>NW_026871002.1:607500-907500 GCF_033118175.1 Dama dama | reverse complement strand
TCACTGTTCCCGCCAGCCACGCACATGCTCCAAAACACGGGAGAGAAGCGCTTTGGGGTGGTGTTCTCTCCCGGCCCTTGGAAGACTTCCCCGGCTGCCTCCAAAGGCTGGTTTGCAAGAACTCCCTCCCGCTGTCCCGCCAGCCGCACACAATGCTCCCAATCACGGGAGAAAAGCGCTTCGGGGTGGTGCTCTCTCAGGGCCCTTTGAAGACTTCCCCGGCTGCCTCCAATGGCCGGTATGCAAGCACTCATGCCCGCTGTTCCCACCAGCCGTGCACAATGCTCCCAAGCACGGGAGAAAAGCATTTTGGGGTGGTGCTCTATCCTTGCCCTTGGAAGACCTCCGCGCCTGCCTCCAAAGGCCGGTTTGCAAGCACTCCTGCCTGCTGTTCCCGCCACCCGCGCACACTGCTCCCAAGCCCGGGAGAAAAGCGCATCGGGGTGGTGTTCTCTCCGGGCCCATGGAGGACCTCCCCGGCTGCCCTCAAAGGCCGGTTTGCAAGCATTCCCACTAGCTGTTCCCGCCAGGCACGCACAATGCTCCCAAGCCCGGGAGAAAAGCATTTTGGGGTGGTGCTCTCTCCGGGCCCTTGGAAGACCACCCCGGCTGCCTCAAAAGGCCAGTTTGCCAACACTCCCGCCCGTTGTTCCCGCCAGGCACGCACAATGCTTCCAAGCCCGGGAGAAAAGCGCTTCGGGGTGTTGCTCTCTCCGGGCCCTTGCCCCTGAGCCTGGGGGCCAGGCAGTGGGTCCACATTCCCAGACGAAGGCAGAACCACATGCACACGTCTGTTCCTGACCCCTGCACCGGCAGAGAGCTCGGGGGAGCCAGAGTCTGTCAGGCAGCTGCTGGGTTGGCTGCCTGTGTGGGAAGGGGCAGAGCCGACCTAGGGGCAAGTTGGGCCTCTTGCTCTCCCTGCTGCCCTGAGGCTGCTGGGCCAAAGAGGTCTTGGGCATCCAGCCCCTTGCTGGTCCCTTCCCTCTTACGAGGCCCTCTGAGCTCCAGCACCTTGCAGTGTGGAGACAGCCCCTGCCAGCAACCTCCTCTCCAAGGAGGCCTAAACCGAGGCCTAGGCCCAGGGGAAAGGCACCAGCGGGGATGAGCCTGGGGAGGCGCCCGGGCATGTCTGGACCCAGTCCCCGCAGCCTGCCCCTTGGTGGGGTAGTACCCCCGGAGGCCAGGAAGGTCTGTGCAAGGCTGCCAGGGGCATGGACAGCGCTGGGTCCTGCCGCTGGCCTGTGGGGCCTCTGAGCACAACCGGCCCTCTCCCACTGGAAGACCTCCCCGGCTGCCTCCAAAGGCCGGTTTGCAACCACTCCCGCCCGCTGTTCCCGCCAGGCACGCACAATGCTCCCAAGCCCGGGAGAAAAGCGCTTCGGGGTGGTGCTCTCTCCGGGCCCTTGCCCCTGAGCCTGGGGGCCAGGCATGGGGTCCACACTCCCAGGCCAAGGCAGAACCACATGCACACGTCTGTTCCTGCCCCCTGCACCGGCAGAGAGCTCGGGGGAGCCAGAGTCTGTCAGGCAGCTGCTGGGCTGGCCACCGGTGTGGGAAGGGGCAGAGCCGACCTAGGGGCAATTTGGGCCTCTTGCTCTCCCTGCTGCCCTGAGGCTGCTGGGCCAAAGAGTTCTTGGGCGTCCAGCCCCTTGCTGGTCCCTTCCCTCTGACGAGGCCCTCTGAGCTCCAGCACTTTGCAGTGAGGAGACAGCCCCTGCCAGCAACCTTCTCTCCAAGGAAGCCTCAACCGAGGCCTAGGCCCAGGCGAAAGGCACCAGCGGGGATGAGCCTGGGGAGGCGCCCGGGCATTTGTGGATCCAGTCCCCGCAGCCTGCCCCTTGGTGGGGCAGTACCCCCGGAGGCCAGGAAGGTCTGGGAAAGGCTGGCCAGGGGCAGGGGACCTGCTTGGCCCTGCCGCTGGCCTGTGGGGCCTCTGAGCACAACCGGCCCTCTCCCACTGGAAGACCTCCCCGGCTGCCTCCAAAGGCCGGTTTGCAAGCACTCCTGCCCACTGTTCCCACCAAGCGCGCACAATGCTCCCAAGCCCGGGAGAAAAGGGCTTCGGGTTGGTGCTCTCTCCAGGCCCTTGCCCCTGAGCCTGGGGGCCAGGCAGGGGGTCCACACTCCCAGGCCAAGGCAGAACCATATGCACACGTCTGTTCCTGCCCCCTGCACCGGCAGAGAGCTGGGGGGAGCCAGAGTCTGTCAGGCAGCTGCTGGGCTGGCCGCCTGTGTGGGAAGTGGCAGAGCCGACCTAGGGGCAAGTTGGGCCTCTTGCTCTCCCTGCTGCCCTGAGGCTGCTGGGCCAAAGAGGTCTTGGGCATCCAGCCCCTTGCTGGTCCCTTCCCTCTGACGAGGCCCTCTGAGCTCCAGCACCTTGCAGTGTGGAGACAGCCCCTGCCAGCAACCTCCTCTCCAAGGAGGCCTAAACCGAAGCCTAGGCCCAGGGGAAAGGCACCAGCGGGGATGAGCCACTGGAGGCGCACGGGCATGTCTGGACCAAGTCCCCGCAGCCTGCCCCTTGGTGGGGCAGTACCCCCGGAGGCCAGGAATGCCTGGGCAAGGCTGGCCAGGGGCAGGGGCCCTGCTGGGTCCTGCCCCTGGCCTGTGGGGCCTCTGAGCACAACCGGCCCTCTCCCACTGGAAGACCTCCCTGGCTGCCTCCAAAGGCCGGTTTGCCAACACTCCCGCACGCTGTTCCCGCCAGGCACGCACAATGCTCCCAAGCCCGGGAGAAAAGCGCTTCGGGGTGTTGCTCTCTCCGGGCCCTTGCCCCTGAGCCTGGCGTCCAGGCAGTGGGTCCACACTCCCAGACCAAGGTAGAACCACATGCACACGTCTGTTCCTGGCCCCTGCACCGGCAGAGAGCTCGGGGGAGCCAGAGTATGCCAGGCAGCTGCTGGGCTGGCGGCCTGTGTGGAAAGGGGCAGAGCCGACTTAGGGGCAAGTTGGGCCTCTTGCTCTCCCTGCTGCCCTGAGGCTGCTGGGCCAAAGAGGTCTTGGGCATCCAGCCCCTTGCTGGTCCCTTCCCTCTGATGAGGCCCTGTCAGCTCCAGCACCTTGCAGTGTGGAGACAGCCCCTGCCAGCAACCTCCTCTCCAAGGAGGCCTCAACCGAGGCCTAGGCCTAGGGGAAAGGCACCAGCGGGGATGAGCCTGGGGAGGCACCCGGCCATGTCTGGACCCAGTCCCCGCAGCCTGCCCCTTGGTGGGGCAGTACCCCCGGAGGCCAGGAAGGTCTGTGCAAGGCTGCCAGGGTCAGGGACACTGCTGGGTCCTGCCCCTGGCCTGTGGGGCGTCTGAGCACAACCGGGACTCTCCCGCTGGAAGACCTCCCCGTCTGCCTCCAAAGGACGGTTTGCAAGCACTCCCACCCGCTGTTCCCGCCAGGCACGCACAATGCTCCCAAGCCTGGGAGAAAAGCACTTCGGGGTGGTGCTCTCTCCGGGCCCTTGCCCCTGAGCCTGGGGGCAAGGCAGGGGGAACACACTCCCAGGCCAAGGCAGAACCACATGCCCACGTCTGTTCCTGTCCCCTGCACCGGCAGAGAGCTTGGGGGAGCCAGAGTCTGTCAGGCACCTGCTGGGTTGGCCGCCTGTGTGGGAAGGGGCAGAGCCGACCTAGAGGCAAGTTGGGCCTCTTGCTCTCCCTGCTGCCCTGAGGCTGCTGGGCCAAAGACGTCTTGGGCATCCAGCCCCTTACTGGTCCCTTCCCTCTGACGAGGCCCTCTGAGCTCCAGCACCTTGCACTGTGGAGACAGCCCCTGCCAGCAACCTCCTCTCCAAGGAGGCCTCAACCGAGGCCTAGGCCCAGGGGAAAGGCACCAGCGGGGATGAGCCTGGGGAGGCGCCCGAGCATGTCTGGACCCAGTCCCCGCAGCCTGCCCCTTGGTGGGGCAGTACCCCCGGAGGCCAGGAAGGTCTGGGCAAGGCTGCCCAGGGGCAGGGGCCCTGCTGGGTCCTGCCCCTGGCCTGTGGGGCCTCTGAGCACAACCGGCCCTCTCCCACTGGAAGACCTCCCCGGCTGCCTCCAAAGGCCGGTTTGCAAGCGCTCCCGCCCACTGTTCCCAGCAGGCGTGCACAATGCTCCTAAGCCCGGGAGAAAAGCGCTTCAGGGTGGTGCTCTCTCTGGGCCCTTGCCCCTGAGCCTGGGGGCAAGGCAGGGTGTCCACACTCCCAGGCCAAGGCAGAACCACATGCACACGTCTGATCTGCCCCATGCACCGGCAGAGAGCTCAGGGGAGCCAGAGTCTGTCAGGCAGCTGCTGGGCTGGCCGCCTGTGTGGGAAGTGGCAGAGCCGACCTAGGGGCAAGTTGGGCCTCTTGCTCTCCCTGCTGCCCTGAGGCTGCTGGGCCAAAGAGGTCTTGGGCATCCAGCCCCTTGCTGGTCCCTTCCCTCTGACGAGGCCCTCTGAGCTCCAGCACCTTGCAGTGTGGAGACAGCCCCTGCCAGCAACCTCCTCTCCAAGGAGGCCTAAACCGAGGCCTAGGCCCAGGGGAAAGGCACCAGTGGGGATGAGCCTGGGGAAGCGCCCGGGCATGTCTGGACCCAGTCCCCGCAGCCTGCCCCTTGGTGGCGCAGTACCCCCTGAGGCCAGGAAGGTCTGGGAAAGGCTGGCCAGGGGCAGGGGACCTGCTGGGTCCTGCCCCTGACCTGTGGGGCCTCTGAGCACAACCGGCCCTCTCCCGCTGGAAGACCTCCCCGGCTGCCTCCAAAGGCCGGTTTGCGAGCACTCCCGCCCACTGTTCCCGCCAGGCGTGCACAATGCTCCCAAGCCCGGGAGAAAAGCGCTTCGAGGTGGTGCTCTCTCCGGGCCCTTGGAAGACCTCCCCGGCTGCCTCCAAAGGCCGGTTTGCAAGCACTCATGCCCGCTGTTCCCGCCAGCCGCGCACAATGCTCCCAAGAGTGGGAGAAATGCGCTTCGGGGTGGTGTTCTCTCCGTGCCCATGGAGGACCTCCCCGGCTGCCCCCAAAGGCCGGTTTGCAATCACTCCCACTCACTGTTCCCGCCAGCCACGCACATGCTCCAAAACACGGGAGAGAAGCGCTTTGGGGTGGTGCTCTCTCCCGGACCTTGGAAGACTTCCCCGGCTGCCTCCAAAGGCTGGTTTGCAAGAACTCCCTCCCGCTGTCCCGCCAGCCGCACAGAATGCTCCCAATCACGGGAGAAAAGCGCTTCGGGGTGGTGCTCTCTCAGGGCCCTTTGAAGACTTCCCCGGCTGCCTCCAATGGGCGGTATGCAAGCACACATGCCCGCTGTTCCCACCAGCCATGCACAATGCTCCCAAGCACGGGAGAAAAGCATTTTGGGGTGGTGCTCTATCCTTGCCCTTGGAAGACCTCCGCGCCTGCCTCCAAAGGCCGGTTTGCAAGCACTCCTGCCTGCTGTTCCCGCCACCCGCGCACACTGCTCCCAAGCCCGGGAGAAAAGCGCATCGGGGTGGTGTTCTCTCCGGCCCCATGGAGGACCTCCCCGGCTGCCCTCAAAGGCCGGTTTGCAAGCATTCCCACTAGCTGTTCCCGCCAGCCACGCAAATGCTCCCAAGCCGGGGAGAAAAGCATTTTGGGGTGGTGCTCTATCCTTGCCCTTGGAAGACCTCCGCGCCTGCCTCCAAAGGCCGGTTTGCAAGGACTCCTTCCTGCTGTTCCCGCCAGCCACGCACAATGCTCCCAATCCCGGGAGAAAAGTGCTTCGGGGTGGTGCTCTCTCCCAGCCTTTGGAAGACGTCCCCGGCTGCCTCCAAAGGCCGGTTTGCAAGAATTCCCTCCCGCTGTCCCACCAGCCGCACACAATGCTCCAAAACCCGACAGAAAAGCGCTTCGAGGTGGTGCTCTCTCCGGGCCCTTGGAAGACCTCCCCGGCTACCTCCAAAGGTGGGTTTGCAAGTACTCATTCCCGCTGTTCCCGCCAGCTGCGCACAATGCTCCCAAGCCCGGGAGAAAAGCGATTCGGGGTGTTGCTCTCTCCGGGCCCTTGCCCCTGAGCCTGGGGGCCAGGCAGTTGGTCCACACTCCCAGACCAAGGCAGAACCACATGCACACGTCTGTTCCTGACCCCTGCACCGGCAGAGAGCTCGGGGGAGCCAGAGTCTGTCAGGCAGCTGCTGGGCTGGCCGCCTGTGTGGGAAGGGGCAGAGCCGACCTAGGGGCAAGTTGGGCCTCTTGCTCTCCCTGCTGCCCTGAGGCTGCTGGGCCAAAGAGGTCTTGGGCATCCAGCCCCTTGCTGGTCCCTTCCCGCTGACGAGGCCCTCTGAGCTCCAGCACCTTGCAGTGTGGAGACAGCCCCTGCCAGCAACCTCCTCTCCAAGGAGGCCTCAACCGAGGCCTAGGCCCAGGGGAAAGGCACCAGCGGGGATGAGCCTGGGGAGGCGCCCGGGCATGTCTGGACCAGTCCCCGCAGCCTGCCCCTTGGTGGGGTAGTACCCCCGGAGGCCAGGAAGGTCTGGGCAAGGCTGCCAGGGGCAGGGACACTGCTGGGTCCTGCCCCTGGCCTGTGGGTCGTCTGAGCACAACCGGCACTCTCCCGCTGGAAGACCTCCCCGGCTGCCTCCAAAGGCCGGTTTGCAAGCACTCAATCCCGCTGTTCCCGCCAGCCGCGCACAATGCTCCCAAGCCCGGGAGAAAAGCGCTTCGGGGTGGTGCTCTCTCCCGGCCCTTGGAAGACCTCCCCGGCTACCTCCAAAGGCTGGTTTTCAAGAACTCCCTCCCGCTGACCCGCCAGCCGCACACAATGCTCCCAAGCCCGGGAGAAAAGCATTTTGGGGTGGTGCTCTCTCCGGGCCCTTGGAAGACCTCCCCGGCTGCCTCGAAAGGCCGGTTTGCAAGCACTCACGTCCGCTGTTCCCGACAGCCGCGCACAATGCTCCCAATTCCGGGAGATAAGTGCTTCGGGATGGTGCTCTCTCCGGGCCCTTGGAAGACCTCCCAAGCTGCCTCCAAAGGCCGGTTTGCAAGCACTCCCGCCCGCTGTTCCCGCCAGCCTCGCACAATGCTCCCAAGACCGTGAGAAAAGCGCTTCGGGGTGGTGTTCTCTCCGTGCCCATGGAGGACCTCCCCGGCTGCCCCCAAAGGCCGGTTTGCAATCACTCCCACTCACTGTTCCCGCCAGCCACGCACATGCTCCAAAACACGGGAGAGAAGCGCTTTGGGGTGGTGTTCTCTCCCGGCCCTTGGAAGACTTCCCCGGCTGCCTCCAAAGGCTGGTTTGCAAGAACTCCCTCCCGCTGTCCCGCCAGCCGCACACAATGCTCCCAATCACGGGAGAAAAGCGCTTCGGGGTGGTGCTCTCTCAGGGCCCTTTGAAGACTTCCCCGGCTGCCTCCAATGGCCGGTATGCAAGCACTCATGCCCGCTGTTCCCACCAGCCATGCACAATGCTCCCAAGCACGGGAGAAAAGCATTTTGGGGTGGTGCTCTATCCTTGCCCTTGGAAGACCTCCGCGCCTGCCTCCAAAGGCCGGTTTGCAAGCACTCCTGCCTGCTGTTCCCGCCACCCGCGCACACTGCTCCCAAGCCCGGGAGAAAAGCGCATCGGGGTGGTGTTCTCTCCGGGCCCATGGAGGACCTCCCCGGCTGCCCTCAAAGGCCGGTTTGCAAGCATTCCCACTAGCTGTTCCCGCCAGGCACGCACAATGCTCCCAAGCCCGGGAGAAAAGCATTTTGGGGTGGTGCTCTCTCCGGGCCCTTGGAAGACCACCCCGGCTGCCTCAAAAGGCCAGTTTGCCAACACTCCCGCCCGTTGTTCCCGCCAGGCACGCACAATGCTTCCAAGCCCGGGAGAAAAGCGCTTCGGGGTGTTGCTCTCTCCGGGCCCTTGCCCCTGAGCCTGGGGGCCAGGCAGTGGGTCCACATTCCCAGACGAAGGCAGAACCACATGCACACGTCTGTTCCTGACCCCTGCACCGGCAGAGAGCTCGGGGGAGCCAGAGTCTGTCAGGCAGCTGCTGGGTTGGCTGCCTGTGTGGGAAGGGGCAGAGCCGACCTAGGGGCAAGTTGGGCCTCTTGCTCTCCCTGCTGCCCTGAGGCTGCTGGGCCAAAGAGGTCTTGGGCATCCAGCCCCTTGCTGGTCCCTTCCCTCTTACGAGGCCCTCTGAGCTCCAGCACCTTGCAGTGTGGAGACAGCCCCTGCCAGCAACCTCCTCTCCAAGGAGGCCTAAACCGAGGCCTAGGCCCAGGGGAAAGGCACCAGCGGGGATGAGCCTGGGGAGGCGCCCGGGCATGTCTGGACCCAGTCCCCGCAGCCTGCCCCTTGGTGGGGTAGTACCCCCGGAGGCCAGGAAGGTCTGTGCAAGGCTGCCAGGGGCATGGACAGCGCTGGGTCCTGCCGCTGGCCTGTGGGGCCTCTGAGCACAACCGGCCCTCTCCCACTGGAAGACCTCCCCGGCTGCCTCCAAAGGCCGGTTTGCAACCACTCCCGCCCGCTGTTCCCGCCAGGCACGCACAATGCTCCCAAGCCCGGGAGAAAAGCGCTTCGGGGTGGTGCTCTCTCCGGGCCCTTGCCCCTGAGCCTGGGGGCCAGGCATGGGGTCCACACTCCCAGGCCAAGGCAGAACCACATGCACACGTCTGTTCCTGCCCCCTGCACCGGCAGAGAGCTCGGGGGAGCCAGAGTCTGTCAGGCAGCTGCTGGGCTGGCCACCGGTGTGGGAAGGGGCAGAGCCGACCTAGGGGCAATTTGGGCCTCTTGCTCTCCCTGCTGCCCTGAGGCTGCTGGGCCAAAGAGTTCTTGGGCGTCCAGCCCCTTGCTGGTCCCTTCCCTCTGACGAGGCCCTCTGAGCTCCAGCACTTTGCAGTGAGGAGACAGCCCCTGCCAGCAACCTTCTCTCCAAGGAAGCCTCAACCGAGGCCTAGGCCCAGGCGAAAGGCACCAGCGGGGATGAGCCTGGGGAGGCGCCCGGGCATTTGTGGATCCAGTCCCCGCAGCCTGCCCCTTGGTGGGGCAGTACCCCCGGAGGCCAGGAAGGTCTGGGAAAGGCTGGCCAGGGGCAGGGGACCTGCTTGGCCCTGCCGCTGGCCTGTGGGGCCTCTGAGCACAACCGGCCCTCTCCCACTGGAAGACCTCCCCGGCTGCCTCCAAAGGCCGGTTTGCAAGCACTCCTGCCCACTGTTCCCACCAAGCGCGCACAATGCTCCCAAGCCCGGGAGAAAAGGGCTTCGGGTTGGTGCTCTCTCCAGGCCCTTGCCCCTGAGCCTGGGGGCCAGGCAGGGGGTCCACACTCCCAGGCCAAGGCAGAACCATATGCACACGTCTGTTCCTGCCCCCTGCACCGGCAGAGAGCTGGGGGGAGCCAGAGTCTGTCAGGCAGCTGCTGGGCTGGCCGCCTGTGTGGGAAGTGGCAGAGCCGACCTAGGGGCAAGTTGGGCCTCTTGCTCTCCCTGCTGCCCTGAGGCTGCTGGGCCAAAGAGGTCTTGGGCATCCAGCCCCTTGCTGGTCCCTTCCCTCTGACGAGGCCCTCTGAGCTCCAGCACCTTGCAGTGTGGAGACAGCCCCTGCCAGCAACCTCCTCTCCAAGGAGGCCTAAACCGAAGCCTAGGCCCAGGGGAAAGGCACCAGCGGGGATGAGCCACTGGAGGCGCACGGGCATGTCTGGACCAAGTCCCCGCAGCCTGCCCCTTGGTGGGGCAGTACCCCCGGAGGCCAGGAATGCCTGGGCAAGGCTGGCCAGGGGCAGGGGCCCTGCTGGGTCCTGCCCCTGGCCTGTGGGGCCTCTGAGCACAACCGGCCCTCTCCCACTGGAAGACCTCCCTGGCTGCCTCCAAAGGCCGGTTTGCCAACACTCCCGCACGCTGTTCCCGCCAGGCACGCACAATGCTCCCAAGCCCGGGAGAAAAGCGCTTCGGGGTGTTGCTCTCTCCGGGCCCTTGCCCCTGAGCCTGGCGTCCAGGCAGTGGGTCCACACTCCCAGACCAAGGTAGAACCACATGCACACGTCTGTTCCTGGCCCCTGCACCGGCAGAGAGCTCGGGGGAGCCAGAGTATGCCAGGCAGCTGCTGGGCTGGCGGCCTGTGTGGAAAGGGGCAGAGCCGACTTAGGGGCAAGTTGGGCCTCTTGCTCTCCCTGCTGCCCTGAGGCTGCTGGGCCAAAGAGGTCTTGGGCATCCAGCCCCTTGCTGGTCCCTTCCCTCTGATGAGGCCCTGTCAGCTCCAGCACCTTGCAGTGTGGAGACAGCCCCTGCCAGCAACCTCCTCTCCAAGGAGGCCTCAACCGAGGCCTAGACCTAGGGGAAAGGCACCAGCGGGGATGAGCCTGGGGAGGCACCCGGCCATGTCTGGACCCAGTCCCCGCAGCCTGCCCCTTGGTGGGGCAGTACCCCCGGAGGCCAGGAAGGTCTGTGCAAGGCTGCCAGGGTCAGGGACACTGCTGGGTCCTGCCCCTGGCCTGTGGGGCGTCTGAGCACAACCGGGACTCTCCCGCTGGAAGACCTCCCCGTCTGCCTCCAAAGGACGGTTTGCAAGCACTCCCACCCGCTGTTCCCGCCAGGCACGCACAATGCTCCCAAGCCTGGGAGAAAAGCACTTCGGGGTGGTGCTCTATCCGGGCCCTTGCCCCTGAGCCTGGGGGCAAGGCAGGGGGAACACACTCCCAGGCCAAGGCAGAACCACATGCCCACGTCTGTTCCTGTCCCCTGCACCGGCAGAGAGCTTGGGGGAGCCAGAGTCTGTCAGGCACCTGCTGGGTTGGCCGCCTGTGTGGGAAGGGGCAGAGCCGACCTAGAGGCAAGTTGGGCCTCTTGCTCTCCCTGCTGCCCTGAGGCTGCTGGGCCAAAGACGTCTTGGGCATCCAGCCCCTTACTGGTCCCTTCCCTCTGACGAGGCCCTCTGAGCTCCAGCACCTTGCACTGTGGAGACAGCCCCTGCCAGCAACCTCCTCTCCAAGGAGGCCTCAACCGAGGCCTAGGCCCAGGGGAAAGGCACCAGCGGGGATGAGCCTGGGGAGGCGCCCGAGCATGTCTGGACCCAGTCCCCGCAGCCTGCCCCTTGGTGGGGCAGTACCCCCGGAGGCCAGGAAGGTCTGGGCAAGGCTGCCCAGGGGCAGGGGCCCTGCTGGGTCCTGCCCCTGGCCTGTGGGGCCTCTGAGCACAACCGGCCCTCTCCCACTGGAAGACCTCCCCGGCTGCCTCCAAAGGCCGGTTTGCAAGCGCTCCCGCCCACTGTTCCCAGCAGGCGTGCACAATGCTCCTAAGCCCGGGAGAAAAGCGCTTCAGGGTGGTGCTCTCTCTGGGCCCTTGCCCCTGAGCCTGGGGGCAAGGCAGGGTGTCCACACTCCCAGGCCAAGGCAGAACCACATGCACACGTCTGATCTGCCCCATGCACCGGCAGAGAGCTCAGGGGAGCCAGAGTCTGTCAGGCAGCTGCTGGGCTGGCCGCCTGTGTGGGAAGTGGCAGAGCCGACCTAGGGGCAAGTTGGGCCTCTTGCTCTCCCTGCTGCCCTGAGGCTGCTGGGCCAAAGAGGTCTTGGGCATCCAGCCCCTTGCTGGTCCCTTCCCTCTGACGAGGCCCTCTGAGCTCCAGCACCTTGCAGTGTGGAGACAGCCCCTGCCAGCAACCTCCTCTCCAAGGAGGCCTAAACCGAGGCCTAGGCCCAGGGGAAAGGCACCAGTGGGGATGAGCCTGGGGAAGCGCCCGGGCATGTCTGGACCCAGTCCCCGCAGCCTGCCCCTTGGTGGCGCAGTACCCCCTGAGGCCAGGAAGGTCTGGGAAAGGCTGGCCAGGGGCAGGGGACCTGCTGGGTCCTGCCCCTGACCTGTGGGGCCTCTGAGCACAACCGGCCCTCTCCCGCTGGAAGACCTCCCCGGCTGCCTCCAAAGGCCGGTTTGCGAGCACTCCCGCCCACTGTTCCCGCCAGGCGTGCACAATGCTCCCAAGCCCGGGAGAAAAGCGCTTCGAGGTGGTGCTCTCTCCGGGCCCTTGGAAGACCTCCCCGGCTGCCTCCAAAGGCCGGTTTGCAAGCACTCATGCCCGCTGTTCCCGCCAGCCGCGCACAATGCTCCCAAGAGTGGGAGAAATGCGCTTCGGGGTGGTGTTCTCTCCGTGCCCATGGAGGACCTCCCCGGCTGCCCCCAAAGGCCGGTTTGCAATCACTCCCACTCACTGTTCCCGCCAGCCACGCACATGCTCCAAAACACGGGAGAGAAGCGCTTTGGGGTGGTGCTCTCTCCCGGACCTTGGAAGACTTCCCCGGCTGCCTCCAAAGGCTGGTTTGCAAGAACTCCCTCCCGCTGTCCCGCCAGCCGCACAGAATGCTCCCAATCACGGGAGAAAAGCGCTTCGGGGTGGTGCTCTCTCAGGGCCCTTTGAAGACTTCCCCGGCTGCCTCCAATGGGCGGTATGCAAGCACACATGCCCGCTGTTCCCACCAGCCATGCACAATGCTCCCAAGCACGGGAGAAAAGCATTTTGGGGTGGTGCTCTATCCTTGCCCTTGGAAGACCTCCGCGCCTGCCTCCAAAGGCCGGTTTGCAAGCACTCCTGCCTGCTGTTCCCGCCACCCGCGCACACTGCTCCCAAGCCCGGGAGAAAAGCGCATCGGGGTGGTGTTCTCTCCGGCCCCATGGAGGACCTCCCCGGCTGCCCTCAAAGGCCGGTTTGCAAGCATTCCCACTAGCTGTTCCCGCCAGCCACGCAAATGCTCCCAAGCCGGGGAGAAAAGCATTTTGGGGTGGTGCTCTATCCTTGCCCTTGGAAGACCTCCGCGCCTGCCTCCAAAGGCCGGTTTGCAAGGACTCCTTCCTGCTGTTCCCGCCAGCCACGCACAATGCTCCCAATCCCGGGAGAAAAGTGCTTCGGGGTGGTGCTCTCTCCCAGCCTTTGGAAGACGTCCCCGGCTGCCTCCAAAGGCCGGTTTGCAAGAATTCCCTCCCGCTGTCCCACCAGCCGCACACAATGCTCCAAAACCCGACAGAAAAGCGCTTCGAGGTGGTGCTCTCTCCGGGCCCTTGGAAGACCTCCCCGGCTACCTCCAAAGGTGGGTTTGCAAGTACTCATTCCCGCTGTTCCCGCCAGCTGCGCACAATGCTCCCAAGCCCGGGAGAAAAGCGATTCGGGGTGTTGCTCTCTCCGGGCCCTTGCCCCTGAGCCTGGGGGCCAGGCAGTTGGTCCACACTCCCAGACCAAGGCAGAACCACATGCACACGTCTGTTCCTGACCCCTGCACCGGCAGAGAGCTCGGGGGAGCCAGAGTCTGTCAGGCAGCTGCTGGGCTGGCCGCCTGTGTGGGAAGGGGCAGAGCCGACCTAGGGGCAAGTTGGGCCTCTTGCTCTCCCTGCTGCCCTGAGGCTTCTGGGCCAAAGAGGTCTTGGGCATCCAGCCCCTTGCTGGTCCCTTCCCTCTGACGAGGCCCTCTGAGCTCCAGCACCTTGCAGTGTGGAGACAGCCCCTGCCAGCAACCTCCTCTCCAAGGAGGCCTCAACCGAGGCCTAGGCACAGGGGAAAGGCACCAGCGGGGATCAGCCAGTGGAGGCGCCCGCGCATGTCTGGACCCAGTCCCCGCAGCCTGCCCCTTGGTGGGGCAGTACCCCCGGAGGCCAGGAAGGTCTGGGCAAGGCTGGCCAGGGGCAGGGGCCCTGCTGGGTCCTGCCCCTGGCCTGTGGGGCCTCTGAGCTGAACCGGCCCTCTCCCACTGGAAGACCTTACGGGCTGCCTCCAAAGTCCTGTTTGCAAACACTCCCGCCCGCTGTTCACGTAGGGAATGCACAAACCTCCCAAGCCGGGGAGAAAAGCGCTTCGGTGTGGTGCTCTCTCCGGGCCCTTGCCCCTGAGCCTGTGGGCAAGGCAGGGGGAACACACTCCCAGACCAAGGCAGAACCATATGCACACGTCTGTTCCTGGCCCCTGCACCGGCAGAGAGCTCGGGGGAGCCAGAGTCTCTCAGGCAGGTGCTGGGCTGGCCGCCTGTGTGGGAAGGGGCAGAGCCGACCTAGGGGCAAGTTGGGCCTCTTGCTCTCCCTGCTGCCCTGAGGCTGCTGGGCGAAAGACGTCTTGGGCATCCAGCCCCTAACTGGTCCCTTCCCTCTGACGAGGCCCTCTGAGCTCCAGCACTTTGCAGTGAGGAGACAGCCCCTGCCAGCAACCTCCTCTCCAAGGAGGCCTCAACCGAGGCCTAGGCCCAGGGGAAAGGCACCAGCGGGGATGAGCCTGGGGAGGCGCCCGGGCATTTGTGGATCCAGTCCCCGCAGCCTGCCCCTTGGTGGGGCAGTACCCCCGGAGGCCAGGAAGGTCTGGGAAAGGCTGGCCAGGGGCAGGGGACCTGCTGGGCCCTGCCCCTGGCCTGTGGGGCCTCTGAGCACAACCGGCCCTCTCCCGCTGGAAGACCTCCCCAGCTGCCTCCAAAGGCCAGTTTGCCAACACTCCTGCCCGCTGTTCCCGCCAGGCACGCACAATGCTCCCAAACCCGGGAGAAAAGCGCTTCGGGGTGGTGTTCTCTCCGGGCCCTTGCCCCTGAGCCTGTGGGCAAGGCAGGGGGAACACACTCCCAGACCAAGGCAGAACCACATGCACACGTCTGTTCCTGTCCCCTGCACCGGCAGAGAGCTCGGGGGAGCCAGAGTCTCTCAGGCAGGTGCTGGGCTGGCCGCCTGTGTGGGAAGGGGCAGAGCCGACCTAGGGGCAAGTTGGGCCTCTTGCTCTCCCTGCAGCCCTGAGGCTGCTGGGCCAAAGACGTCTTGGGCATCCAGCCCCTTACTGGTCCCTTCCCTCTGACGAGGCCCTCTGAGCTCCAGCACCTTGCAGTGTGGAGACAGCCCCTGCCAGCAATCTCCTCTCCAAGGAGGCCTCAACCGAGGCCTAGGCCCAGGGAAAAGGCACCAGCGGGGTTGAGCCAGGGGAGGCCCCCGGGCATGTCTGGACCCTGTCCCCTCAGCCTGCCCCTTGGTGGGGCAGTACCCCCGGAGGCCAGGAAGGTCTGGGCAAGGCTGGCCAGGGGAAGGGGCCCTGCTGGGTCCTGCCCCTGGCCTGTGGGGCCTCTGAGCACAACCGGCCCTCTCCCACTGGAAGACCTCCCCGGCTGCCTCCAAAGGCCGGTTTGCAAGCACTCCCGCCCACTGTTCCCGCCAGGCGCGCACAATGCTCCCAAGCCCGGGAGAAAAGCGCTTCGGGGTGGTGGTCTCTCCGGGCCCCTGCCCCTGAGCCTGGGGGCCAGGCAGGTGATCCACAGTCCCAGGTCAAGGCAGAACCACATGCACACGTTTGTTCCTGCCCCCTCCACCGGCAGAGAGCTGGGGGGAGCCAGAGTCTGTCAGGCAGCTGCTGGTCTGGCCGCCTGTGTGGGAAGGGGCAGAGCCGACCTAGGGGCAAGTTGGGCCTCTTGCTCTCCCTGCTGCCCTGAGGCTGCTGGGCCAAAGAGGTCTTGGGCATCCAGCCCCTTGCTGGTCCCTTCCCTCTGACGAGGCCCTCTGAGCTCCAGCACCTTGCAGTGTGGAGACAGCCCCTGCCAGCAACCTCCTCTCCAAGGAGGCCTCAACCGAGGCCTAGGCCCAGGGGAAAGGCACCAGCGGGGATGAGCCAGTGGAGGCGCACGGGCATTTCTGGACCCCGTCCCCGCAGCCTGCCCCTTGGTGGGGCAGTACCCCCGGAGGCCCGGAAGGTCTGGGCAAGGCTGGCCAGGGGCAGGGGCCCTGCTGGGTCCTGCCCCTGGCCTGTGGGGCCTCTGAGCACAACCGGCCCTCTCCCACTGGAAGACCTCCCCGGCTGCCTCCAAAGGCCGGTTTGCCAACACTCCCGCCCGCTGTTCCCGCCAGGCACGCACAATGCTCCAAAGCCCGGGAGAAAAGCGCTTCGGGGTGTTGCTCTCTCCGGGCCCATGCCCCTGATCCTGGGGTCCAGGCAGTGGGTCCACACTCCCAGACCAAGGCAGAACCACATGCAGACGTCTGTTCCTGACCCCTGCACCGGCAGAGAGCTCGGGGGAGCCAGAGTCTGTCAGGCAGCTGCTGGGCTGGCTGCCTGTGTGGGAAGGGGCAGAGCCGATCTAGGGGCAAGTTGGGCCTCTTGCTCTCCCTGCTGCCCTGAGGCTGCTGGGCCAAAGAGGTCTTGGGCATCCAGCCCCTGGCTGGTCCCTTCCCGCTGACGAGGCCCTCTGAGCTCCAGCACCTTGCAGTGTGGAGACAGCCCCTGCCAGCAACCTCCTCTCCAAGGAGGCCTCAACCGAGGCCTAGGCCCAGGGGAAAGGCACCAGCGGGGATGAGCCTGGGGAGGCGCCCGGCATGTCTGGACCCAGTCCCCGCAGCCTGCCCCTTGGTGGAGTAGTACCCCCGGAGGCCAGGAAGGTCTGGGCAAGGCTGCCATGGGCAGGGACACTGTTGGGTCCTGCCCCTGGCCTGTGGGGCGTCTGAGCACAACTGGCACTCTCCCGCTGGAAGACCTCCCCGTCTGCCTCCAAAGGCCGGTTTGCAAGCACTCCCGCCCGCTGTTCCCGCCAGGCACGCACAATGCTCCCAAGCCCGGGAGAAAAGTGCTTCGGGGTGGTGCTCTCTCCGGGCCCTTGCCCCTGAGCCTGGGGGCCAGGCAGGGGGAACACACTCCCAGGCCAAGGCAGAACGACATGCACACGTCTGTTCCTGCCCCCTACACCGGCAGAGAGCTCGGGGGAGCCAGAGACTGCCAGGCTGCTGCTGGGCTGGCTGCCTGTGTGGGACGGGGCAGAGCCGACCTAGGGGCAAGTTGGGCCTCTTGCTCTCCCTGCTGCCCTGAGGCTGCTGGGTCAAAGAGGTCCGGGGCATCCAGCCCTTTGCTGGTCCCTTCCCTCTGACGAGGCCCTCTGAGCTCCAGCACCTTGCAGTGTGGAGACAGCCCCTGCCAGCAACCTCCTCTCCAAGGAGGCCTAAACCGAAGCCTAGGCCCAGGGGAAAGGCACCAGCGGGGATGAGCCACTGGAGGCGCACGGGCATGTCTGGACCAAGTCCCCGCAGCCTGCCCCTTGGTGGGGCAGTACCCCCGGAGGCCAGGAATGCCTGGGCAAGGCTGGCCAGGGGCAGGGGCCCTGCTGGGTCCTGCCCCTGGCCTGTGGGGCCTCTGAGCACAACCGGCCCTCTCCCACTGGAAGACCTCCCTGGCTGCCTCCAAAGGCCGGTTTGCCAACACTCCCGCACGCTGTTCCCGCCAGGCACGCACAATGCTCCCAAGCCCGGGAGAAAAGCGCTTCGGGGTGTTGCTCTCTCCGGGCCCTTGCCCCTGAGCCTGGCGTCCAGGCAGTGGGTCCACACTCCCAGACCAAGGTAGAACCACATGCACACGTCTGTTCCTGGCCCCTGCACCGGCAGAGAGCTCGGGGGAGCCAGAGTATGCCAGGCAGCTGCTGGGCTGGCGGCCTGTGTGGAAAGGGGCAGAGCCGACTTAGGGGCAAGTTGGGCCTCTTGCTCTCCCTGCTGCCCTGAGGCTGCTGGGCCAAAGAGGTCTTGGGCATCCAGCCCCTTGCTGGTCCCTTCCCTCTGATGAGGCCCTGTCAGCTCCAGCACCTTGCAGTGTGGAGACAGCCCCTGCCAGCAACCTCCTCTCCAAGGAGGCCTCAACCGAGGCCTAGGCCTAGGGGAAAGGCACCAGCGGGGATGAGCCTGGGGAGGCACCCGGCCATGTCTGGACCCAGTCCCTGCAGCCTGCCCCTTGGTGGGGCAGTACCCCCGGAGGCCAGGAAGGTCTGTGCAAGGCTGCCAGGGTCAGGGACACTGCTGGGTCCTGCCCCTGGCCTGTGGGGCGTCTGAGCACAACCGGGACTCTCCCGCTGGAAGACCTCCCCGTCTGCCTCCAAAGGACGGTTTGCAAGCACTCCCACCCGCTGTTCCCGCCAGGCACGCACAATGCTCCCAAGCCTGGGAGAAAAGCACTTCGGGGTGGTGCTCTCTCCGGGCCCTTGCCCCTGAGCCTGGGGGCAAGGCAGGGGGAACACACTCCCAGGCCAAGGCAGAACCACATGCCCACGTCTGTTCCTGTCCCCTGCACCGGCAGAGAGCTTGGGGGAGCCAGAGTCTGTCAGGCACCTGCTGGGTTGGCCGCCTGTGTGGGAAGGGGCAGAGCCGACCTAGAGGCAAGTTGGGCCTCTTGCTCTCCCTGCTGCCCTGAGGCTGCTGGGCCAAAGACGTCTTGGGCATCCAGCCCCTTACTGGTCCCTTCCCTCTGACGAGGCCCTCTGAGCTCCAGCACCTTGCACTGTGGAGACAGCCCCTGCCAGCAACCTCCTCTCCAAGGAGGCCTCAACCGAGGCCTAGGCCCAGGGGAAAGGCACCAGAGGGGATGAGCCTGGGGAGGTGCCCGAGCATGTCTGGACCCAGTCCCCGCAGCCTGCCCCTTGGTGGGGCAGTACCCCCGGAGGCCAGGAAGGTCTGGGCAAGGCTGCCCAGGGGCAGGGGCCCTGCTGGGTCCTGCCCCTGGCCTGTGGGGCCTCTGAGCACAACCGGCCCTCTCCCACTGGAAGACCTCCCCGGCTGCCTCCAAAGGCCGGTTTGCAAGCGCTCCCGCCCACTGTTCCCAGCAGGCGTGCACAATGCTCCTAAGCCCGGGAGAAAAGCGCTTCAGGGTGGTGCTCTCTCTGGGCCCTTGCCCCTGAGCCTGGGGGCAAGGCAGGGTGTCCACACTCCCAGGCCAAGGCAGAACCACATGCACACGTCTGATCTGCCCCATGCACCGGCAGAGAGCTCAGGGGAGCCAGAGTCTGTCAGGCAGCTGCTGGGCTGGCCGCCTGTGTGGGAAGTGGCAGAGCCGACCTAGGGGCAAGTTGGGCCTCTTGCTCTCCCTGCTGCCCTGAGGCTGCTGGGCCAAAGAGGTCTTGGGCATCCAGCCCCTTGCTGGTCCCTTCCCTCTGACGAGGCCCTCTGAGCTCCAGCACCTTGCAGTGTGGAGACAGCCCCTGCCAGCAACCTCCTCTCCAAGGAGGCCTAAACCGAGGCCTAGGCCCAGGGGAAAGGCACCAGTGGGGATGAGCCTGGGGAAGCGCCCGGGCATGTCTGGACCCAGTCCCCGCAGCCTGCCCCTTGGTGGCGCAGTACCCCCTGAGGCCAGGAAGGTCTGGGAAAGGCTGGCCAGGGGCAGGGGACCTGCTGGGTCCTGCCCCTGACCTGTGGGGCCTCTGAGCACAACCGGCCCTCTCCCGCTGGAAGACCTCCCCGGCTGCCTCCAAAGGCCGGTTTGCGAGCACTCCCGCCCACTGTTCCCGCCAGGCGTGCACAATGCTCCCAAGCCCGGGAGAAAAGCGCTTCGAGGTGGTGCTCTCTCCGGGCCCTTGGAAGACCTCCCCGGCTGCCTCCAAAGGCCGGTTTGCAAGCACTCATGCCCGCTGTTCCCGCCAGCCGCGCACAATGCTCCCAAGAGTGGGAGAAATGCGCTTCGGGGTGGTGTTCTCTCCGTGCCCATGGAGGACCTCCCCGGCTGCCCCCAAAGGCCGGTTTGCAATCACTCCCACTCACTGTTCCCGCCAGCCACGCACATGCTCCAAAACACGGGAGAGAAGCGCTTTGGGGTGGTGCTCTCTCCCGGACCTTGGAAGACTTCCCCGGCTGCCTCCAAAGGCTGGTTTGCAAGAACTCCCTCCCGCTGTCCCGCCAGCCGCACAGAATGCTCCCAATCACGGGAGAAAAGCGCTTCGGGGTGGTGCTCTCTCAGGGCCCTTTGAAGACTTCCCCGGCTGCCTCCAATGGGCGGTATGCAAGCACACATGCCCGCTGTTCCCACCAGCCATGCACAATGCTCCCAAGCACGGGAGAAAAGCATTTTGGGGTGGTGCTCTATCCTTGCCCTTGGAAGACCTCCGCGCCTGCCTCCAAAGGCCGGTTTGCAAGCACTCCTGCCTGCTGTTCCCGCCACCCGCGCACACTGCTCCCAAGCCCGGGAGAAAAGCGCATCGGGGTGGTGTTCTCTCCGGGCCCATGGAGGACCTCCCCGGCTGCCCTCAAAGGCCGGTTTGCAAGCATTCCCACTAGCTGTTCCCGCCAGCCACGCAAATGCTCCCAAGCCGGGGAGAAAAGCATTTTGGGGTGGTGCTCTATCCTTGCCCTTGGAAGACCTCCGCGCCTGCCTCCAAAGGCCGGTTTGCAAGGACTCCTTCCTGCTGTTCCCGCCAGCCACGCACAATGCTCCCAATCCCGGGAGAAAAGTGCTTCGGGGTGGTGCTCTCTCCCAGCCTTTGGAAGACGTCCCCGGCTGCCTCCAAAGGCCGGTTTGCAAGAATTCCCTCCCGCTGTCCCACCAGCCGCACACAATGCTCCAAAACCCGACAGAAAAGCGCTTCGAGGTGGTGCTCTCTCCGGGCCCTTGGAAGACCTCCCCGGCTACCTCCAAAGGTGGGTTTGCAAGTACTCATTCCCGCTGTTCCCGCCAGCTGCGCACAATGCTCCCAAGCCCGGGAGAAAAGCGATTCGGGGTGTTGCTCTCTCCGGGCCCTTGCCCCTGAGCCTGGGGGCCAGGCAGTTGGTCCACACTCCCAGACCAAGGCAGAACCACATGCACACGTCTGTTCCTGACCCCTGCACCGGCAGAGAGCTCGGGGGAGCCAGAGTCTGTCAGGCAGCTGCTGGGCTGGCCGCCTGTGTGGGAAGGGGCAGAGCCGACCTAGGGGCAAGTTGGGCCTCTTGCTCTCCCTGCTGCCCTGAGGCTGCTGGGCCAAAGAGGTCTTGGGCATCCAGCCCCTTGCTGGTCCCTTCCCTCTGACGAGGCCCTCTGAGCTCCAGCACCTTGCAGTGTGGAGACAGCCCCTGCCAGCAACCTCCTCTCCAAGGAGGCCTCAACCGAGGCCTAGGCACAGGGGAAAGGCACCAGCGGGGATCAGCCAGTGGAGGCGCCCGCGCATGTCTGGACCCAGTCCCCGCAGCCTGCCCCTTGGTGGGGCAGTACCCCCGGAGGCCAGGAAGGTCTGGGCAAGGCTGGCCAGGGGCAGGGGCCCTGCTGGGTCCTGCCCCTGGCCTGTGGGGCCTCTGAGCTGAACCGGCCCTCTCCCACTGGAAGACCTTACGGGCTGCCTCCAAAGTCCTGTTTGCAAACACTCCCGCCCGCTGTTCACGTAGGGAATGCACAAACCTCCCAAGCCGGGGAGAAAAGCGCTTCGGTGTGGTGCTCTCTCCGGGCCCTTGCCCCTGAGCCTGTGGGCAAGGCAGGGGGAACACACTCCCAGACCAAGGCAGAACCATATGCACACGTCTGTTCCTGGCCCCTGCACCGGCAGAGAGCTCGGGGGAGCCAGAGTCTCTCAGGCAGGTGCTGGGCTGGCCGCCTGTGTGGGAAGGGGCAGAGCCGACCTAGGGGCAAGTTGGGCCTCTTGCTCTCCCTGCTGCCCTGAGGCTGCTGGGCGAAAGACGTCTTGGGCATCCAGCCCCTAACTGGTCCCTTCCCTCTGACGAGGCCCTCTGAGCTCCAGCACTTTGCAGTGAGGAGACAGCCCCTGCCAGCAACCTCCTCTCCAAGGAGGCCTCAACCGAGGCCTAGGCCCAGGGGAAAGGCACCAGCGGGGATGAGCCTGGGGAGGCGCCCGGGCATTTGTGGATCCAGTCCCCGCAGCCTGCCCCTTGGTGGGGCAGTACCCCCGGAGGCCAGGAAGGTCTGGGAAAGGCTGGCCAGGGGCAGGGGACCTGCTGGGCCCTGCCCCTGGCCTGTGGGGCCTCTGAGCACAACCGGCCCTCTCCCGCTGGAAGACCTCCCCAGCTGCCTCCAAAGGCCAGTTTGCCAACACTCCTGCCCGCTGTTCCCGCCAGGCACGCACAATGCTCCCAAACCCGGGAGAAAAGCGCTTCGGGGTGGTGTTCTCTCCGGGCCCTTGCCCCTGAGCCTGTGGGCAAGGCAGGGGGAACACACTCCCAGACCAAGGCAGAACCACATGCACACGTCTGTTCCTGTCCCCTGCACCGGCAGAGAGCTCGGGGGAGCCAGAGTCTCTCAGGCAGGTGCTGGGCTGGCCGCCTGTGTGGGAAGGGGCAGAGCCGACCTAGGGGCAAGTTGGGCCTCTTGCTCTCCCTGCAGCCCTGAGGCTGCTGGGCCAAAGACGTCTTGGGCATCCAGCCCCTTACTGGTCCCTTCCCTCTGACGAGGCCCTCTGAGCTCCAGCACCTTGCAGTGTGGAGACAGCCCCTGCCAGCAATCTCCTCTCCAAGGAGGCCTCAACCGAGGCCTAGGCCCAGGGAAAAGGCACCAGCGGGGTTGAGCCAGGGGAGGCCCCCGGGCATGTCTGGACCCTGTCCCCTCAGCCTGCCCCTTGGTGGGGCAGTACCCCCGGAGGCCAGGAAGGTCTGGGCAAGGCTGGCCAGGGGAAGGGGCCCTGCTGGGTCCTGCCCCTGGCCTGTGGGGCCTCTGAGCACAACCGGCCCTCTCCCACTGGAAGACCTCCCCGGCTGCCTCCAAAGGCCGGTTTGCAAGCACTCCCGCCCACTGTTCCCGCCAGGCGCGCACAATGCTCCCAAGCCCGGGAGAAAAGCGCTTCGGGGTGGTGGTCTCTCCGGGCCCCTGCCCCTGAGCCTGGGGGCCAGGCAGGTGATCCACAGTCCCAGGTCAAGGCAGAACCACATGCACACGTTTGTTCCTGCCCCCTCCACTGGCAGAGAGCTGGGGGGAGCCAGAGTCTGTCAGGCAGCTGCTGGTCTGGCCGCCTGTGTGGGAAGGGGCAGAGCCGACCTAGGGGCAAGTTGGGCCTCTTGCTCTCCCTGCTGCCCTGAGGCTGCTGGGCCAAAGACGTCTTGGGCATCCAGCCCCTTGCTGGTCCCTTCCCTCTGACGAGGCCCTCTGAGCTCCAGCACCTTGCAGTGTGGAGACAGCCCCTGCCAGCAACCTCCTCTCCAAGGAGGCCTCAACCGAGGCCTAGGCCCAGGGGAAAGGCACCAGCGGGGATGAGCCAGTGGAGGCGCACGGGCATTTCTGGACCCCGTCCCCGCAGCCTGCCCCTTGGTGGGGCAGTACCCCCGGAGGCCCGGAAGGTCTGGGCAAGGCTGGCCAGGGGCAGGGGCCCTGCTGGGTCCTGCCCCTGGCCTGTGGGGCCTCTGAGCACAACCGGCCCTCTCCCACTGGAAGACCTCCCCGGCTGCCTCCAAAGGCCGGTTTGCCAACACTCCCGCCCGCTGTTCCCGCCAGGCACGCACAATGCTCCAAAGCCCGGGAGAAAAGCGCTTCGGGGTGTTGCTCTCTCCGGGCCCATGCCCCTGATCCTGGGGTCCAGGCAGTGGGTCCACACTCCCAGACCAAGGCAGAACCACATGCAGACGTCTGTTCCTGACCCCTGCACCGGCAGAGAGCTCGGGGTAGCCAGAGTCTGTCAGGCAGCTGCTGGGCTGGCTGCCTGTGTGGGAAGGGGCAGAGCCGATCTAGGGGCAAGTTGGGCCTCTTGCTCTCCCTGCTGCCCTGAGGCTGCTGGGCCAAAGAGGTCTTGGGCATCCAGCCCCTGGCTGGTCCCTTCCCGCTGACGAGGCCCTCTGAGCTCCAGCACCTTGCAGTGTGGAGACAGCCCCTGCCAGCAACCTCCTCTCCAAGGAGGCCTCAACCGAGGCCTAGGCCCAGGGGAAAGGCACCAGCGGGGATGAGCCTGGGGAGGCGCCCGGCATGTCTGGACCCAGTCCCCGCAGCCTGCCCCTTGGTGGAGTAGTACCCCCGGAGGCCAGGAAGGTCTGGGCAAGGCTGCCATGGGCAGGGACACTGTTGGGTCCTGCCCCTGGCCTGTGGGGCGTCTGAGCACAACTGGCACTCTCCCGCTGGAAGACCTCCCCGTCTGCCTCCAAAGGCCGGTTTGCAAGCACTCCCGCCCGCTGTTCCCGCCAGGCACGCACAATGCTCCCAAGCCCGGGAGAAAAGTGCTTCGGGGTGGTGCTCTCTCCGGGCCCTTGCCCCTGAGCCTGGGGGCCAGGCAGGGGGAACACACTCCCAGGCCAAGGCAGAACGACATGCACACGTCTGTTCCTGCCCCCTACACCGGCAGAGAGCTCGGGGGAGCCAGAGACTGCCAGGCTGCTGCTGGGCTGGCTGCCTGTGTGGGACGGGGCAGAGCCGACCTAGGGGCAAGTTGGGCCTCTTGCTCTCCCTGCTGCCCTGAGGCTGCTGGGTCAAAGAGGTCTTGGGCATCCAGCCCTTTGCTGGTCCCTTCCCTCTGACGAGGCCCTCTGAGTTCCATCACCTTGCAGTGTGGAGACAGCCCCTGCCAGCAACCTCCTCTCCAAAGAGGCCTCAACCGAGGCCTACGCCCAGGGGAAAGGCACCAGCGGAGATGATCCTTGGGAGGCGCACGGACATGTCTGGACCCAGTCCCCGCAGCCTGCCCCTTGGTGGGGCAGTACCCCCGGAGGCCAGGAAGGTCTGGGCAAGGCTGGCCAGGGGCAGGGGCCCTGCTGGGTAATGCCCCTGGCCTGTGAGGCCTCTGAGCACAACCGGCCCTCTCCCACTGGAAGACCTCCCCGGCTGCCTCCAAAGTCCTGTTTGCAAACACTCCCGCACGCTGTTCACGCCAGGCTCGCACAATGCTCCCAAGCCCGGGAGAAAAGCGCTTCGGGGTGGTGCTCTCTCCGGGCCCTTGCACCTGAGCCTGGGGGCAAGGCAGGGGGAACACACTGCCAGGCCAAGGCAGAACCACATGCCCACGTCTGTTCCTGTCCCCTGCACCGGCAGAGAGCTTGGGGGAGCCAGAGTCTGTCAGGCAGCTGCTGGGTTGGCCGCCTGTGTGGGAAGGGGCAGAGCCGACCTAGGGGCAAGTTGGGCCTCTTGCTCTCCCTGCTGCCCTGAGGCTGCTGGGCCAAAGACGTCTTGGGCATCCAGCCCCTTGCTGGTCCCTTCCCTCTGACGAGGCCCTCTGAGCTCCAGCACCTTGCAGTGTGGAGACAGCCCCTGCCAGCAACCTCCTCTCCAAGGAGGCCTCAACCGAGGCCTAGGCCCAGGGGAAAGGCACCAGCGGGGATGAGCCAGTGGAGGCGCACGGGCATTTCTGGACCCCGTCCCCGCAGCCTGCCCCTTGGTGGGGCAGTACCCCCGGAGGCCCGGAAGGTCTGGGCAAGGCTGGCCAGGGGCAGGGGCCCTGCTGGGTCCTGCCCCTGGCCTGTGGGGCCTCTGAGCACAACCGGGCCTCTCCCACTGGAAGACCTCCCCGGCTGCCTCCAAAGGCCGGTTTGCCAACACTCCCGCCCGCTGTTCCCGCCAGGCACGCACAATGCTCCAAAGCCCGGGAGAAAAGCGCTTCGGGGTGTTGCTCTCTCCGGGCCCATGCCCCTGATCCTGGGGTCCAGGCAGTGGGTCCACACTCCCAGACCAAGGCAGAACCACATGCAGACGTCTGTTCCTGACCCCTGCACCGGCAGAGAGCTCGGGGGAGCCAGAGTCTGTCAGGCAGCTGCTGGGCTGGCTGCCTGTGTGGGAAGGGGCAGAGCCGATCTAGGGGCAAGTTGGGCCTCTTGCTCTCCCTGCTGCCCTGAGGCTGCTGGGCCAAAGAGGTCTTGGGCATCCAGCCCCTGGCTGGTCCCTTCCCGCTGACGAGGCCCTCTGAGCTCCAGCACCTTGCAGTGTGGAGACAGCCCCTGCCAGCAACCTCCTCTCCAAGGAGGCCTCAACCGAGGCCTAGGCCCAGGGGAAAGGCACCAGCGGGGATGAGCCTGGGGAGGCGCCCGGCATGTCTGGACCCAGTCCCCGCAGCCTGCCCCTTGGTGGAGTAGTACCCCCGGAGGCCAGGAAGGTCTGGGCAAGGCTGCCATGGGCAGGGACACTGTTGGGTCCTGCCCCTGGCCTGTGGGGCGTCTGAGCACAACTGGCACTCTCCCGCTGGAAGACCTCCCCGTCTGCCTCCAAAGGCCGGTTTGCAAGCACTCCCGCCCGCTGTTCCCGCCAGGCACGCACAATGCTCCCAAGCCCGGGAGAAAAGTGCTTCGGGGTGGTGCTCTCTCCGGGCCCTTGCCCCTGAGCCTGGGGGCCAGGCAGGGGGAACACACTCCCAGGCCAAGGCAGAACGACATGCACACGTCTGTTCCTGCCCCCTACACCGGCAGAGAGCTCGGGGGAGCCAGAGACTGCCAGGCTGCTGCTGGGCTGGCTGCCTGTGTGGGACGGGGCAGAGCCGACCTAGGGGCAAGTTGGGCCTCTTGCTCTCCCTGCTGCCCTGAGGCTGCTGGGTCAAAGAGGTCTTGGGCATCCAGCCCTTTGCTGGTCCCTTCCCTCTGACGAGGCCCTCTGAGTTCCATCACCTTGCAGTGTGGAGACAGCCCCTGCCAGCAACCTCCTCTCCAAAGAGGCCTCAACCGAGGCCTACGCCCAGGGGAAAGGCACCAGCGGAGATGATCCTTGGGAGGCGCACGGACATGTCTGGACCCAGTCCCCGCAGCCTGCCCCTTGGTGGGGCAGTACCCCCGGAGGCCAGGAAGGTCTGGGCAAGGCTGGCCAGGGGCAGGGGCCCTGCTGGGTAATGCCCCTGGCCTGTGAGGCCTCTGAGCACAACCGGCCCTCTCCCACTGGAAGACCTCCCCGGCTGCCTCCAAAGTCCTGTTTGCAAACACTCCCGCACGCTGTTCACGCCAGGCTCGCACAATGCTCCCAAGCCCGGGAGAAAAGCGCTTCGGGGTGGTGCTCTCTCCGGGCCCTTGCACCTGAGCCTGGGGGCAAGGCAGGGGGAACACACTGCCAGGCCAAGGCAGAACCACATGCCCACGTCTGTTCCTGTCCCCTGCACCGGCAGAGAGCTTGGGGGAGCCAGAGTCTGTCAGGCAGCTGCTGGGTTGGCCGCCTGTGTGGGAAGGGGCAGAGCCGACCTAGGGGCAAGTTGGGCCTCTTGCTCTCCCTGCTGCCCTGAGGCTGCTGGGCCAAAGACGTCTTGGGCATCCAACCCCATACTGGTCCCTTCCCTCTGACGAGGCCCTCTGAGCTCCAGCACCTTGCAGTGTGGAGACAGCCCCTGCCAGCAACCTCCTCTCCAAGGAGGCCTCAACCGAGGCCTAGGCCCAGGGGAAAGGCACCAGCGGGGATGAGCCAGGGGAGGCGCCCGAGCATGTCTGGACCCAGTCCCCGCAGCCTGCCCCTTGGTGGGGCAGTACCCCCTGAGGCCAGGAAGGTCTGGGCAAGGCTGGCCAGGGGCAGGGGCCCTGCTGGGTCCTGCCCCTGGCCTGTGGGGCCTCTGAGCACAACCGGCCCTCTCCCACTGGAAGACCTCCCCGGCTGCCTCCAAAGGCCGGTTTGCAAGCGCTCCCGCCCACTGTTCCCAGCAGGCGGGCACAATGCTCCTAAGCCCGGGAGAAAAGCGCTTCAGGGTGGTGCTCTCTCTGGGACCTTGCCCCTGAGCCTGGGGGCAAGGCAGGGTGTCCACATTCCCAGGCCAAGGCAGAACCACATGCACACGTCTGATCTGCCCCCTGCACCGGCAGAGAGCGCGGGGGAGCCAGAGTCTGTAGGGCAGCTGCTGGGCTGGCCGCCTGTGTGGGAAGTGGCAGAGCCCACCTAGGGGCAAGTTGGGCCTCTTGCTCTCCCTGCTGCCCTGAGGCTGCTGGGTCAAAGAGGTCTTGGGCATCCAGACACTTGCTGGTCCCTTCCCTCTGACGAGGCCCTCTGAGCTCCAGCACCTTGCAGTGTGGAGACAGCCCCTGCCAGCAACCTCCTCTCCAAGGAGGCCTAAACCGAGGCCTAGGCCCAGGGGAAAGGCACCAGCGGGGATGAGCCTGGGGAGGCGCCCGGCCATGTCTGGACCCAGTCCCCGCAGCCTGCCCCTTGGTGGGGCAGTACCCCCGGAGGCCATGAAGGTCTGGGAAAGGCTGGCCAGGGGCAGGGGACCTGCTGGGTCCTGCCCCTAGCCTGTGGGGCCTCTGAGCACAACCGGCCCTCTCCCACTGGAAGACCTCCCCGGCTGCCTCCAAAGGCCGGTTTGCAAGCACTCCCGCCCACTGTTCCCACCAAGCGGGCACAATGCTCCCAAGCCCGGGAGAAAAGCGCTTCGGGGTGGTGCTCTCTCCGGGCCCTTGCCCTTGAGCCTGTGGGCATGGCAGGGGGAACACACTCCCAGACCAAGGCAGAACCACATGCACACGTCTGTTCCTGCCCCCTGCACCGGCAGAGAGCTCGGGGGAGCCAGAGTCTCTCAGGCAGATGCTGGGCTGGCCGCCTGTGTGGGAAGGGGCAGAGCCGCCCTAGGGGCAAGTTGGGTCTCTTGCTCTCCCTGCTGCCCTGAGGCTGCTGGGCCAAAGACGTCTTGGGCATCCAGCCCCTTACTGGTCCCTTCCCTCTGACGAGGCCCTCTGAGCTCCAGCACCTTGCAGTGTGGAGACAGCCCCTGCCAGCAACCTCCTCTCCAAGGAGGCCTCAACCGAGGCCTAGGTCCAGGGGAAAGGCACCAGCGGGGATGAGCCAGGGGAGGCGCCCGGGCATGTCTGGACCCAGTCCCCGCAGCCTGCCCCTTGGTGGGGCAGCACCCCCGGAGGCCAGGAAGGTCTGGGCAAGGCTGGCCAGGGGCAGGGGCCCTGCTGGGGCCTGCCCCTGGCCTGTGGGGCCTCTGAGCACAACCGGCCCTCTCCCACTGGAAGACCTCCCCGGCTGCCTCCAAAGGCCGGTTTGCAAGCGCTCCCGCCCACTGTTCCCAGCAGGCGGGCACAATGCTCCTAAGCCCGGGAGAAAAGCGCTTCAGGGTGGTGCTCTCTCTGGGACCTTGCCCCTGAGCCTGGGGGCAAGGCAGGGTGTCCACATTCCCAGGCCAAGGCAGAACCACATGCACACGTCTGATCTGCCCCCTGCACCGGCAGAGAGCGCGGGGGAGCCAGAGTCTGTAGGGCAGCTGCTGGGCTGGCCGCCTGTGTGGGAAGTGGCAGAGCCCACCTAGGGGCAAGTTGGGCCTCTTGCTCTCCCTGCTGCCCTGAGGCTGCTGGGTCAAAGAGGTCTTGGGCATCCAGACACTTGCTGGTCCCTTCCCTCTGACGAGGCCCTCTGAGCTCCAGCACCTTGCAGTGTGGAGACAGCCCCTGCCAGCAACCTCCTCTCCAAGGAGGCCTAAACCGAGGCCTAGGCCCAGGGGAAAGGCACCAGCGGGGATGAGCCTGGGGAGGCGCCCGGCCATGTCTGGACCCAGTCCCCGCAGCCTGCCCCTTGGTGGGGCAGTACCCCCGGAGGCCATGAAGGTCTGGGAAAGGCTGGCCAGGGGCAGGGGACCTGCTGGGTCCTGCCCCTAGCCTGTGGGGCCTCTGAGCACAACCGGCCCTCTCCCACTGGAAGACCTCCCCGGCTGCCTCCAAAGGCCGGTTTGCAAGCACTCCCGCCCACTGTTCCCACCAAGCGGGCACAATGCTCCCAAGCCCGGGAGAAAAGCGCTTCGGGGTGGTGCTCTCTCCGGGCCCTTGCCCTTGAGCCTGTGGGCATGGCAGGGGGAACACACTCCCAGACCAAGGCAGAACCACATGCACACGTCTGTTCCTGCCCCCTGCACCGGCAGAGAGCTCGGGGGAGCCAGAGTCTCTCAGGCAGATGCTGGGCTGGCCGCCTGTGTGGGAAGGGGCAGAGCCGCCCTAGGGGCAAGTTGGGTCTCTTGCTCTCCCTGCTGCCCTGAGGCTGCTGGGCCAAAGACGTCTTGGGCATCCAGCCCCTTACTGGTCCCTTCCCTCTGACGAGGCCCTCTGAGCTCCAGCACCTTGCAGTGTGGAGACAGCCCCTGCCAGCAACCTCCTCTCCAAGGAGGCCTCAACCGAGGCCTAGGTCCAGGGGAAAGGCACCAGCGGGGATGAGCCAGGGGAGGCGCCCGGGCATGTCTGGACCCAGTCCCCGCAGCCTGCCCCTTGGTGGGGCAGCACCCCCGGAGGCCAGGAAGGTCTGGGCAAGGCTGGCCAGGGGCAGGGGCCCTGCTGGGGCCTGCCCCTGGCCTGTGGGGCCTCTGAGCACAACCGGCCCTCTCCCACTGGAAGACCTCCCCGGCTGCCTCCAAAGGCCGGTTTGCAAGTGCTCCCGCCCACTGTTCCCAGCAGGCGGGCACAATGCTTCTAAGCCCGGGAGAAAAGCGCTTCAGGGTGGTGCTCTCTCTGGGACCTTGCCCCTGAGCCTGGGGGACAGGCAGGGGGTCCACACTCCCAGGCCAAGGCAGAACCACATGCACACGTCTGTTCCTGCCCCCTGCACAGGCAGAGAGCTTGGGGGAGCCAGAGTCTGTCAGGCAGCTGCTGGGCTGGCCGCCTGTGTGGGAAGGGGCAGAGCCGACCTAGGGGCAAGTTGGGTCTCTTGCTCTCCCTGCTGCCCTGAGGCTGCTGGGCCAAAGACGTCTTGGGCATCCAGCCCCTTGCTTGTCCCTTCCCTCTGACGAGGCCCTCTGAGCTCCAGCACCTTGCAGTGTGGATACAGCCCCTGCCAGCAACCTCCTCTCCAAGGAGGCCTCAACCGATGCCTAGGAACAGGGGAAAGGCACCAGCGGGGATGAGCCTGGGGAGGCGCCCGGGCATGTCTGGACCCAGTCCCCGCAGCCTGCCCCTTGGTGGGGCAGTACCCCCGGAGGCCAGGAAGGTCTGGGCAAGGCTGGCCAGGGGCAGGGGCCCTGCTGGGTCCTGCCCCTGGCCTGTGGGGCCTCTGAGCACAACCGGCCCTCTCCCACTGGAAGACCTCCCCGGCTGCCTCCAAAGGCCGGTTTGCAAGCACTCCCGCCCACTGTTCCCGCCAGGCGTGCACAATGCTTCCAAGCCCGGGAGAAAAGCCCTTCGGGGTGTTGCTTTCTCCGGGCCCTTGCCCCTGAGCCTGGGGTCCAGGCAGTGGGTCCACACTCCGAGACCAAGGCAGAACCACATGCACACGTCTGTTCCTGACCCCTGCACCGGCAGAGAGCTCGGGGGAGCCAGAGTCTGTCAGGCAGCTGCTGGGTTGGCTGCCTGTGTGGGAAGGGGCAGAGCCGACCTAGGGGCAAGTTGGGCCTCTTCCTCTCCCTGCTGCCCTGAGGCTGCTGGGCCAAAGAGGTCTTGGGCATCCAGCCCCTTGCTGGTCCCTTCCCGCTGACGAGGCCCTCTGAGCTCCAGCACCTTGCAGTGTGGAGACAGCCTCTGCCAGCAACCTCCTCTCCAAGGAGGCCTCAACCGAGGCCTAGGCCCAGGGGAAAGGCACCAGCGGGGTTGAGCCAGGGGAGGCGCCCGGGCATGTCTGGACCAGTCCCCGCAGCCTGTCCCTTGGTGGGGTAGAACCCCCGGAGGCCAGGAAGGTCTGGGCAAGGCTGCCAGGGGCAGGGACACTGCTGGGTCCTGCCCCTGGCCTGTGGGGCGTCTGAGCACAACCGGCACTCTCCCGCTGGAAGACCTCCCCGGCTGCCTCCAAAGGCTGGTTTGCAAGCACTCCTGCCCATTGTTCCCGCCAGCCGCGCACAATGCTCCCAAGCCCGGGAGAAAAGCGCTTCGGGGTGGTGCTCTCTCCCTGCCCTTGGAAGACCTCCCCGGCTGCCTCCAAAGGCTGGTTTTCAAGAACTCTGTCCCGCTGACCCGCCAGCCGCACACAATGCTCCCAAGCCCGGGAGAAAAGCATTTTGGGGTGGTGCTCTCTCCGGGCCCTTGGAAGACCTCCCCGGCTGCCTCGAAAGGCCGGTTTGCAAGCACTCCCGCCCGCTGTTCCCGCCAGCCTCGCACAATGCTCCCAAGCCCGGGAGAAAAGCGCTTCGGGGTGGTGTTCTCTCCGTGCCAATGGAGGACCTCCCTGGCTGCCCCCAAAGGCCGGTTTGCAAGCACTCCCACTCGCTGTTCCCGCCAGCCACGCACAATCCTCCAAAATCCCGGAGAAAAGCGCTTTGGGGTGGTGTTCTCTCCGTGCCCATGGAAGACCTCCCGGGGTGCCCCCAAAGGCGGGTTTGGAAGCACTCCCACTCGCTGATCCCGCCATCCGCGCAAATGTTCCAAGCCCGGGAGAAAAGAGCTTCTGGGTGGTGCTCTCTCCTGGCCCTTGGAAGACCTCCCTGGCTGCCTCCAAAGGCCGGTTTGCAAGCACTCCCGCCCGCTGTTCCCACCAGCCACGCACAATGCTCCCAAGCCCGGGAGAAAAGCATTTTGGGGTGGTGCTCACACCGGGCCCTGGAAGACCTCCCTGGCTGCCTCCAAAGGACGGTTTTCAAGCACTCCTGCCTGCTGTTCCCGACACCCGCGCACAATGCTCCCAAGCCCGGGAGAAAAGCACTTCGGGGTGGTGCTCTCTACAGGCCCTTGGAAGACCTCCCCGGCTGCCTCCAAAGGCCGGTTTGCAAGGACTCCTTCCTGCTGTTCCCGCCAGCCACGCACAATGCTCCCAAGCCCGGGAGAAAAGCATTTTGGGGTGGTGCTCTCTACAGGCCCTTGGAAGACCTCCCCGGCTGCCTCCAATGGCCAGTTTGCAAGCACTCATGCCCGCTGTTCCCACCAGCCGCGCACAATGCTCCCAAGCCCGGGAGAAAAGCTTTTTGGGGTGGTGCTCACACCGGGCCCTGGAAGACCTCCCCGGATGCCTGCAAAGGCCGGTTTTCAAGCACTCCTGCCTGCTGTTCCCGCCACCCGCGCACAATACTCCCAAGCCCGGGAGAAGAGCGCTTCGGGGTGGTGCTCTCTCCGGGCACTTTCAAGACCTCCCCGGCTGCCTCCAAAGGCCGGTTTGTAAGTACTCATTCCCGCTGCTTCCGCCAGCCACGCACAATGCTCCCAAGCCCGGGAGAAAAGCATTTTGGGGTGGTGATCAGTCCGGGCCCTTCGAAGACCTCCCCGGCTGCCTCCAAAGGACAGTTTGCAAGCACTCATGCCCGCTGTTCCCGCCAGCCGCGCACAATGCTCCCAAGACCGTGAGAAAAGCGCTTCGGGGTGGTGTTCTCTCCGGGACCATGGAGGACCTCCCCGGCTGCCCCCAAAGGCCGGTTTGCAAGCACTCCCACTCGCTGTTCCCGCCAGCCACACACAATGTTCCAAAACCCCGGAGAAAAGCGCTTCGGGGTGGTGCTCTCTCCGGGCCCTTGGAAGACTTCTCTGGCTGCCTCCAAAGGCCGGTTTGCAAGAATTCCCTCCCGCTGTCCCACCAGCCGCACACAATGCTCCAAAACCCGACAGAAAAGCGCTTCGAGGTGGTGCTCTCTCCGGGCCCTTGGAAGACCTCCCGGGCTGCCTCCAAAGGCCGGTTTGCAAGCACTCCTGCCTGCTGTTCCCGCCACACGCGCACAATGCACCCAAGCCCGGGAGAAAAGCGCTTCGGTGTGGTGCTCTCTCCCGGCCATTGGAAGACGTCCCCGGCTGCATCCAAAGGCCGGTTTGCAAGGACTCCTTCCTGCTGTTCCCGCCAGCCACGCACAATGCTCCCAATCCCGGGAGAAAAGTGGTTCGGGATGGTGCTCTCTCCGGGCCCTTGGAAGACCTCCCCGGCTACCTCCAAAGGCGGGTTTGCAAGTACTCATTCCCGCTGTTCCCGCCAGCTGCGCACAATGCTCCCAAGCCCGGGAGAAAAGCATTTTGGGGTGGTGCTCTCTCCGGGCCCTTTGAAGACCACCCCGGCTGCCTCAAAAGGCCGGTTTGCAAGCACTCAGGCCCGCTGTTCCCGCCAGCCGCGTACAATGCTCCCAAGCCCGGGAGAAAAGCATTTTGGGGTGGTGCTCACTCCGGGCCCTTGAAAGACCTCCCCGGCTGCCTCCAAAGTCCAGTTTGCAAGAACTCATGCCCGCTGTTCCCGCCAGCCGCGCACAATGCTCCCAAGAGTGGGAGAAATGCGCTTCGGGGTGGTGTTCTCTCCGTGCCCATGGAGGACCTCCCCGGCTGCCCCCAAAGGCCGGTTTGCAATCACTCCCACTCACTGTTCCCGCCAGCCACGCACATGCTCCAAAACACGGGAGAGAAGCGCTTTGGGGTGGTGCTCTCTCCCGGCCCTTGGAAGACTTTCCCGGCTGCCTCCAAAGGCTGGTTTGCAAGAACTCCCTCCCGCTGTCCCGCCAGCCACACACAATGCTCCCAATCACGGGAGAAAAGCGCTTCGGGGTGGTGCTCTCTCAGGGCCCTTTGAAGACTTCCCCGGCTGCCTCCAATGGCCGGTAAGCAAGCACTCATGCCCGCTGTTCCCACCAGCCATGCACAATGCTCCCAAGCACGGGAGAAAAGCATTTTGGGGTGGTGCTCTATCCTTGCCCTTGGAAGACCTCCGCGCCTGCCTCCAAAGGCCGGTTTGCAAGCACTCCTGCCTGCTGTTCCCGCCACACGCGCACACTGCTCCCAAGCCCGGGAGAAAAGCGCATCGGGGTGGTGTTCTCTCCGGGCCCATGGAGGACCTACCCAGCTGCCCTCAAAGGCCGGTTTGCAAGCATTCCCACTAGCTGTTCCCGCCAGCCACGCAAATGCTCCCAAGCCCGGGAGAAAAGCATTTTGGGGTGGTGCTCTCTCCGGGCCCTTGCCCCTGTGCCTGGGGGCCAGGCAGGGGGTCCACACTCCCAGGAAAAGTCAGAACCACATGCACACGTTTGTTCCTGCCCCCTGCACCGGCAGAGAGCTCGGGGAAGCCAGAGTCTGTCAGGCAGCTGCTGGGCTGGCGGCCTGTGTGGGAAGGGGCAGAGCCGACCTAGGGGCAAGTTGGGCCTCTTGCTCTCCCTGCTGCCCTGAGGCTGCTGGGCCAAAGAGGTCTTGGACATCCAGCCCTTTGCTGGTCCCTTCAATCTGACGAGGCCCTCTGAGCTCCAGCACCTTGCAGCGTGGAGACAGACCCTGCCAGCAACCTCCTCTACAAGGAGGCCTCAACCGAGGCCTAGTCCCAGGGAAAGGCACCAGCGGGGATGAACCTGGGGAGGCGCCCGGGAATGTCTGGACCCAGTCCCCGAAGCCTGCCCCTTGGTGGGGCAGTACCCCCGGAGGCCAGGAAAGTCTGGGCAAGGCTGGCCTGGGGCAGGGGCCCTGCTGGGTCCTGCCCCTGTCCTGTGGGGCCTCTGAGCATGAGCGGCCCTCTCCCGCTGGAAGACCTCCCCGGCTGCCTCCAAAGGCTGATTTGCCAACACTCGCGCCCGCTGTTCCTGCCAGGCACGCACAATGATCCCAAGCCCGGGAAAAAAGTGCTTCGGGGTGGTGCTCTCACCGGGCCCTTGCCCCTGAGCCTGGGGGCAATGCAGGGGGAACACACTCCCAGGCCAAGGCAGAACCACATGCACACGTCTGTTCCCGGCCCCTGCACCGGCAGAGAGCTCGGGGGAGCCAGAGTCTGCCAGGCAGCTGCTGGGCTGGCGGCCTGTGTGGGAAGGGGCAGTGCCGACCTAGGGGCAAGTTGGGCCTCTTGCTCTCCCTGCTGCCCTGAGGCTGCTGGGCCAAAGAGGTCTTGGGCATCCAGCCCCTTGCTGGTCCCTTCCCTCTGATGAGGCCCTCTGAGCTCCAGCACCTTGCAGTGTGGAGACAGCCCCTGCCAGCAACCTCCTCTCCAAGGAGGCCTCAACCGAGGCCTAGGCCTAGGGGAAAGGCACCAGCGGGGATGAGCCTGGTGAGGCGCCCGGCGATGTCTGGACCCAGTCCCCGCAGCCTGCCCCTTGGTGGGGCAGTACCCCCGGAGGCCAGGAAGGTCTGGGCAAGGCTGCCAGGGGCAGGGACACGGCTGGGTCCTGCCCCTGGCCTGTGGGGCGTCTGAGCACAACCGGCACTCTCCCGCTGGAAGACGTCCCCGTCTGCCTCCAAAAGACGGTTTGCAAGCACTCCCACTCGTTGTTCCCGCCAGGCACGCACAATGCACCCAAGCCCGGGAGAAAAGCGCTTCGGGGTGGTGCTCTCTGGGCCCTTGCCCCTGAGCCTGGGGGCCAGGCAGGGGGAACACACTCCCAGGCCAAGGGAGAACGACATGCTCACGTCTGTTCCTGTCCCCTGCACTGGCAGAGAGGTTGGGGGAGCCAGAGTCTGTCAGGCAGCTGCTGGGTTGGCAGCCTGTGTGGGAAGGGGCAGAGACGCCCTAGGGGCAAGTTAGGCCTCTTGCTCTCCCTGCTGCCCTGAGGCTGCTGGGCCAAAGATGTCTTGGGCATCCAGCCCCTTACTGGTCCCTTCCCTCTGACGAGGCCCTCTGAGCTCCAGCACCTTGCAGTGTGGAGACAGCCCCTGCCAGCAACCTCCTCTCCAAGGATGCCTCAACCGAGGCCTAGGCCCAGGGGAAAGGCACCAGCGGGGATGAGCCTGGGGAGGGGCCCGGGCATGTCTGGACCCAGTCCCCGCAGCCTGCCCCTTGGTGGGGCAGTACCCCCTGAGGCCAGGAAGGTCTGGGAAAAGCTGGCCAGGGGCAGGGGAACTGCTGGGTCCTGTCCCTGGCCTGTGGGGCCTCTGAGCACATCCGTCCCTCTCCCGCTGGAAGACCTCCCCGTCTGCCTCCAAAGGCCGGTTTGCAAGCACTCCCGCCCGCTGTCCCCGCCAGGCACGCACAATGCTCCCAAGCCCGGGAGAAAAGCGCTTCGGTGTGGTGCTCTCTCCGGGCCCTTGCCCCTGAACCTGGGGCCAGGCAGGGGGAACACACTCCCAGGCCAAGGCAGAACGACATGCACACGTCTGTTCCTGCCCCCTCCACCGGCAGAGAGCTCGGGGGAGCCAGAGACTGCCAGGCTGCTGCTGGGCTGGCTGCCTGTGTGGGACGGGGCAGAGCCGACCTAGGGGCAAGTTGGGCCTCTTGCTCTCCCTGCTGCCCTGAGGCTGCTGGGCCAAAGAGGTCTTGGGCATCCAGCCCCTTGCTGGTCCCTTCCCTCTGACGAGGCCCTCTGAGCTCCAGCACCTTGCAGTGTGGAGACAGCCCCTGCCAGCAACCTCCTCTCCAAGGAGGCCTCAACCGAGGCCTAGGCCCAGGGGAAAGGCACCAGCGGGGATGAGCCTGGGGAGGCGCCCGGGCATGTCTGTACCCAGTCCCCGCAGCCTGCCCCTTGGTGGGGTAGTACCCCCGGAGGCCAGGAAGGTCTCGGCAAGGCTGCCAGGGGCAGGGACACTGCTGGGTCCTGCCCCTGGTCTGTGGGGCGTCTGAGCACAACCGGCACTCTCCCGCTGGAAGACCTCCCCGTCTGCCTCCAAAGGCCGGTTTGCAAGCACTCCCGCCCGCTGTTCCCGCCAGGCACGCACAATGCTCCCAAGCCCGGGAGAAAAGCGCTTCGGGGTGGTGCTCTCTCCGGGCCCTTGCCCCTGAGCCTGGGGGCCAGGCAGGGGGAACACACTCCCAGGCCAAGGCAGAACGACATGCACACGTCTGTTCCTGCCCCCTCCACCGGCAGAGAGCTCGGGGGAGCCAGAGACTGCCAGGCTGCTGCTGGGCTGGCTGCCTGTGTGGGACGGGGCAGAGCCGCCCTAGGGGCAAGTTGGGCCTCTTGCTCTCCCTGCTGCCCTGAGGCTGCTGGGTCAAAGAGGTCTTGGGCATCCAGCCCTTTGCTGGTCCCTTCCCTCTGACGAGGCCCTCTGAGCTCCAGCACCTTGCAGTGTGGAGACAGCCCCTGCCAGCAACCTCCTCTCCAAAGAGGCCTCAACCGAGGCCTACGCCCAGGGGAAAGGCACCAGCGGGGATGATCCTGGGGAGGCGCACGGACATGTCTGGACCCAGTCCCCGCAGCCTGCCCCTTGGTGGGGCAGTACCCCCGGAGGCCAGGAAGGTCTGGGCAAGGCTGCCAGGGGCAGGGACACTGCTGGGTCCTGCCCCTGGCCTGTGAGGCCTCTGAGCACAACCGGCCCTCTCCCACTGGAAGACCTCCCCGGCTGCCTCCAAAGTCCTGTTTGCAAACACTCCCGCCCGCTGGTCACGCCAGGCTCGCACAATGCTCCCAAGCCCGGGAGAAAAGCACTTCGGGGTGGTGCTCTCCCTCGGCCCTTGCCCCTGAGCCTGGGGGCCAGGCAGGTGGAACACACTCCCAGGCCAAGGGAGAACGACATGCACACGTTTGTTCCTGCCCCCTACACCGGCAGAGAGCTCTGGGGAGCCAGAGACTGCCAGGCTGCTGCTGGTCTGGCTGCCTGTGTGGTACGGGGCAGAGCCGACCTATGGGCAAGTTGGGCCTCTTGCTCTCCCTGCTGCCCTGAGGCTGCTGGGTCAAAGAGGTCTTGGGCATCCAGCCCTTTGCTGGTGCCTTCCCTATGACGAGGCCCTCTGAGCTTCAGCACCTTGCAGTGTGGAGACAGCCCCTGTCAGCAACCTCCTCTCCAAAGAGGCCTCAACCGAGGCCTACACCCAGGGGAAAGGCACCAGCGGGGATGATCCTGGGGAGGCGCACGGACATGTCTGGACCCAGTCCCCGCAGCCTGCCCCTTGGTGGGGCAGTACCCCCGGAGGCCAGGAAGGTCTGGGCAAGGCTGGCCAGGGGCAGGGGCCCTGGTGGGTCCTGCCCCTGGCCTGTGGGGCCTCTGAGCACAACCGGCCCTCTCCCACTGGAAGACCTCCCCGGCTGCCTCAAAAGTCCTGTTTGCAAACACTCCCGCCCGCTGTTCACGCCAGGCTCGCACAATGCTCCCAAGCCCGGGAGAAAAGCGCTTCGGGGTGGTGCTCTCTCCGGGCCCTTGCCCCTGAGCCTGGGGGCAAGGCAGGGGGAACACACTCCCAGGCCAAGGCAGAACCACATGCACACGTCTGTTCCTGACCCCTCCACCGGCAGAGAGCTCGGGGGAGCCAGAGTCTGTCAGGCAGCTGCTGGGCTGGCCGCCTGTGTGGGAAGGGGCAGAGCCGACCTAGGGGCAAGTTGGGCCTCTTGCTCTCCCTGCTGCCCTGAGGCTGCTGGGCCAAAGAGGTCTTGGGCATCCAGCCCCTTGCTGGTCCCTTCCCTCTGACGAGGCCCTCTGAGCTCCAGCACCTTGCAGTGTGGAGACAGACCCTGCCAGCAACCTCCTCTCCAAGGAGGCCTCACCCGAGGCCTAGGCCCAGGGGAAAGGCACCAGCGGGGATGAGCCTGGGGAGGCGCACGGGCATGTCTGGACCCAGTCCCCGCAGCCTGCCCCTTGGTGGGGCAGTACCCCCGGAGGCCAGGAAGGTCTGGGCAAGGCTGCCAGGGGCAGGGACACTGCTGGGTCCTGCCCCTGGCCTGTGGGGCGTCTGAGCACAACCGGCACTCTCCCGCTGGAAGACCTCCCCGGCTGCCTCCAAAGGCCGGTTTGCAAGCGCTCCCGCCCACTGTTCCCAGCAGGCGTGTACAATGCTCCCAAGCCGGGGAGAAAAGCGCTTCGGGGTGGTGCTCTCACCGGGCCCTTGCCCCTGAGCCTGGGGGCAATGCAGGGGGAACACACTCCCAGGCCAAGGCAGAACCACTTGCACACGTCTGTTCCTGCCCCCTGCACCGGCAGAGAGTTCGGGGGAGCCAGAGTATGTCAGGCAGCTGCTGGGCTGGCCGCCTGAGTGGGAAGGGGCAGAGCCGACCTAGGGGCAAGTTGGGCCTCTTGCTCTCCCTGCTGCCCTGAGGCTGCTGGGCCAAAGAGGTCTTGGGCGTCCAGCCCCTTGCTGGTCCCTTCCCTCTGACGAGGCCCTCTGAGCTCCAGCACCTTGCAGTGTAGAGACAGCCCCTGCCAGCAAGCTCGTCTCCAAGGAGGCCTAAACCGAGGCCTAGGCCCAGGGGAAAGGCACCAGTGGGGATGAGCCTGGGGAAGCGCCCGGGCATGTCTGGACCCAGTCCCCGCAGCCTGCCCCTTGGTGGGGCAGTACCCCCTGAGGCCAGGAAGGTCTGGGAAAAGCTGGCCAGGGGCAGGGGATCTGCTGGGTCCTGCCCCTGGCCTGTGGGGCCTCTGAGCACATCCGGCCCTCTCCCGCTCGAAGACCTCCCCGTCTGCCTCCAAAGGCCGGTTTGCAAGCACTCCCGCCCCTGTCCCCGCCAGGCACGCACAATGCTCCCAAGCCCGGGAGAAAAGCGCTTCGGGGTGGTGCTCTCTCCGGGCCCTTGCCCCTGAGCCTGGGGGCCAGGCAGGGGGAACACACTCCCAGGCCAAGGCAGAACGACATGCACACGTCTGTTCCTGCCCCCTCCACCGGCAGAGAGCTCGGGGGAGCCAGAGACTGCCAGGCTGCTGCTGGGCTGGCTGCCTGTGTGGGACGGGGCAGAGCCGACCTAGGGGCAAGTTGGGCCTCTTGCTCTCCCTGCTGCCCTGAGGCTGCTGGGCCAAAGAGGTCTTGGGCATCCAGCCCCTTGCTGGTCCCTTCCCTCTGACGAGGCCCTCTGAGCTCCAGCACCTTGCAGTGTGGAGACAGCCCCTGCCAGCAACCTCCTCTCCAAGGAGGCCTCAACCGAGGCCTAGGCCCAGGGGAAAGGCACCAGCGGGGATGAGCCTGGGGAGGCGCCCGGGCATGTCTGGACCCAGTCCCCGCAGCCTGCCCCTTGGTGGGGTAGTACCCCCGGAGGCCAGGAAGGTCTCGGCAAGGCTGCCAGGGGCAGGGACACTGCTGGGTCCTGCCCCTGGCCTGTGGGGCGTCTGAGCACAACCGGCACTCTCCCGCTGGAAGACCTCCCCGTCTGCCTCCAAAGGCCGGTTTGCAAGCACTCCCGCCCACTGTTCCCGCCAGGCACGCACAATGCTCCCAAGCCCGGGAGAAAAGCGCTTCGGGGTGGTGCTCTCTCCGGGCCCTTGCCCCTGAGCCTGGGGGCCAGGCAGGGGGAACACACTCCCAGGCCAAGGCAGAACGACATGCACACGTCTGTTCCTGCCCCCTCCTCCGGCAGAGAGCTCGGGGGAGCCAGAGACTGCCAGGCTGCTGCTGGGCTGGCTGCCTGTGTGGGACGGGGCAGAGCCGCCCTAGGGGCAAGTTGGGCCTCTTGCTCTCCCTGCTGCCCTGAGGCTGCTGGGTCAAAGAGGTCTTGGGCATCCAGCCCTTTGCTGGTCCCTTCCCTCTGACGAGGCCCTCTGAGCTACAGCACCTTGCAGTGTGGAGACAGCCCCTGCCAACAACCTCCTCTCCAAAGAGGCCTCAACCGAGGCCTACGCCCAGGGGAAAGGCACCAGCGGGGATGATCCTGGGGAGGCGCACGGACATGTCTGGACCCAGTCCCCACAGCCTGCCCCTTGGTGGGGCAGTACCCCCGGAGGCCAGGAAGGTCTGGGCAAGGCTGCCAGGGGCAGGGACACTGCTGGGTCCTGCCCCTGGCCTGTGAGGCCTCTGAGCACAACCGGCCCTCTCCCACTGGAAGACCTCCCCGGCTGCCTCCAAAGTCCTGTTTGCAAACACTCCCGCCCGCTGGTCACGCCAGGCTCGCACAATGCTCCCAAGCCCGGGAGAAAAGCACTTCGGGGTGGTGCTCTCCCTGGGCCCTTGCCCCTGAGCCTGGGGGCAAGGCAGGGGGAACACACTCCCAGGCCAAGGCAGAACCACATGCCCACGTCTGTTCCTGTCCCCTGCACCGGCAGAGAGCTTGGGGGAGCCAGAGTCTGTCAGGCAGCTGTTGGGTTGGCCGCCTGTGTGGGAAGGGGCAGAGCCGCCCTAGGGGCAAGTTGGGCCTCTTGCTCTCCCTGCTGCCCTGAGGCTGCTGGGCCAAAGAGGTCTTGGGCATCCAGCCCCTTGCTGGTCCCTTCCCTCTGACGAGGCCCTCTGAGCTCCAGCACCTTGCAGTGTGGAGACAGCCCCTGCCAGCAACCTCCTCTCCAAAGAGGCCTAAACCGAGGCCTAGGCCCAGGGGAAAGGCACCAGCGGGGATGAGCCTGGGGAGGCGCCCGGGCATGTCGGGACCCAGTCCCCGCAGCCTGCCCCTTGGTGGGGCAGTACCCCCGGAGGCCAGGAAGGTCTGGGAAAGGCTGGCCAGGGGCAGGGGACCTGCTGGGTCCTGCCCCTGGCCTGTGGGGCCTCTGAGGACAACCGGCCCTCTCCCACTAGAAGACCTCCCCGGCTGCCTCCAAAGGCCGGTTTGCAAGCACTCCCACCCACTGTTCCCACCAAGCGCGCACAATGCTCCCAAACCCGGGAGAAAAGCGCTTCGGGGTGGTGCTCTCTCCGGGCCCTTGCCCCTGAGCCTGGGGGCCAGGCAGGGGGTTCACACTCCCAGGCCAAGGCAGAACCACATGCACACGTCTGTTCCTGCCCCCTGCACCGGCAGAGAGCTCGGGGGAGCCAGAGTCTGTCAGGCAGCTGCTGGGCTGGCCGCCTGTGTGGGAAGAGGCAGAGCTGACCTAGGGGCAAGTTGGGCCTCTTGCTCTCCCTGCTGCCCTGAGGCTGCTGGGCCAAAGAGGTCTTGGGCATCCAGCCCCTTGCTGGTCCCTTCCCTCTGACGAGGCCCTCTGAGCTCCAGCACCTTGCAGTGTGGAGACAGCCCCTGCCAGCAACCTCCTCTCCAAGGAGGCCTCAACCGAGGCCTAGGCCCAGGGGAAAGGCACCAGCGGGGATGAGCCTGGGGAGGCGCCCGGGCATGTCTGGACCCAGTCCCCGCAGCCTGCCCCTTGGTGGGGCAGTACCCCCGGAGGCCAGGAAGGTCTGGGCAAGGCTGCCAGGGGCAGGGACACTGGTGGGTTCTGCCCCTGGCCTGTGGGGCCTCTGAGCACAACCGGCACTCTCCCGCTGGAAGACCTCCCCGTCTGCCTCCAAAGTCCTGTTTGCAAGCACTCCCGCCCGCTGTTCCCGCCAGGCACGCACAATGCTCCCAAGCCCGGGAGAAAAGCGCTTCGGGGTGGTGCTCTCTCCGGGCCCTTGCCCCTGAGCCTGGGGGCCAGGCAGGGGGAACACACTCCCAGGCCAAGGCAGAACGACATGCACACGTCTGTTCCTGCCCCCTACACCGGCAGAGAGCTCGGGGGAGCCAGAGACTGCCAGGCTGCTGCTGGGCTGGCTGCCTGTGTGGGACGGGGCAGAGCCGACCTAGGGGCAAGTTGGGCCTCTTGCTCTCCCTGCTGCCCTGAGGCTGCTGGGCCAAAGAGGTCTTGGGCATCCAGCCCTTTGCTGGTCCCTTCCCTCTGACAAGGCCCTCTGAGCTCCAGCACCTTGCAGTGTGGAGACAGCCCCTGCCAGCAACCTCCTCTCCAAAGAGGCCTCAACCGAGGCCTAGGCCCAGGGGAAAGGCACCAGCGGGGATGAGCCAGGGGAGGCGCCCGTGCATGTCTGGACCCAGTCCCCGCAGCCTGCCCCTTGGTGGGGCAGTACCCCCGGAGGCCAGGAAGGTCTGGGCAAGGCTGGCCAGGGGCAGGGGCCCTGCTGCGTCCTGCCCCTGGCCTGTAGGGCCTCTGAGCACAACCGGCCCTCTCCCGCTGGAAGACCTCCCCAGGTGCCTCCAAAGGCCGGTTTGCAAGCGCTCCCGCCCACTGTTCCCAGCAGGCGTGCACAATGCTCCCAAGCCCGGGAGAAAAGCGCTTCAGGGTGGTGCTCTCTCCGGGCCCTTGCCCCTGAGCCTAGGGGCAATGCAGTGGGAACACACTCCCAGGCCAAGTCAGAACCACATGCACACCTCTGATCTGCCCCCTGCACCGGCAGAGAGCTCGGGGGAGCCAGAGTCTGTCAGGCAGCTGCTGGGCTGGCCGCCTGTGTGGGAAGGGGAAGAGCCGACCTAGGGGCAAGTTGGGCCTCTTGCTCTCCCTGCTGCCCTGAGGCTGCTGGGTCAAAGAGGTCTTGGGCATCCAGCCCTTTGCTGGTCCCTTCCCTCTGACGAGGCCCTCTGAGCTCCAGCACCTTGCAGTGTGGAGACAGCCCCTGCCAGCAACCTCCTCTCCAAAGAGGCCTCAACCGAGGCCTACGCCTAGGGGAAAGGCACCAGCGGGGATGATCCTGGGGAGGCGCACGGACATGTCTGGACCCAGCCCCGCAGCCTGCCCCTTGGTGGGGCAGTACCCCCGGAGGCCAGGAAGGTCTGGGCAAGGCTGGCCAGGGGCAGGGGCCCTGCTGGGTCCTGCCCCTGGCCTGTGGGGCCTCTGAGCACAACCGGCCCTCTCCCACTGGAAGACCTCCCCGGCTGCCTCCAAAGTCCTGTTTGCAAACACTCCGCCCGCTGTTCACGCCAGGCTCGCACAATGATCCCAAGCCCGGGAGAAAAGCGCTTCGGGGTGGTGCTCTCCCTGGGCCCTTGCCCCTGAGCCTGGGGGCAAGGCAGGGGGAACACACTCCCAGGCCAAGGCAGAACCACATGCCCACGTCTGTTCCTGTCCCCTGCACCGGCAGAGAGCTTGGGGGAGCCAGAGACTGTCAGGCAGCTGCTGGGTTGGCCGCCTGTGTGGGAAGGGGCAGAGCCGCCCTAGGGGCAAGTTGAGCCATTGCTCTCCCTGCTGCCCTGAGGCTGCTGGGCCAAAGAGGTCTTGGGCATCCAGCCCCTTACTGGTCCCTTCCCTCTGACGAGGCCCTCTGAACTCCAGCACCTTGCAGTGTGGAGACAGCCCCTGCCAGCAACCTCCTCTCCAAGGAGGCCTCAACCGAGGCCTAGGCCCAGGGGAAAGGCACCAGCGGGGATGAGCCATGGGAGGCGCCCGAGCATGTCTGGACCCAGTCCCCGCAGCCTGCCCCTTGGTGGGGCAGTACCCCCGGAGGCCAGGAAGGTCTGGGCAAGGCTGGCCAGGGGCAGGGGCCCTGCTGGGTCCTGCCCCTGGCCTGTGGGGCCTCTGAGCACAACCGGCCCTCTCCCACTGGAAGACCTCCCCGGCTGCCTCCAAAGGACGGTTTGCAAGCGCTCCCGCCCACTGTTCCCAGCAGGCGGGCACAATGCTCCTAAGCCCGGGAGAAAAGCGCTTCAGGGTGGTGCTCTCTCTGGGACCTTGCCCCTGAGCCTGGGGGCAAGGCAGGGTGTCCACACTCCCAGGCCAAGGCAGAACCACATGCACACGTCTGATCTGCCCCCTGCACCGGCAGAGAGCTCGGGGGAGCCAGAGTCTGTCAGGCAGCTGCTGGGCTGGCCGCCTGTGTGGGAAGGGGCAGAGCCGACCTAGGGGCAAGTTGGGCCTCTTGCTCTCCCTGCTGCCCTGAGGCTGCTGGGCCAAAGAGGTCTTGGGCATCCAGCCCCTTGCTGGTCCCTTCCCTCTGACGAGGCCCTCTGAGCTCCAGCACCTTGCAGTGTGGAGACAGCCCCTGCCAGCAACCTCCTCTCCAAGGAGGCCTAAACCGAGGCCTAGGCCCAGGGGAAAGACACCAGGGGGGATGAGCCTTGGGAGGCGCCCGGGCATGTCTGGACCCAGTCCCCGCAGCCTGCCCCTTGGTGGGGCAGTACCCCCGGAGGCCACGAAGGTCTGGGAAAGGCTGGCCAGGGGCAGGGGCCCTGGTGGGTCCTGCCCCTGGCCTGTGGGGCCTCTGAGCACAACCGGCCCTCTCCCACTGGAAGACCTCCCCGGCTGCCTCCAAAGGCCGGTTTGCAAGCACTCCCGCCCACTGTTCCCGCCAAGCGCTCACAATGCCCCCAAGCCCGGGAGAAAAGCGCTTCGGGGTGGTGCTCTCTCCGGGCCCTTGCCCCTGAGCCTGGGGGCCAGGCAGGGGGTCCACACTCCCAGGCCAAGGCAGAACCACATGCACACGTCTGTTCCTGCCCCCTGCACCGGCAGAGAGCTCGGGGGAGCCAGAGTCTGTCAGGCAGCTGCTGGGCTGGCCGCCTGTGAGGGAAGGGGCAGAGCCGACCTAGGGGCAAGTTGGGCCTCTTGCTCTCCCTGCTGCCCTGAGGCTGCTGGGCCAAAGACGTCTTGGGCATCCAGCCCCTTGCTTGTTTCTTCCCTCTGACGAGGCCCTCTGAGCTCCAGCACCTTGCAGTATGGAGACAGCCCCTGCCAGCAACCTCCTCTCCAAGGAGGCCTCAACCGAGTCCTAGGACCAGGGGAAAGGCACCAGCGGGGATGAGCCTGGGGAGGCGCCCGGGCATGTCTGGACCCAGTCCCCGCAGCCTGCCCCTTGGTGGGGCAGTACCCCCGGAGGCCAGGAAGGTCTGGGCAAGGCTGGCCAGGGGCAGGGGCCCTGCTGGGTCCTGCCCCTGGCCTGTGGGGCCTCTGAGCACAACCGGCCCTCTCCCACTGGAAGACCTCCCCGGCTGCCTCCAAAGGCCGGTTTGCCAACACTCCCGCCCGCTGTTCCCGCCAGGCACGCACAATGCTCCCAAGCCCGGGAGAAAAGCGCTTCGGGGTGTTGCTCTCTCCGGGCCCTTGCCCCTGAGCCTGGGGGCCAGGCAGTGGGTCCACACTCCCAGACCAAGGCAGAACCACATGCACACGTCTGTTCCTGACCCCTGCACCGGCAGAGAGCTCGGGGGAGCCAGAGTCTGTCAGGCAGCTGCTGGGCTGGCCGCCTGTTTGGGAAGGGGCAGAGCAGACCTAGGGGCAAGTTGGGCCTCTTGCTCTCCCTGCTGCCCTGAGGCTGCTGGGCGAAAGAGGTCTTGGGCATCCAGCCCTTGCTGGTCCCTTCCCTCTGACGAGGCCCTCTGAGCTCCAGCACCTTGCAGTGTGGAGACAGCCCCTGCCAGCAACCTCCTCTCCAAGGAGGCCTAAACCGAGGCCTAGGCCCATGGGAAAGGCACCAGCGGGGATGAGCCTGGGGAGGCGCCCGGGCATGTCTGGACCCAGTCCCCGCAGCCTGCCCCTTGGTGGGGCAGTACCCACGGAGGCCAGGAAGGTCTGGGAAAGTCTGGCCAGGGGCAGGGGCCCTGCTGGGTCCTGACCCTGGCCTGTGGGGCCTCTGAGCACAACCGGCCCTCTCCCACTGGAAGACCTCCCCGGCTGACTCCAAAGGCCGGTTTGCAAGCACTCCCGCCCACTGTTCCCACCAAGCGCGCACAATGCTCCCAAGCCCGGGAGAAAAGCGCTTCGGGGTGTTGCTCTCTCCGGGCCCTTGCCCCTGAGCCTGGGGTCCAGGCAGTGGGTCCACACTCCCAGACCAAGGCAGAACCACATGCACACGTCTGTTCCTGACCCCTGCACCGGCAGAGAGCTCGGGGGAGCCAGAGTCTGTCAGGCAGCTGCTGGGTTGGCTGCCTGTGTGGGAAGGGGCAGAGCCGACCTAGGGGCAAGTTGGGCCTCTTGCTCTCCCTGCTGCCCTGAGGCTGCTGGGCCAAAGATGTCTTGGGCATCCAGCCCCTTGCTGGTCCCTTCCCGCTGACGAGGCCCTCTGAGCTCCAGCACCTTGCAGTGTGGAGACAGCCCCTGCCAGCAACCTCCTCTCCAAGGAGGCCTCAACCGAGGCCTAGGCCCAGGGGAAAGGCACCAGAGGGATGAGCCTGGGGAGGCGCCCGGGCATGTCTGGACCAGTCCCCGCAGCCTGCCCCTTGGTGGGGTAGTACCCCCGGAGGCCAGGAAGGTCTGGGCAAGGCTGCCAGGGGCAGGGACACTGCTGGGTCCTGCCCCTGGCCTGTGGGGCGTCTGAGCACAACCGGCACTCTTCCGCTGGAAGACCTCTCCGGCTGCCTCCAAAGGCTGGTTTGCAAGCACTCAATCCCGCTGTTCCCGCCAGCCGCGCACAATGCTCCCAAGCCCGGGAGAAAAGCGCTTCGGGGTGGTGCTCTCTCCCTGCCCTTGGAAGACCTCCCCGGCTGCCTCCAAAGGCTGGTTTTCAAGAACTCCCTCCCGCTGACCCGCCAGCCGCACACAATGCTCCCAAGCCCGGGAGAAAAGCATTTTGGGGTGGTGCTCTCTCCGGGCCCTTGGAAGACCTCCCCGGCTGCCTCGAAAGGCCGGTTTGCAAGCACTCACGTCCCCTGTTCCCGACAGCCGCGCACAATGCTCCCAATTCCGGGAGAAAAGTGCTTCGGGATGGTGCTCTCTCCGGGCCCTTGGAAGACCTCCCAAGCTGCCTCCAAAGGCCGGTTTGCAAGCACTCCCGCCCGCTGTTCCCGCCAGCCTCGCACAATGCTCCCAAGCACGGGAGAAAAGCGCTTCGGTGTGGTGTTCTCTCCGTTCCAATGGAGGACCTCCCTGGCTGCCCCCAAAGGCCGGTTTGCAAGCACTCCCACTCGCTGTTCCCGCCAGCCACGCACAATCCTCCAAAACCCCGGAGAAAAGCGCTTTGGGGTGGTGTTCTCTCCGTGCCCATGGAAGACCTCCCGGGGTGCCCCCAAAGGCCGGTTTGGAAGCACTCCCACTCGCTGTTCCCGCCATCCGCGCAAATGTTCCAAGCCCGGGAGAAAAGCGCTTCTGGGTGGTGCTCTCTCCTGGCCCTTGGAAGACCTTCCCGGCTGCCTCCAAAGGCCGGTTTGCAAGCACTCCCGCCCGCTGTTCCCACCAGCCACGCACAATGCTCCCAAGCCCGGGAGAAAAGCATTTTGGGGTGGTGCTCACACCGGGCCCTGGAAGACCTCCCCGGCTGCCTCCAAAGGACGGTTTTCAAGCACTCCTGCCTGCTGTTCCCGCCACCCGCGCACAATGCTCCCAAGCCCGGGAGAAAAGCACTTCGGGGTGGTGCTCTCTACAGGCCCTTGGAAGACCTCCCCGGCTGCCTCCAAAGGCCGGTTTGCAAGGACTCCTTCCTGCTGTTCCCGCCAGCCACGCACAATGCTCCCAAGCCCGGGAGAAAAGCATTTTGGGGTGGTGCTCTCTACAGGCCCTTGGAAGACCTCCCCGGCTGCCTCCAATGGCCAGTTTGCAAGCACTCATGCCCGCTGTTCCCACCAGCCGCGCACAATGCTCCCAAGCCCGGGAGAAAAGCTTTTTGGGGTGGTGCTCACACCGGGCCCTGGAAGACCTCCCCGGCTGCCTGCACAGGCCGGTTTTCAAGCACTCCTGCCTGCTGTTCCCGCCACCCGCGCACAATACTCCCAAGCCCGGGAGAAAAGGACTTCGGGGTGGTGCTCTCTACAGGCCCTTGGAAGACCTCCCCCGCTGCCTCCAAAGGCCGTTTGCAAGGACTCCTTCCTGCTGTTCCCGCCAGCCACGCACAATGCTCCCAAGCCCGGGAGAAAAGTGCTTCGGGGTGGTGCTCTCTCCGGGCACTTTCAAGACCTCCCCGGCTGCCTCCAAAGGCCGGTTTGCAAGCACTCATGCCCGTTGTTCCCACCAGCCGCGCACAATGCTCCCAAGCCCGGGAGAAAAGCATTTTGGGGTGGTGCTCACTCCGGGCCCTTGGAAGACCTCCCTGGCTGACTCCAAAGGCCAGTTTGCAAGCACTCCTGCCTGCTGTTCCCGCCAGCCGCGCACAATGCTCCCAAGCCCGGGAGAAAAGCGCTTCGGGGTGGTACTCTCTCCGGGCACTTTCAAGACCTCCCCGGCTGCCTCCAAAGGCCGGTTTGTAAGTACTCATTCCCGCTGCTTCCGCCAGCCACGCACAATGCTCCCAAGCCCGGGAGAAAAGCATTTTGGGGTGGTGCTCTCTCCAGGCCCTTGGAAGACCTCCCGGGCTGCCTCCAAAGGCCGGTTTGCAAGCACTCATGTCCGCTGTTCCCGACAGCCACGCACAATGCTCCCAAGCCCGGGAGAAAAGCATTTTGGGGTGGTGATCAGTCCGGGCCCTTGGAAGACCTCCCCGGCTGCCTCCAAAGGACAGTGTGCAAGCACTCATGCCCGCTGTTCCCGCCAGCCGCGCACAATGCTCCCAAGACCGTGAGAAAAGCGCTTCGGGGTGGTGTTCTCTCCAGGACCATGGAGGACCTCCCCGCCTGCCCCCAAAGGCTGGTTTGCAAGCACTCCCACTCGCTGTTCCCGCCAGCCACACACAATGTTCCAAAACCCCGGAGAAAAGCGCTTCGGGGTGGTGCTCTCTCCGGGCCCTTGGAAGACTTCTCTGGCTGCCTCCAAAGGCCGGTTTGCAAGAATTTCCCCCCGCTGCCCACCAGCCGCACACAATGCTCCAAAACCCGAGAGAAAAGCGCATCGGGGTGGTGTTCTCTCCGGGCCCATGGAGGACCTCCCCGGCTGCCTCCAAAGGCCGGTTTGCAAGCACTCCCGCCCGCTGTTCCCGCCAGGCACGCACAATGCTCCCAAGCCCGGGAGAAAAGCATTTTGGGGTGGTGATCAGTCCGGGCCCTTGGAAGACCTCCCCGGCTGCCTCCAAAGGACAGTGTGCAAGCACTCATGCCCGCTGTTCCCGCCAGCCGCGCACAATGCTCCCAAGACCGTGAGAAAAGCGCTTCGGGGTGGTGTTCTCTCCAGGACCATGGAGGACCTCCCCGCCTGCCCCCAAAGGCTGGTTTGCAAGCACTCCCACTCGCTGTTCCCGCCAGCCACACACAATGTTCCAAAACCCCGGAGAAAAGCGCTTCGGGGTGGTGCTCTCTCCGGGCCCTTGGAAGACTTCTCTGGCTGCCTCCAAAGGCCGGTTTGCAAGAATTTCCCCCCGCTGCCCACCAGCCGCACACAATGCTCCAAAACCCGAGAGAAAAGCGCATCGGGGTGGTGTTCTCTCCGGGCCCATGGAGGACCTCCCCGGCTGCCTCCAAAGGCCGGTTTGCAAGCACTCCCGCCCGCTGTTCCCGCCAGGCACGCACAATGCTCCCAAGCCCGGGAGAAAAGCGCTTCGGGAAGGTGCTCTCTCCGGGCCCTTGCCCCTGAGCCTGGGGGCCAGGCAGGGTGAACACACTCCCAGGCCAAGGCAGAACGACATGCACACGTCTGTTCCTGCCCCCTACACCGGCAGAGAGCTCGGGGGAGCCAGAGACTGCCAGGCTGCTGCTGGGCTGGCTGCCTGTGTGGGACGGGGCAGAGCCGACCTAGGGGCAAGTTGGGCCTCTTGCTCTCCCTGCTGCCCTGAGGCTGCAGGGTCAAAGAGGTCTTGGGCATCCAGCCCTTTGCTGGTCCCTTCCCTCTGACGAGGCCCTCTGAGCTCCAGCACCTTGCAGTGTGGAGACAGCCCCTGCCAGCAACCTCCTCTCCAAAGAGGCCTCAACCGAGGCCTATGCCCAGGGGAAAAGCACCAGCGGGGATGATCCTGGGGAGGCGCACGGACATGTCTGGACCCAGTCCCCGCAGGCTGCCCCTTGGTGGGGCAGTACCCCCGGAGGCCAGGAAGGTCTGGGCAAGGCTGGCCAGGGGCAGGGGCCCTGGTGGGTCCTGCCCCTGGCCTGTGGGCCTCTGAGCACAACCGGCCCTCTCCCACTGGAAGACCTCCCCGGCTGCCTCCAAAGGCCGGTTTGCAAGCACTCCCGCCCACTGTTCCCACCAAGCGCGCACAATGCTCCCAAGCCCGGGAGAAAAGCGCTTCGGGTTGGTGCTCTCTCCGGGCCACTGCCCCTGAGCCTGGGGGCCAGGCAGGGGCTCCACACTCCCAGGCCAAGGCAGAACCACATGCACACGTCTGTTCCTGCCCCCTGCACCGGCAGAGAGCTCGGGGGAGCCAGAGTCTGTCAGGCAGCTGCTGGGCTGGCCGCCTGTGTGGGAAGGGGCAGAGCCGACCTAGGGGCAAGTTGGGCCTCTTGCTCTCCCTGCTGCCCTGAGGCTGCTGGGCCAAAGAGGTCTTGGGCATCCAGCTCCTTGCTGGTCCCTTCCCTCTGACGAGGCCCTCTGAGCTCCAGCACCTTGCAGTGTGGAGACAGCCCCTGCCAGCAACCTCCTCTCCAAGGAGGCCTCAACCGAGGCCTAGGCCCAGGAGAAAGGCACCAGCGGGGATGAGCCTGGGGAGGCGCCCGGGCATGTCTGGACCCAGTCCAGGCAGCCTGCCCCTTGGTGGGGCAGTACCCCCGGAGGCCAGGAAGGTCTGGGCAAGGCTGCCAGGGGCAGGGACACTGCTGGCTCCTGCCCCTGGCCTGTGGGGCCTCTGAGCACAACCGGCCCTCTCCCGCTGGAAGACCTCCCCGGCTGCCTCCGAAGGCCGGTTTGCAAGCAGTCCCGCCCGCTGTTCCCGCCAGGAACGCACAATGCTCCCAAGCCCGGGAGAAAAGCGCTTCGGGGTGGTGCTCTCTCCGGGCCCTTGCCCCTCAGCCTGGGGGCCAGGCAGGGGGTCCACACTCCCAGGCCAAGGCAGAACCACATGCACACGTCTGTTCCTGCCCCCTGCAACGGCAGAGAGCTCGGGGGAGCCAGAGTCTGTCAGGCAGCTGCTGGGCTGGCCGCCTGTGTGGGAAGGGGCAGAGCCGACCTAGGGGCAAGTGGGGCCTCTTCCTCTCCCTGCTGCCCTGAGGCTGCTGGGCCAAAGAGGTCTTGGGCATCCAGCCCCTTGCTGGTCCCTTCCCGCTGACGAGGCCCTCTGAGCTCCAGCACCTTGCAGTGTGGAGACAACCCCTGCCAGCAACCTCCTCTCCAAGGAGGCCTCAACCGAGGCCTAGGCCCAGGGGAAAGGCTCCAGCGGGGTTGAGCCAGGGGAGGCGCCCGGGCATGTCTGGACCCTGTCCCCGCAGCCTGCCCCTTGGTGGGGCAGTACCCCCGGAGGCCAGGAAGGTCTGGGCAAGGGTGACCAGAGGCAGGGGCCCTGCTGGGTCCTGCCCCTGGCCTGTGGGGCCTCTGAGCACAACCGGCCCTCTCCCACTGGAAGACCTCCCCGGCTGCCTCCAAAGGCCGGTTTGCAAGCACTCCCGCCCACTGTTCCCGCCAGGCGCGCACAATTCTCCCAAGCCCGGGAGAAAAGCGCTTCGGGGTGGTGCTCTCTCCGGGCCCTTGCCCCTGAGCCTGTGGGCAAGGCAGGGGGAACACACTCCCAGGCCAAGGCAGAACCACATGCACACGTCTGTTCCTGTCCCCTGCACCGGCAGAGAGCTCGGGGGAGCCAGAGTCTGCCAGGCAGGTGCTGGGCTGGCCACCTGTGTGGGAAGGGGCAGAGCCGACCTAGGGGCAAGTTGGGCCTCTTGCTCTCCCTGCTGCCCTGAGGCTGCTGGGCCAAAGACGTCTTGGGCATCCAGCCCCTTACTGGGCCCTTCCCTCTGACGAGGCCCTCTGAGCTCCAGCACCTTGCCGTGTGGAGACAGCACCTGCCAGCAATCTCCTCTCCAAGGAGGCCTCAACCGAGGCCTAGGCCCAGGGGAAAGGCACCAGCGGGGTTGAGCCAGGGGAGGCACCCGGGCATGTCTGGACCCTGACCCTGCAGCCTGCCCCTTGGTGGGGCAGTACCCCCGGAGGCCAGGAAGGTCTGGGCAAGGCTGGCCAGGGGCAGGGGCCCTGCTGGGTCCTGCCCCTGGCCTGTGGGGCCTCTGAGCACAACCGGCCCTCTCCCGCTGGAAGACCTCCCCGGCTGCCTCCAAAGGCCGGTTTGCAAGCACTCCCGCCCACTGTTCCCGCCAGGCGCGCACAATGCTCCAAAGCCCGGGAGAAAAGCGCTTCGGGGTGGTGGTCTCTCCGGGCCGTTGCCCCTGAGCCTGGGGTCCAGGCAGGGGATCCACAGTCCCAGGCCAAGGCAGAACCACATGCACACGTCTGTTCCTGCCCCCTGCACCGGCAGAGAACTCAGGGGCGCCAGAGTCTGTCAGGCAGCTGCTGGGCTGGCCGCCTGTGTGGGAAGGGGCAGAGCCGACCTAGGGGCAAGTTGGGCCTCTTGCTCTCCCTGCTGCCCTGAGGCTGCTGGGCCAAAGAGGTCTTGGGCATCCAGCCCCTTGATGGTCCCTTCCCTCTGACGAGGCCCTCTGAGCTCCAGCACCTTGCAGTGTGGAGACAGCCCCTGCCAGCAACCTCCTCTCCAAGGAGGCCTCAATCGAGGCTTAGGCCCAGGGGAAAGGCACCAGCGGGGATGAGCCTGGGGAGGCGCCCGGGCATGTCTGGACCCAGTCCCCGCAGCCTGCCCCTTGGTGGGGCAGTACCCCCGAAGGCCAGGAAGGTCTGGGAAAGGCTGGCCAGGGGCAGGGGCCCTGCTGTGTCCTGCCCCTGGCCTGTGGGGCCTCTGAGCACAACCGGCCCTCTCCCACTGGAAGACCTCCCCGGCTGCCTCCAAAGGCCGGTTTGCCAACACTCCCGCCCGCTGTTCCCGCTAGGCACGCACAATGCTCCCAAGCCCGGGAGAAAAGCGCTTCGGGGTGCTGCTCTCTCCGGGCCCTTGAGCCTGAGCCTGGCGGCAAGTCAGGGTGTCCACACTCCCAGGCCAAGGAAGAACCACATGCACACGTCTGATCTGCCCCCTGCAACGGCAGAGAGCTCGGGGGATCCAGAGTCTGTCAGGCAGCTGCTGGGCTGGCCGCCTGTGTGGGAAGGGGCAGAGCCGACCTAGGGGCAAGTTGGGCCTCTTGCTCTCCCTGCTGCCCTGAGGCTGCTGGGCGAAAGAGGTCTTGGGCATCCAGCCCTTGCTGGTCCCTTCCCTCTGACGAGGCCCTCTGAGCTCCAGCACCTTGCAGTGTGGAGACAGCCCCTGCCAGCAACCTCCTCTCCAAGGAGGCCTAAACCGAGGCCTAGGCCCATGGGAAAGGCACCAGCGGGGATGAGCCTGGGGAGGCGCCCGGGCATGTCTGGACCCAGTCCCCGCAGCCTGCCCCTTGGTGGGGCAGTACCCCCGGAGGCCAGGAAGGTCTGGGAAAGTCTGGCCAGGGGCAGGGGCCCTGCTGGGTCCTGACCCTGGCCTGTGGGGCCTCTGAGCACAACCGGCCCTCTCCCACTGGAAGACCTCCCCGGCTGCCTCCAAAGGCCGGTTTGCAAGCACTCCCGCCCACTGTTCCCACCAAGCGCGCACAATGCTCCCAAGCCCGGGAGAAAAGCGCTTCGGGGTGTTGCTCTCTCCGGGTACTTGCCCCTGAGCCTGGGGTCCAGGCAGTGGGTCCACACTCCCAGACCAAGGCAGAACCACATGCACACGTCTGTTCCTGACCCCTGCACCGGCAGAGAGCTCGGGGGAGCCAGAGTCTGTCAGGCAGCTGCTGGGTTGGCTGCCTGTGTGGGAAGGGGCAGAGCCGACCTAGGGGCAAGTTGGGCCTCTTGCTCTCCCTGCTGCCCTGAGGCTGCTGGGCCAAAGATGTCTTGGGCATCCAGCCCCTTGCTGGTCCCTTCCCGCTGACGAGGCCCTCTGAGCTCCAGCACCTTGCAGTGTGGAGACAGCCCCTGCCAGCAACCTCCTCTCCAAGGAGGCCTCAACCGAGGCCTAGGCCCAGGGGAAAGGCACCAGAGGGATGAGCCTGGGGAGGCGCCCGGGCATGTCTGGACCAGTCCCCGCAGCCTGCCCCTTGGTGGGGTAGTACCCCCGGAGGCCAGGAAGGTCTGGGCAAGGCTGCCAGGGGCAGGGACACTGCTGGGTCCTGCCCCTGGCCTGTGGGGCGTCTGAGCACAACCGGCACTCTTCCGCTGGAAGACCTCTCCGGCTGCCTCCAAAGGCTGGTTTGCAAGCACTCAATCCCGCTGTTCCCGCCAGCCGCGCACAATGCTCCCAAGCCCGGGAGAAAAGCGCTTCGGGGTGGTGCTCTCTCCCTGCCCTTGGAAGACCTCCCCGGCTGCCTCCAAAGGCTGGTTTTCAAGAACTCCCTCCCGCTGACCCGCCAGCCGCACACAATGCTCCCAAGCCCGGGAGAAAAGCATTTTGGGGTGGTGCTCTCTCCGGGCCCTTGGAAGACCTCCCCGGCTGCCTCGAAAGGCCGGTTTGCAAGCACTCACGTCCCCTGTTCCCGACAGCCGCGCACAATGCTCCCAATTCCGGGAGAAAAGTGCTTCGGGATGGTGCTCTCTCCGGGCCCTTGGAAGACCTCCCAAGCTGCCTCCAAAGGCCGGTTTGCAAGCACTCCCGCCCGCTGTTCCCGCCAGCCTCGCACAATGCTCCCAAGCCCGGGAGAAAAGCGCTTCGGGGTGGTGCTCTCTCCCTGCCCTTGGAAGACCTCCCCGGCTGCCTCCAAAGGCTGGTTTTCAAGAACTCCCTCCCGCTGACCCGCCAGCCGCACACAATGCTCCCAAGCCCGGGAGAAAAGCATTTTGGGGTGGTGCTCTCTCCGGGCCCTTGGAAGACCTCCCCGGCTGCCTCGAAAGGCCGGTTTGCAAGCACTCACGTCCCCTGTTCCCGACAGCCGCGCACAATGCTCCCAATTCCGGGAGAAAAGTGCTTCGGGATGGTGCTCTCTCCGGGCCCTTGGAAGACCTCCCAAGCTGCCTCCAAAGGCCGGTTTGCAAGCACTCCCGCCCGCTGTTCCCGCCAGCCTCGCACAATGCTCCCAAGCCCGGGAGAAAAGCGCTTCGGTGTGGTGTTCTCTCCGTTCCAATGGAGGACCTCCCTGGCTGCCCCCAAAGGCCGGTTTGCAAGCACTCCCACTCGCTGTTCCCGCCAGCCACGCACAATCCTCCAAAACCCCGGAGAAAAGCGCTTTGGGGTGGTGTTCTCTCCGTGCCCATGGAAGACCTCCCGGGGTGCCCCCAAAGGCCGGTTTGGAAGCACTCCCACTCGCTGTTCCCGCCATCCGCGCAAATGTTCCAAGCCCGGGAGAAAAGCGCTTCTGGGTGGTGCTCTCTCCTGGCCCTTGGAAGACCTTCCCGGCTGCCTCCAAAGGCCGGTTTGCAAGCACTCCCGCCCGCTGTTCCCACCAGCCACGCACAATGCTCCCAAGCCCGGGAGAAAAGCATTTTGGGGTGGTGCTCACACCGGGCCCTGGAAGACCTCCCCGGCTGCCTCCAAAGGACGGTTTTCAAGCACTCCTGCCTGCTGTTCCCGCCACCCGCGCACAATGCTCCCAAGCCCGGGAGAAAAGCACTTCGGGGTGGTGCTCTCTACAGGCCCTTGGAAGACCTCCCCGGCTGCCTCCAAAGGCCGGTTTGCAAGGACTCCTTCCTGCTGTTCCCGCCAGCCACGCACAATGCTCCCAAGCCCGGGAGAAAAGCATTTTGGGGTGGTGCTCTCTACAGGCCCTTGGAAGACCTCCCCGGCTGCCTCCAATGGCCAGTTTGCAAGCACTCATGCCCGCTGTTCCCACCAGCCGCGCACAATGCTCCCAAGCCCGGGAGAAAAGCTTTTTGGGGTGGTGCTCACACCGGGCCCTGGAAGACCTCCCCGGCTGCCTGCACAGGCCGGTTTTCAAGCACTCCTGCCTGCTGTTCCCGCCACCCGCGCACAATACTCCCAAGCCCGGGAGAAAAGGACTTCGGGGTGGTGCTCTCTACAGGCCCTTGGAAGACCTCCCCCGCTGCCTCCAAAGGCCGTTTGCAAGGACTCCTTCCTGCTGTTCCCGCCAGCCACGCACAATGCTCCCAAGCCCGGGAGAAAAGTGCTTCGGGGTGGTGCTCTCTCCGGGCACTTTCAAGACCTCCCCGGCTGCCTCCAAAGGCCGGTTTGCAAGCACTCATGCCCGTTGTTCCCACCAGCCGCGCACAATGCTCCCAAGCCCGGGAGAAAAGCATTTTGGGGTGGTGCTCACTCCGGGCCCTTGGAAGACCTCCCTGGCTGACTCCAAAGGCCAGTTTGCAAGCACTCCTGCCTGCTGTTCCCGCCAGCCGCGCACAATGCTCCCAAGCCCGGGAGAAAAGCGCTTCGGGGTGGTACTCTCTCCGGGCACTTTCAAGACCTCCCCGGCTGCCTCCAAAGGCCGGTTTGTAAGTACTCATTCCCGCTGCTTCCGCCAGCCACGCACAATGCTCCCAAGCCCGGGAGAAAAGCATTTTGGGGTGGTGCTCTCTCCAGGCCCTTGGAAGACCTCCCGGGCTGCCTCCAAAGGCCGGTTTGCAAGCACTCATGTCCGCTGTTCCCGACAGCCACGCACAATGCTCCCAAGCCCGGGAGAAAAGCATTTTGGGGTGGTGATCAGTCCGGGCCCTTGGAAGACCTCCCCGGCTGCCTCCAAAGGACAGTGTGCAAGCACTCATGCCCGCTGTTCCCGCCAGCCGCGCACAATGCTCCCAAGACCGTGAGAAAAGCGCTTCGGGGTGGTGTTCTCTCCGGGACCATGGAGGACCTCCCCGCCTGCCCCCAAAGGCCGGTTTGCAAGCACTCCCACTCGCTGTTCCCGCCAGCCACACACAATGTTCCAAAACCCCGGAGAAAAGCGCTTCGGGGTGGTGCTCTCTCCGGGCCCTTGGAAGACTTCTCTGGCTGCCTCCAAAGGCCGGTTTGCAAGAATTTCCCCCCGCTGCCCACCAGCCGCACACAATGCTCCAAAACCCGAGAGAAAAGCGCATCGGGGTGGTGTTCTCTCCGGGCCCATGGAGGACCTCCCCGGCTGCCTCCAAAGGCCGGTTTGCAAGCACTCCCACTCGCTGTTCCCGCCATCCATGCAAATGCTCCAAGCCCAGGAGAAAAGCGCTTCGGGGTGGTGCTCTCTCCCAGCCCTTGGAAGACCTCCCCGGCTGCCTCCAAAGGCTGGTTTTCAAGAACTCCGTCCCGCTGTCCCGCCAGCCGCACACAATGCTCCCAATCACGGGAGAAAAGCGCTTCGGGGTGGTGCTCTCTCCGGGCCCTTGGAAGACCTCCCCGTCTGCCTCCAAAGGCCGGTTTGCAAGCACTCATGCCCGCTGTTCCCGCCAGCCTCGCACAATGCTCCCAAGCCCGGGAGAAAAGCACTTCGGGGTGGTGCTCTCTCCCGGCCCTTGGAAGACCTCCCCGGCTGCCTCCAAAGGCTGGTTTTCAAGAACTCCCTCCCGCTGACCCGCCAGCCGCACACAATGCTCCCAAGCCCGGGAGAAAAGCATTTTGGGATGGTGCTCTCTCCGGGCCCTTGGAAGACCTCCCCGGCTGCCTACAAAGGCCGGTTTGCAAGCACTCATGTCCGCTGTTCCCGACAGACGCGCACAATGCTCCCAATTCCGGGAGAAAAGTGCTTCGGGATGGTGCTCTCTCAGGGCCCTTTGAAGACTTCCCCGGCTGCCTCCAATGGGCGGTATGCAAGCACACATGCCCGCTGTTCCCACCAGCCATGCACAATGCTCCCAAGCACGGGAGAAAAGCATTTTGGGGTGGTGCTCTATCCTTGCCCTTGGAAGACCTCCGCGCCTGCCTCCAAAGGCCGGTTTGCAAGCACTCCTGCCTGCTGTTCCCGCCACCCGCGCACACTGCTCCCAAGCCCGGGAGAAAAGCGCATAGGGGTGGTGTTCTCTCCGTGCCCATGGAGGACCTCCCTGGCTGCCCCCAAAGGCCGGTTTGCAAGCATTCCACTAGCTGTTCCCGCCAGCCATGCAAATGCTCCCAAGCCGGGGAGAGAAGCATTTTGGGGTGGTGCTCTCTCCGGGCCCTTGCCCCTGTGCCTGGGGGCCAGGCAGGGGGTCCACACTCCCAGGCCAAGTCAGAACCACATGCACACGTTTGTTCCTGCCCCCTGCACTGGCAGAGAGCTCGGGGGAGCCAGAGTCTGCCAGGCAGCTGCTGGGCTGGCTGCCTGTGTGGGAAGGGGCAGAGCCGAACTAGGGGCAAGTTGGGCCTCTTGCTCTCCCTGCTGCCCTGAGGCTGCTGGGCCAAAGAGGTCTTGGGCATCCAGCCCCTTGCTGGTCCCTTCCCTCTGACGAGGCCCTCTGAGCTCCAGCATCTCGCAGTGTGGAGACAGCCCCTGCCAGCAACCTCCTCTCCAAGGAGGCCTCAAACGAGGCCTAGGCCCAGGGGAAAGGCACCAGCGGGGATGAGCCTGGGGAGGCGCCCGGGAATGTCTGGACCCAGTCCCCGCAGCCTGCCCCTTGGTGGGGCAGTACCCCCGGAGGCCAGGAAGGTCTGGGCAAGGCTGGCCAGGGGCAGGGGCCCTGCTGGGTCCTGCCCCTGGCCTGTGGGGCCTCTGAGCCCGACCGGCCCTCTCCCACTGGAAGACCTCCCCGGCTGCCTCCAAAGGCTAGTTTGCAAGCACTCCCGCCCACTGTTCCCACCAGGCGCGCACAATGCTTCCAAGCCCGGGAGAAAAGCGCTTCGGGATGGTGCTCTCTCCGGGCCCTTTCCCCTGAGCCTGGGGGCCAGGCAGGGGGTCCACACTCCAAGGCCAAGGCAGAACCACATGCCCACGTCTGTTCCTGCCCCCTGCACCGGCAGAGAGCTCGGGGGAGCCAGAGTCTGTCAGGCAGCTGCTGGGCTGGCGGCCTGTGTGGGTAGGCGCAGAGCCGACCTAGGGGCAAGTTGGGCCTCTTGCTCTCCCTGCTGCCCATAGGCTGCTGGGCCAAAGAGGTCTTGGGCATCCAGCCCCTTGCTGGTCCCTTCCCTTTGACGAGGCCCTCTGAGCTCCAGCACCTTGCAGTGTGGAGACAGCCCGTGCCAGCAACCTCCTCTCCAAGGAGGCCTCAACCGAGGCCTAGGCCCAGGGGAAAGGCACCAGCGGGGATGAGCCTGGGGAGGCGCCCGGGCATGTCTGGACCCAGTCCCCGCAGCCTGCCCCTTGGTGCGGCAGTAGCCCCGGAGGCCAGGAAGTTCTGGGCAAGGCTGGCCAGGGGCAGGGGCCCTGCTGGGTCCTGCCCCTGGCCTGTGGGGCCTCTGAGCACAACCGGCCCTCTCCCGCTGGAAGACCTCCCCGGCTGCCTCCGAAGGCCGGTTTGCAAACACTCCCACCTGCTGTTCCCGCCAGGCACGCACAATGCTCCCAAGCCCGGGAGAAAAGCGCTTCGGGGTGGTGCTCTCTCCGGGCCCTTGCCCCTGAGCCTGGGGGCCAGGCAGGGGGTCCACACTCCTAGGCCAAGGCAGAACCACATGCACACGTCTGTTCCTGTCCCCTGCACTGGCAGAGAGCTCGGGGGAGCCAGAGTCTGCCAGGCAGCTGCTGGGTTGGCTGCCTGTGTGGGAAGGGGCAGAGCCGACCTAGGGCCAAGTTGGGCCTCTTGCTCTCCCTGCTGCCCTGATGCTGCTGGGCCAAAGAGGTCTTGGGCATCCAGCCCCTTGCTGGTCCCTTCCCTCTGACGAGACCCTCTGAGGTCCAACACCTTGCAGTGTGGAGACAGCCCCTGCCAGCAACCTCCTCTCCAAGGAGGCCTTAACCGAGGCCTAGGCCCAGGGGAAAGGCACCAGCGGGGATGAGACTGGGGAGGCGTCCGGGCATGTCTGGACACAGTCCCCGCAGCGTGCCCCTTGGTGGGGCAGTACCCCCTGAGGCCAGGAAGGTCTGTGCAAGGCTGGCCAGGGGCAGGGGCCCCGCTGGGTCCTGCCGCTGTCCTGTGGGGTCTCTTAGCACAACCGGCCCTCTCCCGCTGGAAGACCTCCCCGGCTGCCTCCAAAGGCCGGTTTGCAAGCACTCCCGTCCGCTGTTCCCGCCAGGCGGGCACAATGCTCCCAAGCCCGGGAGAAAAGCGCTTCGGGGTGGTGCTCTCTCCGGGCCCTTGCCCCTGAGCCTGGGGGCCAGGCAGGGCTTCCACACTCCCAGGCCAAATCAGAACCACATGCACACGTCTGTTCCTGCCCCCTGCACCGGCAGAGAGCTCGGGGGAGCCAGAGTCTGTCAGGCAGCTGCTGGGCTGTCTGCCTGTGTGGGAAGGGGCAGAGCCGTCCTAGGGGCAAGTTGGGCCTCTTGCTCTCCCTGCTGCCCTGAGGCTGTTGGGCCAAAGAGGTCTTGGGCATCCAGCCCCTTGCTGGTCCCTTCCCTCTGACGAGGCCCTCTGAGTTCCAGCACCTCGCAGTGTGGAGACAGCCCCTGCCAGCAACCTCCTCTCCAAGGAGGCCTCACCTGAGGCCTAGGCCCAGGGCAAAGGCACCAGCGGGGATGAGCCTTGGGAGGCGCCCGGGCATGTCTGGACCCAGTCCCCGCAGCCTGCCCCTTGGTGGGGCAGTACCCCCGGAGGCCAGGAAGGTCCAGCAAGGCTGGCCAGGGGCAAGGGACCTGCTGGGTCCTGCCCCTGGCCTGTGGGGCCTCTGAGCACATCCGGCCCTCTCCCGCTGGAAGACCTCCCCGGCTGCCTCCAAAGGCCGGTTTGCCAACACTCCCGCCCACTGTTCCCACCAGGCGCGCACAATGCTCCCAAGCACGGGAGAAAAGCGCTTCGGGGTGGTGCTCTCTCCGGGTACTTGCCGTGAGCCTATGGGCAAGGCAGGGGGAACACACTCCCAGACGAAGGCAGAACCACATGCACACGTCTGTTCCTTCCCCCTGCATCGGCAGAGAGCTCGGGGGAGCCAGAGTCTGTCAGGCAGCTGCTGGGCTGGCGGCCTGTGTGGGAAGGGGCAGAGCCGACCTAGGGGCAAGTTGGGCCTCTTGCTCTCCCTGCTGCCCTGAGGCTGCTGGGCCAAAGAGGTCTTGGGCATCCAGTCCCTTGCTGGTCCCTTCCCTCTGACGAGGCCCTCTGAGCTCCAGCACCTTGCAGTGTGGAGACAGCCCCTGCCAGCAACCTCCTCTCCAAGGAGGCCTCACCCGAGGCCTAGGCCCAGGGGAAAGGCACCAGCGGGGATGAGCCTGGGGAGGCGCCCGGACATGTCTGGACCCAGTCCCCGCAGCCTGCCCCTTGGTGGGGCAGTACCCCCGGAGGCCAGGAAGGTCTGGGCAAGGCTGGCCAGGGGCAGGGGCCATGCTGGGTCCTAACCCTGGCCTGTGGGGCCTCTGAGCACAACCGGCCCTCTCCCACTGGAAAACCTCCCCGGCTGCCTCCAAAGGCCAGTTTGCAAACACTCCCGCCCGCTGTTCCCGCCAGACACGCACAATGCTCCCAAGCCCGGGAGAAAAGCGCTTCGGGGTGGTGCTCTCTCCGGGTCCTTGCCCCTGAGACTGGGGGCCAGGCAGGGGGAACACACTCCCAGGCCAAGGCAGAACCACATGCACACGTCTGTTCCTGTCCACTGCACCGGCAGAGAGCTCGGCGGAGCCAGAGTCTGTCAGGCAGCTGCTTGTCTGGCGGCCTTGTGGGCAGGGGCAGAGCCGACCTAGGGGCAAGTTGGGCCTCTTGCTCTCCCTGCTGCCCTGAGGCTGCTGGGCCAAAGAGGACGTGGGAATCCAGCCCCTTGCTGGTCCCTTCCCTCTGACGAGGCCCTCTGAGCTCCAGCACCTTGCAGTGTGGAGACAGCCCCTGCCAGCAACCTCCTCTCCAAGGAGGCCTCAACCGAGACCTAGGCCCAGGGGAAAGGCACCAGCGGGGAAGAGCCAGGGGAGGCGCCCGGGCATGTCTGGACCCAGTCCCCGCAGCCTGCCCCTTGGTGGCGCAGTACCCCTGGAGGCCAGGAAGGTCTGGGCAAGGCTGGCCAGGGGCAGGGGCCCTGCTGGGTCCTGCCCCTGGCCTACGGGGCCTCTGAGCACAACCGGCTCTCTCCCACTGGAAGACCTCCCCGGCTGCCTCCAAAGGCCGGTTTGCAAGCACTCCCGCCCACTGTTCCCACTAGGCGCGCACAATGCTCCCAACCCGGGAGAAAAGCGCTTCCGGGTGGTGCTATCTCCGTGCCCTTTCCCCTGAGCCTGGGGGCCAGGCAGGGGTTCCACACTCCCAGGCCAAGTCAGAACCACATGCACACGTCTGTTCCTGCCCCCTGCACCGGCAGAGAGCTCGGGGGAGCCAGAGTCTGTCAGGCAGGTGCTGGGCTGGCTGCCTGTGTGGGAAGGGGCAGAGCCGACCTAGGGGCAAGTTGGGCCTCTTGCTCTCCCTGCTGCCCTGAGGCTGCTGGGCCAAAGAGGTCTTGGGCATCCAGCCCCTTGCTGGTCCCTTCCCTCTGACGAGGCCCTCTGAGCTCCAGCACCTCGCAGTGTGGAGACAGACCCTGCCAGCAACCTCCTCTCCAAGGAGGCCTCAACCGAGGCCTAGGCCCAGGGGAAAGGCACCAGTGGGGATGAGACTGGGGAGGCGCCCCGGCATGTCTGGACCCAGACCCCGCAGGCTGCCCCTTGGTGGGGCAGTACACCCGGAGGCCAGGAAGGTCTGGGCAAGGCTGGCCAGGGGCAGGGGCCCTGCTGGGTCCTGCCCCTGGCCTGTGGGGCCTCTGAGCACAACCGGCCCTCTCCCGCTGGAAGACCTCCCCGGCTGCCTCCAAAGGCCGGTTTGCAAACACTCTCGCCCACTGTTCACGCCAGGCACGCACAATGCTCCCAAGCCCGGGAGAAAAGCGCTTCGGGGTGGTGCTCTCTCCGGGCCCTTGCCCCTGAGCATGGGGGCCAGGCAGGGGGAACACACTCCCAGACCAAGGCAGAACCACATGCACACGTCTGTTCCTGCCCCCTGCACCGGCAGAGAGCTCGGGGGAGCCAGAGTCTGTCAGGCAGCTGCTGGGCTGGCAGCCTGTGTGGGAAGGGGCAGAGCCGACCTAGGGGCAATTTGGGCCTCTTGCTCTCCCTGCTGCCCTGAGGCTGCTGGGCCAAAGAGGTCTTGGGCATCCAGCCCCTTGCTGGTCCCTTCCTGCTGACGAGGCCCTCTGAGCTCCAGCACCTTGCAGTGTGGAGACAGCCCCTGCCAGCAACCTCCTCTCCAAGGAGGCCTCAACCGAGGCCTAGGCCCAGGGGAAAGGCACCAGCGGGGATGAGCCTGGGGAGGCGCCCGGGCATGTCTGGACCCAGTCCCCGCAGCCTGCCCCTTGGTGGGGCAGTACAGCCGGAGGCCAGGAAGGTCTGGGCAAGGCTGGCCAGGGGCAGGGGACCTGCTGGGTCCTGCCCCTGGCCTTTGGGGCCTCTGAGCACAACCGGCCCTCTGCCGCTGGAAGACCTCCCCGGCTGCATCCAAAGGCCGATTTGGCAACACTCCCGCCCGCTGTTCCCGCCAGGCACGCACAATGCTCCCAAGCCCGGGGAAAAGCGCTTCGGGGTGGTGCTCTCACCGGGCCCTTGCCCCTGTGCCTGGGGGCAATGCAGGGAGTCCACACTCCCAGGCCAAGGCAGAACCACATGCATACGTCTGTTCTTGCCCCCTGCACGGGCAGAGAGCTCGGGGGAGCCAGAGTCGGTCAGGCAGCTGCTGGCCTGGCCGCCTGTGTGAAAAGTGGCAGAACCGAACTAGGGGCAAGTTGGGCCTCTTGCTCTCCCTGCTGCCCTGAGGCTGCTGGGCCAAAGAGGTCTTGGGCATCCAGCACCTTGCTGGTCCCTTCCCTCTGACGAGACCCTCTGAACTTCAGCACCTTGCAGTTTGGAGACAGCCCCTGCCAGCAACCTCCTCTCCAAGGAGGCCTCAACCGAGGCCTAGGCCCAGGGGAAAGGCACCAGCGGGGATGAGCCGGGGGAGGCGCCTGGGCATGTCTGGACCCAGTCCCTGCAGCCTGCCCCTTGGTGGGCAGTACCCCTAGAGGCCAGGAAGATCTGGGCAAGGCTGGCCAGGGGCAGGGGCCGTGCTGGGTCCTGCCACTGGCCTGTGGGGCCACTGAGCACAACCGGCCCTCTCCTGCTGGAAGACCTCCCAGGCTGCCTCCAAAGGCCGATTTGCCAACACTCCCGCCCGTTGTTCCCGCCAGGCACGCACAATGCTCCCAAGCCCGGGAGAAAAGCGCTTCGTGGTGGTGCTCTCTCCGGGCCCTTGCCCCAGAGCCTGGGGGCCAGGCAGGGGGTCCACCCTCCCAGGCCAAGGCAGAACCACATGCACACTTCTGTTCCTGCCCCTGCACCGGCAGAGAGCTCGGGGGAGCCAGGGTCTGTCAGGCAGGTGCTGGGCTGGCCGCCTGTGTGGGAAGGGGCAGAGCCGACCTAGGGGCAAGTTGGGCCTCTTGCTCTCCCTGCTGCCCTGAGGCTGCTGGGCCAAAGAGGTCTTGGGCATCCAGCCCCTTGCTGGTCCCTTCCCTCTGACGAGGCCCTCTGAGCTCCAGCACCTTGCAGTGTGGAGACAGCCCCTGCCAGCAACCTCCTCTCCAAGGAGGCCTCACCCGAGGCCTAGGCCCAGGGGAAAGGCACCAGCGGGGATGAGCCTGGGGAGGCGCCCGGGCATGTCTGAACCCAGTCCCTGCAGCCTGTCACTTGGTGGGGCAGTACCCCCAAAGGCCAGGAAGGTCTGGGCAAGGCTGGCCAGGGGCAGGGGCCTGCTGGGTCCTGCCCCTGGCCTGTGGGGCCTCTGAGCACAACCGGCCCTCTCCTGCTGGAAGACCTCCCCGGCTGCCTCCAAAGGCCGGTTTGCCAACACTCCCGCCCGCTGTTCCGGCAGGCAAGCACAATGCTCCCAAGCCCGGGAGAAAAGCGCTTCGTGGTGGTGTTCTCTCCGGGCCCTTGCCCCTGAGCCTGGGGGCCAGGCAGGGGGAACACACTCCCAGGCCAAGGCAGAACCACATGCGCACGTCTGTTCCTGCCCCCTGCACCGGCAGAGAGCTCGGGGGAGCCAGAGTCTCTCAGGCAGGTGCTAGTCTGGCGGCCTTGTGGGCAGGGGCAGAGCCGACCTAGGGGCAAGTTGGACCTCTTGCTCTCCCTGCTGCCCTGAGGCTGCTGGGCCAAAGAGGTCCTGGGCATCCAGCCACTTGCTGGTCCCTTCCCTCTGACGAGGCCCTCTGAGCTCCAGCACCTTGCAGTGTGGAGACAGCCCCTGCCAGCAACCTCCTCTCCAAGGAGGCCTCAACCGAGACCTAGGCCCAGGGGAAAGGCACCAGCGGGGAAGAGCCAGGGGAGGCGCCCGGGCATGTCTGGACCCAGTCCCCGCAGCCTGCCCCTTGGTGGCGCAGTACCCCTGGAGGCCAGGAAGGTCTGGGCAAGGCTGGCCAGGGGCAGGGGCCCTGCTGGGTCCTGCCCCTGGCCTACGGGGCCTCTGAGCACAACCGGCTCTCTCCCACTGGAAGACCTCCCCGGCTGCCTCCAAAGGCCGGTTTGCAAGCACTCCCGCCCACTGTTCCCACTAGGCGCGCACAATGCTCCCAACCCGGGAGAAAAGCGCTTCCGGGTGGTGCTATCTCCGTGCCCTTTCCCCTGAGCCTGGGGGCCAGGCAGGGGTTCCACACTCCCAGGCCAAGTCAGAACCACATGCACACGTCTGTTCCTGCCCCCTGCACCGGCAGAGAGCTCGGGGGAGCCAGAGTCTGTCAGGCAGGTGCTGGGCTGGCTGCCTGTGTGGGAAGGGGCAGAGCCGACCTAGGGGCAAGTTGGGCCTCTTGCTCTCCCTGCTGCCCTGAGGCTGCTGGGCCAAAGAGGTCTTGGGCATCCAGCCCCTTGCTGGTCCCTTCCCTCTGACGAGGCCCTCTGAGCTCCAGCACCTCGCAGTGTGGAGACAGACCCTGCCAGCAACCTCCTCTCCAAGGAGGCCTCAACCGAGGCCTAGGCCCAGGGGAAAGGCACCAGTGGGGATGAGACTGGGGAGGCGCCCCGGCATGTCTGGACCCAGACCCCGCAGGCTGCCCCTTGGTGGGGCAGTACACCCGGAGGCCAGGAAGGTCTGGGCAAGGCTGGCCAGGGGCAGGGGCCCTGCTGGGTCCTGCCCCTGGCCTGTGGGGCCTCTGAGCACAACCGGCCCTCTCCCGCTGGAAGACCTCCCCGGCTGCCTCCAAAGGACGGTTTGCAAACACTCTCGACCACTGTTCACGCCAGGCACGCACAATGCTCCCAAGCCCGGGAGAAAAGCGCTTCGGGGTGGTGCTCTCTCCGGGCCCTTGCCCCTGAGCATGGGGGCCAGGCAGGGGGAACACACTCCCAGACCAAGGCAGAACCACATGCACACGTCTGTTCCTGCCCCCTGCACCGGCAGAGAGCTCGGGGGAGCCAGAGTCTGTCAGGTAGCTGCTGGGCTGGCAGCCTGTGTGGGAAGGGGCAGAGCCGACCTAGGGGCAAGTTGGGCCTCTTGCTCTCCCTGCTGCCCTGAGGCTGCTGGGCCAAAGAGGTCTTGGGCATCCAGCCCCTTGCTGGTCCCTTCCTGCTGACGAGGCCCTCTGAGCTCCAGCACCTTGCAGTGTGGAGACAGCACCTGCCAGCAACCTCCTCTCCAAGGAGGCCTCAACCGAGGCCTAGGCCCAGGGGAAAGGCACCAGCGGGGATGAGCCTGGGGAAGCGCCCGGGCATGTCTGGACCCAGTCCCCGCAGCCTGCCCCTTGGTGGGGCAGTACAGCCGGAGGCCAGGAAGGTCTGGGCAAGGCTGGCCAGGGGCAAGGGACCTGCTGGGTCCTGCCCCTGGCCTGTGGGGCCTCTGAGCACAACCGGCCCTCTGCCGCTGGAATTCCTCCCCGGCTGCATCCAAAGGCCGATTTGGCAACACTCCCGCCCGCTGTTCCCGCCAGGCACGCACAATGCTCCCAAGCCCGGGAGAAAAGCGCTTCGGGGTGGTGCTCTCTCCGGGCCGTTGCCCCAGAGCCTGGGGGCCAGGCAGGGGGTCCACCCTCCCAGGCCAAGGCAGAACCACATGCACACTTCTGTTCCTGCCCCTGCACCGGCAGAGAGCTCGGGGGAGCCAGGGTCTGTCAGGCAGGTGCTGGGCTGGCCGCCTGTGTGGGAAGGGGCAGAGCCGACCTAGGGGCAAGTTGGGCCTCTTGCTCTCCCTGCTGCCCTGAGGCTGCTGGGCCAAAGAGGTCTTGGGCATCCAGCCCCTTGCTGGTCCCTTCCCTCTGACGAGGCCCTCTGAGCTCCAGCACCTTGCAGTGTGGAGACAGCCCCTGCCAGCAACCTCCTCTCCAAGGAGGCCTCACCCGAGGCCTAGGCCCAGGGGAAAGGCACCAGCGGGGATGAGCCTGGGGAGGCGCCCGGGCATGTCTGAACCCAGTCCCTGCAGCCTGTCACTTGGTGGGGCAGTACCCCCAAAGGCCAGGAAGGTCTGGGCAAGGCTGGCCAGGGGCAGGGGCCTGCTGGGTCCTGCCCCTGGCCTGTGGGGCCTCTGAGCACAACCGGCCCTCTCCTGCTGGAAGACCTCCCCGGCTGCCTCCAAAGGCCGGTTTGCCAACACTCCCGCCCGCTGTTCCGGCAGGCAAGCACAATGCTCCCAAGCCCGGGAGAAAAGCGCTTCGTGGTGGTGTTCTCTCCGGGCCCTTGCCCCTGAGCCTGGGGGCCAGGCAGGGGGAACACACTCCCAGGCCAAGGCAGAACCACATGCGCACGTCTGTTCCTGCCCCCTGCACCGGCAGAGAGCTCGGGGGAGCCAGAGTCTCTCAGGCAGGTGCTAGTCTGGCGGCCTTGTGGGCAGGGGCAGAGCCGACCTAGGGGCAAGTTGGGCCTCTTGCTCTCCCTGCTGCCCTGAGGCTGCTGTGCCAAAGAGGTCCTGGGCATCCAGCCACTTGCTGGTCCCTTCCCTCTGACGAGGCCCTCTGAGCTCCAGCACCTTGCAGTGTGGAGACAGCCCCTGCCAGCAACCTCTTCTCCAAGGAGGCCTCAACCGAGACCTAGGCCCAGGGGAAAGGCACCAGCAGGGAAGAGCCAGGGGAGGCGCCCGGGCATGTCTGGACCCAGTCCCCGCAGCCTGCCCCTTGGTGGGGCAGTACCCCCGGAGGCCAGGAAGGTCTGGGAAAGTCTGGCCAGGGGCAGGGGCCCTGCTGGGTCCTGCCCCTGGCCTACGGGGCCTCTGAGCACAACCGGCTCTCTCCCACTGGAAGACCTCCCCGGCTGCCTCCAAAGGACGGTTTGTAAGCACTCCCGCCCACTGTTCCCACTAGGCGCGCACAATGATCCCAACACCGGGAGAAAAGCACTTCCGGGTGGAGCTATCTCCGTGCCCTTTCCCCTGAGCCTGGGGGCCAGGCAGGGGTTCCACACTCCCAGGCCAAGTCAGAACCACATGCACACGTCTGTTCCTGCCCCCTGCACAGGCAGAGAGCTCGGGGGAGCCAGAGTCTGTCAGGCAGCTGCTGGGCTGTCTGCCTGTGTGGGAAGGGGCAGAGCCGACCTAGGGGCAAGATGGGCCTCTTGCTCTCCCTGCTGCCCTGAGGCTGCTGGGCCAAAGAGGTCTTGGGCATCCAGCCCCTTGCTGGTCCCTTCCCTCTGACGAGGCCCTCTGAGCTCCAGCACCTCGCAGTGTGGAGACAGACCCTGCCAGCAACCTCCTCTCCAAGGAGGCCTCAACCGAGGCCTAGGCCCAGGGGAAAGGCACCAGCGGGAATGAGACTGGGGAGGTGCCCGGGCATGTCTGGACCCAGACCCCGCAGCCTGCCCCTTGGTGGGGCAGTACCCCCGGAGGCCAGGAAGATCTGGGCAAGGCTGGCCAGGGACAGGGGCCCTGCTGGGTCCTGCCCCTGGCCTGTGGGGCCTCTGAGCACAACCGGCCCTCTCTCGCTGGAAGACCTCCCCGGCTGCCTCCAATGGCTGGTTTGCAAGCCCTCATGCCCGCAGTTCCCACCAGCCGCGCACAATTCTCCCAAGCCCGGGAGAAAAGCATTTTTGGGTGGTGCTCATTCTGGGCCCTGGGAAGACCTCCCCGGCTGCCTCCAAGGCCAGTTTGCAAGCACTTCTGCCTGCTGTTCCCGCCACCCGCGCACAATGCTCCCAAGCCCGGGAGAAAAGCATTTCGGGGTGGTGTTCTCTCTGGGCCCAAGAAAGACCTCCCGGGCTGCCCCCAAAGGCTGGTTTGCAAGCACTCCCACTCGCTGTTCCCGCCATCCGTGCAAATGCTCCAAGCCCAGGAGAAAAGCGCTTCGGGGTGGTGCTCTCTCCCGGCCCTTGGAAGACCTCCCCGGCTGCCTCCAAAGGCTGGTTTTCAAGAACTCCCTCCCGCTGACCCGCCAGCCGCACACAATGCTCCCAAGCCCGGGAGAAAAGCATTTTGGGGTGGTGCTCTCTCCGGGCCCTTGGAAGACCTCCCTGGCTGCCTACAAAGGCCGGTTTGCAAGCACTCATGTCCGCTCTTCCCGACAGCCGCGCACAATGCTCGCAATTCCGGGAGAAAAGGGCTTCGTGATGGTGCTCTCTCCGGGCCCTTGGAAGACCTCCCCGGCTGCCTCCAAAGGCCGGTTTGCAAGCACTCCTGCCCGCTGTTCCCGCCAGCCTCGCACAATGCTCCCAAGACCGGGAGAAAAGCGCTTCGGGGTGGTGTTCTCTCCGTGCCCATGGAGGACCTCCCTGGCTGCCCCCAAAGGCCGGTTTGCAAGCACTCCCACTCGCTGTTCCCGCCAGCCACGCACAATCCTCCAAAACCCCGGAGAAAAGTGCTTCGTGGTGCTGTTCTCTCCGTGCCCATGGAAGACCTCCCGGGGTGCCCCCAAAGGCCGGTTTGGAAGCACTCCCACTCGCTGTTCCCGCCATTCGCGCAAATGTTCCAAGCCCGGGAGAAAAGCGCTTCTGGGTGGTGCTCTCTCCTGGCCCTTGGAAGACCTCCCCGGCTGCCTCCAAAGGCCGGTTTGCAAGCACTCCTGCCCGCTGTTCCCACCAGCCACGCACAATGCTCCCAAGCCCGGGAGAAAAGCATTTTGGGGTGGTGCTCACACCGGGCCCTGGAAGACCTCCCCGGCTGCCTCCAAAGGACGGTTTTCAAGCACTCCTGCCTGCTGTTCCCGCCACCCGCGCACAATGCTCCCAAGCCCGGGAGAAAAACGCTTCGGGGTGGTGCTCTCTACAGGCCCTTGGAAGACCTCCCCGGCTGCCTCCAAAGGCCGGTTTGCAAGGACACCTTCCTGCTGTTCCCGCCAGCCACGCACAATGCTCCCAAGCCCGGGAGAAAAGCATTTTGGGGTGGTGCTCACTTCGGGCCCTTGGAAGACCTCCCCGGCTGCCTCCAAAGGCCAGTTTGCAAGCACTCCTGCCTGCTGTTCCCGCCAGCCGCGCACAAAGCTCCCAAGCCCGGGAGAAAAGCGCTTCAGGGTGGTGCTCTCTCCGGGCACTTTCAAGACCTCCCCGGCTGCATCCAAAGGCAGGTTTGTAAGTACTCATTCCCGCTGCTTCCGCCTGCCAGGCACAATGCTCCCAAGCCCGGGAGAAAAGCATTTTGGGGTGGTGATCAGTCCGGGCCCTTGGAAGACCTCCCCGGCTGCCCCCAAAGGCCGGTTTGGAAGCACTCCCACTCGCTGTTCCCGCCATCCGCGCAAATGTTCCAAGCCCGGGAGAAAAGCGCTTCGGGGTGGTGCTCTCTCCTGGCACTTGGAAGACCTCCCCGGCTGCCTCCAAAGTCCGGTTTGCAAGCACTCCCGCCCGCTGTTCCCGCCACCCGCGCACAATGCTCCCAAGCCCGGGAGAAAAGCGCTTCGGGGTGTTGCTCTCTACAGGCCCTTGGAAGACCTCCCCGGCTGCCTCCAAAGTCCGGTTTGCAAGAATTCATGCCCGCTGTTCCCGCCAGCTGCGCACAATGCTCCCAAGACCGGGAGAAATGCGCTTCGGGGTGGTGTTCTCTCCGTGCCCATGGAGGACCTCCCCGGCTGCCCCCAAAGGCCGGTTTGCAATCACTCCCACTCACTGTTCCCGCCAGCTACGCACATGCTCCAAAACACGGGAGAGAAGCGCTTTGGGGTGGTGCTCTCTCCCGGCCCTTGGAAGACTTCCCCGGCTGCCTCCAAAGGCCGGTTTGCAAGAACTCCCTCCCGCTGTCCCGCCAGCCGCACACAATGCTCCCAATCACGGGAGAAAAGCGCTTCGGGGTGGTGCTCTCTCAGGGCCCTTTGAAGACCTCCCCGGCTGCCTCCAATGGCCGGTATGCAAGCACTCATTCCCGCTGTTCCCACCAGACGTGCACAATGCTCCCAAGCACGGGAGAAAAGCATTTTGGGGTGGTGCTCACTCCTTGCCCTTGGAAGACCTCCGCGCCTGCCTCCAAAGGCCGGTTTGCAAGCACTCCTGCCTGCTGTTCCCGCCACCCGCGCACACTGCTCCCAAGCCCGGCAGAAAAGTGCATCGGGGTGGTGTTCTCTCCGGGCCCATGGAGGACCTCCCTGGCTGCCCCCAAAGGCCGGTTTGCAAGCATTCCACTAGCTGTTCCCGCCAGCCATGCAAATGCTCCCAAGCCGGGGAGAGAAGCATTTTGGGGTGGTGCTCTCTCCGGGCCCTTGCCCCTGTGCCTGGGGGCCAGGCAGGGGGTCCACACTCCCAGGCCAAGTCAGAACCACATGCACACGTTTGTTCCTGCCCCCTGCACCAGCAGAGAGCTCGGGGGAGCCAGAGTCTGCCAGGCAGCTGCTGGGCTGGCTGCCTGTGTGGGAAGGGGCAGAGCCGAACTAGGGGCAAGTTGGGCCTCGTGCTCTCCCTGCTGCCCTGAGGCTGCTGGGCCAAAGAGGTCTTGGGCATCCAGCCCCTTGCTGGTCCCTTCCCTCTGACGAGGCCCTCTGAGCTCCAGCATCTCGCAGTGTGGAGACAGCCCCTGCCAGCAGCCTCCTCTCCAAGGAGGCCTCAACCGAGGCCTAGGCCCAGGGGAAAGGCACCAGCGGGGATGAGCCTGGGGAGGCGCCCGGGAATGTCTGGACCCAGTCCCCGCAGCCTGCCCCTTGGTGGGGCAGTACCCCCGGAGGCCAGGAAGGTCTGGGCAAGGCTGGCCAGGGGCAGGGGCCCTGCTGGGTCCTGCCCCTGGCCTGTGGGGCCTCTGAGCACAACCGGCCCTCTCCCACTGGAAGACCTCCCCGGCTGCCTCCAAAGGCTGGGTTGCAAGCACTCCCGCCCACTGTTCCCACCAGGCGCGCACAATGCTCCCAAGCCCCGGAAAAAAGCGCTTCGGGGTGATGCTCTCTCCGGGCCCTTGCCCCTGAGCCTGGGGCCAGGCAGGGGGAACACACTCCCAGGCCAAGGCAGAACCACATGCCCACGTCTGTTCCTGCCCCCTGCACCGGCAGAGAGCTCGGGGGAGCCAGAGTCTGCCAGGCAGCTGTTGTTCTGGCCGCCTGTGTGGGAAGGGGCAGAGCCGACCTAGGGGCAAGTTGGGCCTCGTGCTGTCCCTGCTGCCCTGAGGCTGCTGGGCCAAAGAGTTCTTGGGCATCCAGCCCCTTGCTGGTCCCTTCCATCTGACGAGGCCCTCTGAGCTCCAGCACCTTGCAGTGTGGAGACAGCCCCTGCCAGCAACCTCCTCTCCAAGGAGGCCTCAACCGAGGCCTAGGCCCAGGGGAAAGGCACCAGCGGGGATGAGCCTGGGGAGGCGCCCGGGCATGTCTGGACCCAGTCCCCGCAGCCTGCCCCTTGGTGGGGCAGTAGCCCCGGAGGCCAGGAAGGTCTGGGCCAGGCTCTCCAGGGGCAGGGGCCCTGCTGGCTCCTGCCCCTGGCCTGTGGGTCCTCTGAGCACAACCGGCCCTCTCCCGCTGGAAGACCTCCCCGGCTGCCTCCAAAGGCCTGTTTGCAAACACTCCCGCCTGCTGTTCCCGCCAGGCACGCACAATGCTCCCAAGCCCGGGAGAAAAGCGCTTCGGGGTGGTGCTCTCTCTTGGCCCTTGCCCCTGAGCCTGGGGGCCAGGCAAGGGGAACACACTCCCAGGCCAAGGCAGAACCACATGCACACGTCTGTTCCTGCCCCCTGTACCGGCAGAGAGCTCGGGGGATCCAGAGTCTGCCAGGCAGCTGCTGGGCTGGCCGCCTCTGTGGGAAGGGGCAGAGCCGACCTAGGGGCAAGTTGGGCCTCTTGCTCTCCCTGCTGCCCTGAGGCTGCTGGGCCAAAGAGGTCTTGGGCATCCAGCCCCTTGCTGGTCCCTTCCCTCTATCGAGGCCCTCTGAGCTCCAGCACCTTGCAGTGTGGAGACAGCCCCTGCAGCAACCTCCTCTCCAAGGAGGCCTCAACCGAGGCCTAGGCCCAGGGGAAAGGCACCAGCGGGGATGAGCCTGGGGAGGCGCCCCGGCATGTCTGGACCCAGTCCTCGCAGCCTGCCCCTTGGTGGGGCAGTACCCCGGGAGGCCAGGAAGGTCTGTGCAAGGCTGGCCAGGGGCAGGGGCCCCGCTGGGTCCTGACCCTGTCCTGTGGGGCCTCTTAGCACAACCGGCCCTCTCCCGCTGGAAGACCTCCCCGTCTGCCTCCAAAGGCCGGTTTGCAAGCACTCCCGTCCGCTGTTCACGCCAGGCACGCACAATGCTCCCAAGCCCGGGAGAAAAGCGCTTCGGGGTGGTGCTCTCTCCGGGCCCTTGCCCCTGAGCCTGGGGGCCAGGCAGGGGTTAATGCTCCCAGGCCAAATCAGAACCACATGCACAGGTCTGTTCCTGCCCCCTGCACAGGCAGAGAGCTCGGGGGAGCCAGAGTCTGCCAGGCAGCTGCTGGGCTGTCTGCCTGTGTGGGAAGGGGCAGAGCCGACCTAGGGGCAAGTTGGGCCTCTTGCTCTCCCTGCTGCCCTGAGGCTGCTGGGCCAAAGAGGTCTTGGGCATCCAGCCCCTTGCTGGTCCCTTCCCTCTGACGAGGCCCTCTGAGTTCCAGCACCTCGCAGTGTGGAGACAGCCCCTGCCAGCAACCTCCTCTCCAAGGAGGCCTCACCCGAGGCCTAGGCCCAGGGGAAAGGCACCAGCGGGGATGAGACTGGGGAGGTGCCCGGGCATGTCTGGACCCAGTCCCCGCAGCCTGCCCCTTGGTGGGGCAGTACCCCCGGAGGCCAGGAAGGTCTGGGCAAGGCTGGCCAGGGGCAAGGGACCTGCTGGGTCCTACCCCTGTCCTGTGGGGCCTCTGAGCACATCCGGCCCTCTCCCGCTGGAAGACCTCCCCGGCTGCCTCCAAATGCCGGTTTGCCAACACTCCCGCCCACTGTTCCCACCAGGCGCGCACAATGCTCCCAAGCCCGGGAGAAAAGCGCTTCGGGGTGGTGCTCTCTCCGGGTACTTGCCCCTGAGCCTATGGGCAAGGCAGGGGGAACACACTCCCAGACCAAGGCAGAACCACATGCACACGTCTGTTCCTTCCCCCTGCATCAGCAGAGAGCTCGGGGGAGCCAGAGTCTGTCAGGCAGCTGCTGGGCTGGCGGCCTGTGTGGGAAGGGGCAGAGCCGACCCTGGGGCAAGTTGGGCCTCTTGCTCTCCCTGCTGCCCTGAGGCTGCTGGGCCAAAGAGGTCTTGGGCATCCAGCCCCTTGCTGGTCCCTTCCCTCTGACGAGGCCCTCTGAGCTCCAGCACCTTGCAGTGTGGAGAAAGCCCCTGCCAGCAACCTCCTCTCCAAGGAGGCCTCACCCGAGGCCTAGGCCCAGGGGAAAGGCACCAGCGGGGATGAGCCTGGGGAGGCGCCCGGACATGTCTGGACCCAGTCCCCGCAGCCTGCCCCTTGGTGGGGCAGTACCCCCGGAGGCCAGGAAGGTCTGGGCAAGGCTGGCCAGGGGCAGGGGCCCTGCTGGGTCCTGCCCCTGGCCTACGGGACCTCTGAGCACAACCGGCCCTCTCCCACTGGAAGACCTCCCCGGCTGCCTCCAAAGGACGGTTTGCAAGCACTCCCGCCCACTGTTACCAGCAGGCGCGCACAATGCTCCCAAGCCAGGGAGAAAAGCGCTTCAGGTTGGTGCTCTCTCCGGGCCCTTGCCCCTGAGCCTGGGCCAGGCAGGGGGTCCACACTCCCAGGCCAAGGAAGAACCACATGCACACGTCTGTTCCTGCCCCCTGCACGGGCAGAGAGCTCGGGGGAGCCAGAGTCGGTCAGGAAGCTGCTGAGCTGGCCGCCTGTGTGAGAAGTGGCAGAACCGACCTAGGGGCAAGTTGGGCCTCTTGCTCTCCCTGCTACCCTGAGGCTGCTCGGCCAAAGAGGTCTTGGGCATCCAGCTCCTTGCTGGTCCCTTCCCTCTGACGAGGCCCTCTGAGCTCCAGCACCTTGCAGTGTGGAGACAGCCCCTGCCAGCAACCTCCTCTCCAAGGAGGCCTCAACCGAGCCCTAGGCCCAGGGGAAAGGCACCAGCGGGAATGAGCCTGGGGAGGCGCCCGGGCATGTCTGGACCCAGACCCCTCTGCCTGACCCTTGGTGGGGCAGTACCCCCGGAAGCCAGGAAGGTCTGGGCAAGGCTGGCCAGCGGCAGGGGCCCTGCTAGGTCCTGCCCCTGGCCTGTGGGGCCTCTGAGCACAACCGGCCCTCTCCCGCTGGAAGACCTCCCCGGCTTCCTCCAAAGGCCGATTTGCCAACACTCCCGCCCGCTGTTCCCGCCAGGCACGCACAATGCTCCCAAGCCCGGGAGAAAAGCGCTTCGGGGTGGTGCTCTCTCCGGGCCCTTGCCCCTGAGCCTGGGGGCCAGGCAGGGGGTCCACCCTCCCAGGCCAAGGCAGAACCACATGCACACGTCTGTTCCTGCCCCTGCACCGGCAGCGAGCTCGGGGTAGCCAGGGTCTGTCAGGCAGGTGCTGGGCTGGCCGCCTGTGTGGGAAGGGGCAGAGCCGACCTAGGGGCAAGTTGGGCCTCTTGCTCTCCCTGCTGCCCTGAGGCTGCTGGGCCAAAGAGGTCTTGGGCATCCAGCCCCTGGCTGGTCCCTTCCCTCTGACGAGGCCCTCTGAGCTCCAGCACCTTGCAGTGTGGAGACAGCCCCTGCCAGCAACCTCCTCTCCAAGGAGGCCTCACCCGAGGCCTATGCCCAGGGGAAAGGCACCAGCGGGGATGAGCCTGGGGAGGCGCCCGGGCATGTCTGGACCCAGTCCCCGCAGCCTGCCCCTTGGTGGGGCAGTACCCCCAAAGGCCAGGAAGGTCTGGGCAAGGCTGGCCAGGGGCAGGGGCCCTGCTGGGTCCTGCCCCTGGCCTGTGGGGCCTCTGAGCACAACCGGCCCTCTCCCGCTGGAATACCTCCCCAGCTGCCTCCAAATGCTGGTTTGCAAGCACTCCCGCCCACTGTTACCACCAGGCGCGCACAATGCTCCCAAGCCAGGGAGAAAAGCGCTTCAGGGTGGTGCTCTCTCCGGGCCCTTGCCCCTGAGCCTGGGCCAGGCAGGGGGTCCACACTCCCAGGCGAAGGCAGAACCACATGCACACGTCTGTTCCTGCCCCCTGCACGGGCAGAGAGCTCGGGGGAGCCAGAGTCGGTCAGGCAGCTGCTGAGCTGGCCGCCTGTGTGAGAAGTGGCAGAGCCGACCTAGGGGCAAGTTGGGCCTCTTGCTCTCCCTGCTGCCCTGAGGCTGCTGGGCCAAAGAGGTCTTGGGCATCCAGCCCCTTGCTGGTCCCTTCCCTCTGACGAGGCCCTCTGAGCTCCAGCACCTTGCAGTGTGGAGACAGCCCCTGCCAGCAACCTCCTCTCCAAGGAGGCCTCACCCGATGCCTAGGCCCAGGGGAAAGGCACCAGCGGGGATGAGCCTGGGGAGGCGCCCGGGCATGTCTGGACCCAGACGCCGCTGCCTGACCCTTGGTGGGGCAGTACCCCCGGAAGCCAGGAAGGTCTGGGCAAGGCTGGCCAGCGGCAGGGGCCCTGCTGGGTCCTGCCCCTGGCCTGTGGGGCCTCTGAGCACAACCGGCCCTCTCCCGCTGGAAGACCTCCCCGGCTTCCTCCAAAGGCCGATTTGCCAACACTCCCGCCCGCTGTTCCCGCCAGGCACGCACAATGCTCCCAAGCCCGGGAGAAAAGCGCTTCGGGGTGGTGCTCTCTCCAGGCCCTTGCCCCTGAGCCTGGGAGCCAGGCAGGGGGTCCACCCTCCCAGGCCAAGGCAGAACCACATGCACACGTCTGTTCCTGCCCCTGCACCGGCAGCGAGCTCGGGGTAGCCAGGGTCTGTCAGACAGGTGCTGGGCTGGCCGCCTGTGTGGGAAGGGGCAGAGCCGACCTAGGGGCAAGTTGGGCCTCTTGCTCTCCCTGCTGCCCTGAGGCTGCTGGGCCAAAGAGGTCTTGGGCATCCAGCCCCTTGCTGGTCCCTTCCCTCTGACGAGGCCCTCTGAGCACCAGCACCTCGCAGTGTGGAGACAGACCCTGCCAGCAACCTCCTCTCCAAGGAGGCCTCAACCGAGGCCTAGGCCCAGGGGAAAGGCACCAGCGGGGTTGAGACTGGGGAGGCGCCCGGGCATGTCTGGACCCAGACCCCGCAACCTGCCCCTTGGTGGGGCAGTAACCCCGGAGGCCAGGAAGGTCTGGGCAAGGCTGGCCAGGGGCAGGGGCCCTGCTGGGTCCTGCCCCTGGCCTGTGGGGCCTCTGAGCACAACCGGCCCTCTCCCGCTGGAAAACCTCCCCGGCTGCCTCCAAAGGCCGGTTTGCAAACACTCCCGCCCACTGTTCACGCCAGGCACGCACAATGCTCCCAAGCCCGGGAGAAAAGTGCTTCGGGGTGGTGCTCTCTCCGGGCCCTTGCCCCTGAGCCTGGGGGACAGGCAGGGGAACACACTCCTAGGCCAAGGCAGAACCACATGCACACGTCTGTTCCTGTCCCCTGCACCGGCAGAGAGCTCGGGGGAGCCAGAGTCTGCCAGGCAGCTGCTGGGTTGGCTGCCTGTGTGGGAAGGGGCAGAGCCGACCTAGGGGCAAGTTGGGCCTCTTGCTCTCCCTGCTGCCCTGAGGCTGCTGGGCCAAGGAGGTCTTGGGCATCCAGCCCCTTGCTGGTCCCTTCCCGCTGACGAGGCCCTCTGAGCTCCAGCACCTTGCAGTGTGGAGACAGCCCCTGCCAGCAACCTCCTCTCCAAGGAGGCCTCAACCGAGGCCTAAGCCCTGGGGAAAGGCACCAGCGGGGATGAGCCTGGGGAGGCGCCCGGGCATGTCTGGACCCAGTCCCCGCAGCCTGCCCCTTGGTGGGGCAGTACACCCGGAGGCCAGGAAGGTCTGGGCAAGGCTGGCCAGGGGCAGGGGCCCTGCTGGGTCCTGCCCCTGGCCTGTGGGGCCTCTGAGCACAACCGGCCCTCTCCCGCTGGAATACCTCCCCAGCTGCCTCCAAATGCTGGTTTGCAAGCACTCCCGCCCACTGTTACCAGCAGGCGCGCACAATGCTCCCAAGCCAGGGAGAAAAGCGCTTCAGGTTGGTGCTCTCTCCGGGCCCTTGCCCCTGAGCCTGGGCCAGGCAGGGGGTCCACACTCCCAGGCCAAGGAAGAACCACATGCACACGTCTGTTCCTGCCCCCTGCACGGGCAGAGAGCTCGGGGGAGCCAGAGTCGGTCAGGAAGCTGCTGAGCTGGCCGCCTGTGTGAGAAGTGGCAGAACCGACCTAGGGGCAAGTTGGGCCTCTTGCTGTCCCTGCTGCCCTGAGGCTGCTCGGCCAAAGAGGTCTTGGGCATCCAGCTCCTTGCTGGTCCCTTCCCTCTGACGAGGCCCTCTGAGCTCCAGCACCTTGCAGTGTGGAGACAGCCCCTGCCAGCAACCTCCTCTCCAAGGAGGCCTCAACCGAGCCCTAGGCCCAGGGGAAAGGCACCAGCGGGAATGAGCCTGGGGAGGCGCCCGGGCATGTCTGGACCCAGACCCCTCTGCCTGACCCTTGGTGGGGCAGTACCCCCGGAAGCCAGGAAGGTCTGGGCAAGGCTGGCCAGGGGCAGGGGCCCTGCTAGGTCCTGCCCCTGGCCTGTGGGGCCTCTGAGCACAACCGGCCCTCTCCCGCTGGAAGACCTCCCCGGCTTCCTCCAAAGGCCGATTTGCCAACACTCCCGCCCGCTTTTCCCGCCAGGCACGCACAATGCTCCCAAGCCCGGGAGAAAAGCGCTTCGGGGTGGTGCTCTCTCCGGGCCCTTGCCCCTGAGCCTGGGGGCCAGGCAGGGGGTCCAGCCTCCCAGGCCAAGGCAGAACCACATGCACACGTCTGTTCCTGCCCCTGCACCGGCAGCGAGCTCGGGGTAGCCAGGGTCTGTCAGGCAGGTGCTGGGCTGGCCGCCTGTGTGGGAAGGGGCAGAGCCGACCTAGGGGCAAGTTGGGCCTCTTGCTCTCCCTGCTGCCCTGAGGCTGCTGGGCCAAAGAGGTCTTGGGCATCCAGCCCCTTGCTGGTCCCTTCCCTCTGACGAGGCCCTCTGAGCTCCAGCACCTTGCAGTGTGGAGACAGCCCCTGCCAGCAACCTCCTCTCCAAGGAGGCCTCACCCGAGGCCTATGCCCAGGGGAAAGGCACCAGCGGGGATGAGCCTGGGGAGGCGCCCGGGCATGTCTGGACCCAGTCCCCGCAGCCTGCCCCTTGGTGGGGCAGTACCCCCAAAGGCCAGGAAGGTCTGGGCAAGGCTGGCCAGGGGCAGGGGCCCTGCTGGGTCCTGCCCCTGGCCTGTGGGGCCTCTGAACACAACCGGCCCTCTCCCGCTGGAATACCTCCCCAGCTGCCTCCAAATGCTGGTTTGCAAGCACTCCCGCCCACTGTTACCACCAGGCACGCACAATGCTCCCAAGCCAGGGAGAAAAGCGTTTCAGGGTGGTGCTCTCTCCGGGCCCTTGCCCCTGAGCCTGGGCCAGGCAGGGGGTCCACACTCCCAGGCCAAGGCAGAACCACATGCACACGTCTGTTCCTGCCCCCTGCACGGGCAGAGAGCTCGGGGGAGCCAGAGTCGGTCAGGCAGCTGCTGAGCTGGCCGCCTGTGTGAGAAGTGGCAGAGCCGACCTAGGGGCAAGTTGGGCCTCTTGCTCTCCCTGCTGCCCTGAGGCTGCTGGGCCAAAGAGGTCTTGGGCATCCAGCCCCTTGCTGGTCCCTTCCCTCTGACGAGGCCCTCTGAGCTCCAGCACCTTGCAGTGTGGAGACAGCCCCTGCCAGCAACCTCCTCTCCAAGGAGGCCTCACCCGAGGCCTAGGCCCAGGGGAAAGGCACCAGCGGGGATGAGCCTGGGGAGGCGCCCGGGCATGTCTGGACCCAGACCCCGCTGCCTGACCCTTGGTGGGGCAGTACCCCCGGAAGCCAGGAAGGTCTGGGCAAGGCTGGCAAGCGGCAGGGGCCCTGCTGGGTCCTGCCCCTGGCCTGTGGGGCCTCTGAGCACAACCGGCCCTCTCCCGCTGGAAGACCTCCCCGGCTTCCTCCAAAGGCCGATTTGCCAACACTCCCGCCCGCTGTTCCCGCCAGGCACGCACAATGCTCCCAAGCCCGGGAGAAAAGCGCTTCGGGGTGGTGCTCTCTCCGGGCCCTTGCCCCTGAGCCTGGGAGCCAGGCAGGGGGTCCACCCTCCCAGGCCAAGGCAGAACCACATGCACACGTCTGTTCCTGCCCCTGCACCGGCAGCGAGCTCGGGGTAGCCAGGGTCTGTCAGACAGGTGCTGGGCTGGCCGCCTGTGTGGGAAGGGGCAGAGCCGACCTAGGGGCAAGTTGGGCCTCTTGCTCTCCCTGCTGCCCTGAGGCTGCTGGGCCAAAGAGGTCTTGGGCATCCAGCCCCTTGCTGGTCCCTTCCCTCTGACGAGGCCCTCTGAGCACCAGCACCTCGCAGTGTGGAGACAGACCCTGCCAGCAACCTCCTCTCCAAGGAGGCCTCAACCGAGGCCTAGGCCCAGGGGAAAGGCACCAGCGGGTTTGAGACTGGGGAGGCGCCCGGGCATGTCTGGACCCAGACCCCGCAACCTGCCCCTTGGTGGGGCAGTAACCCCGGAGGCCAGGAAGGTCTGGGCAAGGCTGGCCAGCAGCAGGGGCCCTGCTGGGTCCTGCCCCTGGCCTGTGGGGCCTCTGAGCACAACCGGCCCTCTCCCGCTGGAAAACCTCCCCGGCTGCCTCCAAAGGCCGGTTTGCAAACACTCCCGCCCACTGTTCACGCCAGGCACGCACAATGCTCCCAAGCCCGGGAGAAAAGTGCTTCGGGGTGGTGCTCTCTCCGGGCACTTGCCCCTGAGCCTGGGGGACAGGCAGGGGAACACACTCCTAGGCCAAGGCAGAACCACATGCACACGTCTGTTCCTGTCCCCTGCACCGGCAGAGAGCTCGGGGGAGCCAGAGTCTGCCAGGCAGCTGCTGGGTTGGCTGCCTGTGTGGGAAGGGGCAGAGCCGACCTAGGGGCAAGTTGGGCCTCTTGCTCTCCCTGCTGCCCTGAGGCTGCTGGGCCAAAGAGGTCTTGGGCATCCAGCCCCTTGCTGGTCCCTTCCCGCTGACGAGGCCCTCTGAGCTCCAGCACCTTGCAGTGTGGAGACAGCCCCTGCCAGCAACCTCCTCTCCAAGGAGGCCTCAACCGAGGCCTAGGCCCTGGGGAAAGGCACCAGCGGGGATGAGCCTGGGTAGGCGCCCGGGCATGTCTGGACCCAGTCCCCGCAGCCTGCCCCTTGGTGGGGCAGTACACACGGAGGCCAGGAAGGTCTGGGCAAGGCTGGCCAGGGTCAGGGGACCTGCTGGGTCCTGCCCCTGGCCTGTGGGGCCTCTGAGCACAACCCGCCCTCTGCCGCTGGAAGACCTCCCCGGCTGCATCCAAAGGCCGATTTGCCAACACTCCCGCCCGCTGTTCCCGCCAGGCACGCACAATGCTCCCAAGCCCGGGAGAAAAGCGCTTGGGGTGGTGCTCTCACCGGGCCCTTGCCCCTGAGCCTGGGGGCAATGCAGGGGGAACACACTCCCAGGCCAAGGCAGAACCACATGCACACGTCTGTTCCTGCCCTCTGCACCGGCAGAGAGCTCGGGGGAGCCAGAGTCTGCCAGGCAGCTGCTGGGTTGGCTGCCTGTGTGGGAAGGGGCAGAGCCGACCTAGGGGCAAGTGGGGCCTCTTGCTCTCCCTGCTGCCCTGAGGCTGCTGGGCCAAAGAGGTCTTGGGCATCCAGCCCCTTGCTGGTCCCTTCCCGCTGACGAGGCCCTCTGAGCTCCAGCACCTTGCAGTGTGGAGACAGCCCCTGCCAGCAATCTCCTCTCCAAGGAGGCCTTAACCGAGGCCTAGGCCCAGGGGAAAGGCACCAGCGGGGATGAGACTGGGGAGGCGCCCGGGCATGTCTGGACACAGTCCCCGCAGCCTGCCCCTTGATGGGGCAGTATCCCCGGAGGCCAGGAAGGTCTGGGCAAGGCTGGACAGGGGCAGGGGCCCTGCTGGGTCCTGCCCCTGTCCTGTGGGGCCTCTGAGCACAACCGGCCCTCTCCCGCTGGAAGACCTCCCCGGCTTCCTCCAGAGGCCGGTTTGCAAGCACTCCCGCCCGCTGTTCCCGCCAGGCACGCACAATGCTCCCAAGCCCGGGAGAAAAGCGCTTCTGGGTGGTGCTCTCTCCGGGCCCTTGCCCCTGAGCCTGGGCCAGGCAGGGGGTCCACACTCCCAGGCCAAGGAAGAACCACATGCACACGTCTGTTCCTGCCCCCTTCACGGGCAGAGAGCTCGGGGGAGCCAGAGTCGGTCAGGAAGCTGCTGAGCTGGCCGCCTGTGTGAGAAGTGGCAGAACCGACCTAGGGGCAAGTTGGGCCTCTTGCTCTCCCTGCTGCCCTGAGGCTGCTCGGCCAAAGAGGTCTTGGGCATCCAGCTCCTTGCTGGTCCCTTCCCTCTGACGAGGCCCTCTGAGCTCCAGCACCTTGCAGTGTGGAGACAGCCCCTGCCAGCAACCTCCTCTCCAAGGAGGCCTCAACCGAGCCCTAGGCCCAGGGGAAAGGCACCAGCGGGAATGAGCCTGGGGAGGCGCCCGGGCATGTCTGGACCCAGACCCCGCTGCCTGACCCTTGGTGGGGCAGTACCCCCGGAAGCCAGGAAGGTCTGGGCAAGGCTGGCCAGCGGCAGGGGCCCTGCTGGGTCCTGCCCCTGGCCTGTGGGGCCTCTGAGCACAACCGGCCCTCTCCCGCTGGAAGACCTCCCCGGCTTCCTCCAAAGGCCGATTTGCCAACACTCCCGCCCGCTGTTCCCGCCAGGCACGCACAATGCTCCCAAGCCCGGGAGAAAAGCGCTTCGGGGTGCTGCTCTCTCCGGGCCCTTGCCCCTGAGCCTGGGGGCCAGGCAGGGGGTCCACCCTCCCAGGCCAAGGCAGAACCACATGCACACGTCTGTTCCTGCCCCTGCACCGGCAGCGAGCTCGGGGTAGCCAGGGTCTGTCAGGCAGGTGCTGGGCTGGCCGCCTGTGTGGGAAGGGGCAGAGCCGACCTAGGGGCAAGTTGGGCCTCTTGCTCTCCCTGCTGCCCTGAGGCTGCTGGGCCAAAGAGGTCTTGGGCATCCAGCCCCTTGCTGGTCCCTTCCCTCTGACGAGGCCCTCTGAGCTCCAGCACCTTGCAGTGTGGAGACAGCCCCTGCCAGCAACCTCCTCTCCAAGGAGGCCTCACCCGAGGCCTATGCCCAGGGGAAAGGCACCAGCGGGGATGAGCCTGGGGAGGCGCCCGGGCATGTCTGGACCCAGTCCCCGCAGCCTGGCCCTTTGTGGGGCAGTACCCCCAAAGGCCAGGAAGGTCTGGGCAAGGCTGGCCAGGGGCAGGGGCCCTGCTGGGTCCTGCCCCTGGCCTGTGGGGCCTCTGAGCACAACCGGCCCTCTCCCGCTGGAATACCTCCCCAGCTGCCTCCAAATGCTGGTTTGCAAGCACTCCCGCCCACTGTTACCACCAGGCGCGCACATTGCTCCCAAGCCAGGGAGAAAAGCGCTTCAGGGTGGTGCTCTCTCCGGGCCCTTGCCCCTGAGCCTGGGCCAGGCAGGGGGTCCACACTCCCAGGCCAAGGCAGAACCACATGCACACGTCTGTTCCTGCCCCCTGCACGGGCAGAGAGCTCGGGGGAGCCAGAGTCGGTCAGGCAGCTGCTGAGCTGGCCGCCTGTGTGAGAAGTGGCAGAACCGACCTAGGGGCAAGTTGGGCCTCTTGCTCTCCCTGCTGCCCTGAGGCTGCTGGGCAAAAGAGGTCTTGGGCATCCAGCCCCTTGCTGGTCCCTTCCCTCTGACGAGGCCCTCTGAGCTCCAGCACCTTGCAGTGTGGAGACAGCCCCTGCCAGCAACCTCCTCTCCAAGGAGGCCTCAACCGAGCCCTAGGCCCAGGGGAAAGGCACCAGCGGGGATGAGCCTGGGGAGGCGCCCGGCATGTCTGGACCCAGACGCCGCTGCCTGACCCTTGGTGGGGCAGTACCCACGGAAGCCAGGAAGGTCTGGGCAAGGCTGGCCAGCGGCAGGGGCCCTGCTGGGTCCTGCCCCTGGCCTGTGGGGCCTCTGAGCACAACCGGCCCTCTCCCGCTAGAAGACCTCCCCGGCTTCCTCCAAAGGCCGATTTGCCAACACTCCCGCCCGCTGTTCCCGCCAGGCACGCACAATGCTCCCAAGCCCGGGAGAAAAGCGCTTCGGGGTGGTGCTCTCTCCGGGCCCTTGCCCCTGAGCCTGGGAGCCAGGCAGGGGGTCCACCCTCCCAGGCCAAGGCAGAACCACATGCACACGTCTGTTCCTGCCCCTGCACCGGCAGCGAGCTCGGGGTAGCCAGGGTCTGTCAGACAGGTGCTGGGCTGGCCGCCTGTGTGGGAAGGGGCAGAGCCGACCTAGGGGCAAGTTGGGCCTCGTGCTCTCCCTGCTGCCCTGAGGCTGCTGGGCCAAAGAGGTCTTGGGCATCCAGCCCCTTGCTGTTCCCTTCCCTCTGACGAGGCCCTCTGAGCACCAGCACCTCGCAGTGTGGAGACAGACCCTGCCAGCAACCTCCTCTCCAAGGAGGCCTCAACCGAGGCCTAGGCCCAGGGGAAAGGCACCAGCAGGGTTGAGACTGGGGAGGCGCCCGGGCATGTCTGGACCCAGTCCCCGCAGCCTGCCCCTTGGTGGGGCAGTACCCCCGGAGGCCAGGAAGGTCTGGGCAAGGCTGGCCAGGGGCAGGGGCCCTGCTGGGTCCTGCCCCTGGCCTGTGGGGCCTCTGAGCACAACCGGCCCTCTCCCGCTGGAAAACCTCCCCGGCTGCCTCCAAAGGCCGGTTTGCAAACACTCCCGCCCACTGTTCACGCCAGGCACGCACAATGCTCCCAAGCCCGGGAGAAAAGTGCTTCGGGGTGGTGCTCTCTCCGGGCCCTTGCCCCTGAGCCTGGGGGACAGGCAGGGGAACACACTCCTAGGCCAAGGCAGAACCACATGCACACGTCTGTTCCTGTCCCCTGCACCGGCAGAGAGCTCGGGGGAGCCAGAGTCTGCCAGGCAGCTGCTGGGTTGGCTGCCTGTGTGGGAAGGGGCAGAGCCGACCTAGGGGCAAGTTGGGCCTCTTGCTCTCCCTGCTGCCCTGAGGCTGCTGGGCCAAAGAGGTCTTGGGCATCCAGCCCCTTGCTGGTCCCTTCCCGCTGACGAGGCCCTCTGAGCTCCAGCACCTTGCAGTGTGGAGACAGCCCCTGCCAGCAACCTCCTCTCCAAGGAGGCCTCAACCGAGGCCTAGGCCCAGGGGAAAGGCACCAGCGGGGATGAGCCTGGGGAGGCGCCCGGGCATGTCTGCACCCAGTCCCCGCAGCCTGCCCCTTGGTGGGGCAGTACACCCGGAGGCCAGGAAGGTCTGGGCAAGGCTGGCCAGGGGCAGGGGACCTGCTGGGTCCTGCCCCTGGCCTGTGGGGCCTCTGAGCACAACCGGCCCTCTGCCGCTGGAAGACCTCCCCGGCTGCATCCAAAGGCCGGTTTGCAAACACTCCCGCCCGCTGTTCCCGCCAGGCACGCACAATGCTCCCAAGCCCGGGAGAAAAGCGCTTGGGGTGGTGCTCTCACCGGGCCCTTGCCCCTGAGCCTGGGGGCCAGGCAGGGGGAACACACTCCCAGGCCAAGGCAGAACCACATGCACACGTCTGTTCCTGCCCCCTGCACCGGCAGAGAGCTCGGGGGAGCCAGAGTCTGCCAGGCAGCTGCTGGGTTGGCTGCCTGTGTGGGAAGGGGCAGAGCCGACCTAGGGGCAAGTTGGGCCTCTTGCTCTCCCTGCTGCCCTGAGGCTGCTGGGCCAAAGAGGTCTTGGGCATCCAGCCCCTTGCTGGTCCCTTCCCGCTGACGAGGCCCTCTGAGCTCCAGCACCTTGCAGTGTGGAGACAGCCCCTGCCAGCAATCTCCTCTCCAAGGAGGCCTTAACCGAGGCCTAGGCCCAGGGGAAAGGCACCAGCGGGGATGAGACTGGGGAGGCGCACGGGCATGTCTGGACACAGTCCCCGCAGCCTGCCCCTTGATGGGGCAGTATCCCCGGAGGCCAGGAAGGTCTGGGCAAGGCTGGCCAGGGGCAGGGGCCCTGCTGGGTCCTGCCCCTGTCCTGTGGGGCCTCTGAGCACAACCGGCCCTCTCCCGCTGGAAGATCTCCCCGGCTTCCTCCAGAGGCCGGTTTGCAAGCACTCCCGCCCGCTGTTCCCGCCAGCCGCGCACAATGCTCCCAAGCCCAGGAGAAAAGCGCTTCGGGGTGGTGCTCTCTCCCGGGCCTTGGAAGACCTCCCTGGATGCCTCCAAAGGCTGGTTTTCAAGAACTCCCTCCCGCTGACCCGCCAGCCGCACACAATGCTCCCAAGCCCGGGAAAAAGCATTTTGGGCTGGTGCTCTCTCCGGGCCCTTGGAAGACCTTCCCGGCTGCCTACAAAGGCCGGTTTGCAAGCACTCCCACTCGCTGTTCCCGCCATCCGTGCAAATGCTCCAAGCCCAGGAGAAAAGCGCTTCGGGGTGGTGCTCTCTCCCAGCCCTTGGAAGACCTCCCCGGCTGCCTCCAAAGGCTGGTTTTCAAGAACTCCCTCCCGCTGTCCCGCCAGACGCACACAAAGCTCCCAATCACGGGAGAAAAGCGCTTCGGGGTGGTGCTCTCTCCGGGCCCTTGGAAGACCTCCCCGTCTGCCTCCAAAGGCCGGTTTGCAAGCACTCATACCCGCTGTTCCCGCCAGCCGCGCACAATGCTCCCAAGCCCGGGAGAAAAGCGCTTCGGGGTGGTGCTCTCTCCGGGCCCTTGGAAGACCTCCCCCGCTGCCTACAAAGGCCGGTTTGCAAGCACTCATGTCCGCTGTTCCCGACAGCCGCGCACAATGCTCCCAATTCCGGGAGAAAAGTGCTTCGGGATGGTGCTCTCTCCCGGCCCTTGGAAGACCTCCCCGGCTGCCTCCAAAGGCTGGTTTTCAAGAACTCCCTCCCGCTGACCCGCCAGCCGCACACAATGCTCCCAAGCCCGTGAGAAAAGCATTTTGGGTGGTGCTCTCTCCGGGCCCTTGGAAGACCTCCCCGGCTGCCTCCAAAGGCCGGTTTGCAAGCACTCCTGCCCGCTGTTCAAGCCAGCCTCGCACAATGCTCCCAAGACCGTGAGAAAAGCGCTTCGGGGTGGTGCTCTCTCCGGGCCCTTGGAAGACGTCCCCGGCTGCCTCCAAAGGCCAGTTTGCAAGCACTCATGCCCGTTGTTCCCACCAGCCGCGCACAATGCTCCCAAGCCCGGGAGAAAAGCATTTTGGGGTGGTGCTCTCTCCGGCCCCTTGGAAGACCTCCCCGGCTGCCTCCAAAGGCCGGTTTGCAAGCACTCCTGCCCGCTGTTCCCGCCAGCCTCGCACAATGCTCCCAAGCCCGGGAGAAAAGCGCTTCGGGGTGGCGTTCTCTCCGTGCCCATGGAGGACCTCCCTGGCTGCCCCCAAAGGCCGGTTTGCAAGCACTCCCACTCGCTGTTCCCGCCAGCCACGCACAATCCTCCAAAACCCCGGAGAAAAGCGCTTCGGGGTGCTGTTCTCTCCGAGCCCATGGAAGACCTCCCGGGGTGCCCCCAAAGGCCGGTTTGGAAGCACTCCCACTCGCTGTTCCCGCCATTCGCGCAAATGTTCCAAGCCCGGGAGAAAAGCGCTTCTGGGTGGTGCTCTCTCCTGGCCCTTGGAAGACCTCCCCGGCTGCCTCCAAAGGCCGGTTTGCAAGCACTCCTGCCTGCTGTTCCCACCAGCCACGCACAATGCTCCCAAGCCCGGGAGAAAAGCATTTTGGGGTGGTGCTCACACCGGGCCCTGGAAGACCTCCCCGGCTGCCTCCAAAGGACGGTTTTCAAGCACTCCTGCCTGCTGTTCCCGCCACCCGCGCACAATGCTCCCAAGCCCGGGAGAAAAGCGCTTCGGGGTGGTGCTCTCTACAGGCCCTTGCAAGACCTCCCCGGCTGCCTCCAAAGGCCGGTTTGCAAGGACACCTTCCTGCTGTTCCCGTCAGCCACGCACAATGCTCCCAAGCCCGGGAGAAAAGCATTTTGGGGTGATGCTCACTTCGGGCCCTTGGAAGACCTCCCCGGCTGCCTTCAAAGGCCAGTTTGCAAGCACTCCTGCCTGCTGTTCCCGCCAGCCGCGCACAATGCTCCCAAGCCCGGGAGAAAAGCGCTTCAGGGTGGTGCTCTCTCCGGGCACTTTCAAGACCTCCCCGGCTGCATCCAAAGGCAGGTTTGTAAGTACTCATTCCCGCTGCTTCCGCCTGCCACGCACAATGCTCCCAAGCCCGGGAGAAAAGCATTTTGGGGTGGTGATCAGTCAGGGCCCTTGGAAGACCTCCCCGGCTGCCCCCAAAGGCCGGTTTGGAAGCACTCCCACTCGCTGTTCCCGCCATCCGCGCAAATGTTCCAAGCCCGGGAGAAAAGCGCTTCGGGGTGGTGCTCTCTCCTGGCCCTTGGAAGACCTCCCCGGCTGCCTCCAAAGTCCGGTTTGCAAGCACTCCCGCCCGCTGTTCCCGCCAGCCGCGCACAATGCTCCCAATCACGGGAGAAAAGCGCTTCGGGGTGGTGCTCTCTCCGGGCCCTTGGAAGACCTCCCCGTCTGCCTCCAATGGCCGGTTTGCAAGCACTCATGCCCGCTGTTCCCACCAGCCGCGCACAATGCTCCCAAGCCCGGGAGAAAAGCTTTTTGGGGTGGTGCTCACACCGGGCCCTGGAAGACCTCCCTGGCTGCCTCCAAAGGCCGGTTTTCAAGCACTCCTGCCTGCTGTTCCCGCCACCCGCGCACAATGCTCCCAAGCCCGAGAGAAAAGCGCTTCGGGGTGGTGCTCTCTACAGGCCCTTGGAAGACCTCCCGGCTGCCTCCAAAGGCCAGTTTGCAAGGACTCCTTTCTGCTGTTCCCGCCAGCCACGCACAATGCTCCCAAGCCCGGGAGAAAAGTGCTTCGGGGTGGTGCTCTCTCCGGGCCCTTGGAAGACGTCCCCGGCTGCCTCCAAAGGCCAGTTTGCAAGCACTCATGCCCGTTGTTCCCAACAGCCGCGCACAATGCTCCCAAGCCCGGGAGAAAAGCATTTTGGGGTGGTACTCTCTCCGGGCCCTTGGAAGACCTCCCCGGCTGCCTCCAAAGGCCGGTTTGCAAGCACTCATGTCCGTTGTTCCCAACAGCCGCGCACAATGCTCCCAAGCCCAGGAGAAAAGCATTTTGGGGTGGGGATCAGTCCGGGCCCTTGGAAGACCTCCCCGGCTGCCTCCAAAGGACAGTTTGCAAGCACTCATGCCCGCTGTTCCCGCCAGCCGCGCACAATGTTCCCAAGACCGTGAGAAAAGCGCTTCGGGGTGGTGTTCTCTCCGGGACCATGGAGGACCTCCCCGGCTGCCCCCAAAGGCCGGTTTGCAAGCACTCCACTCGCTGTACCCGCCAGCCACACACAATGTTCCAAAACCCCGGAGAAAAGCGCTTCGGGGTGGTGCTCTCTCCGGGCCCTTGGAAGACTTCTCTGGCTGCCTCCAAAGGCCGGTTTGCAAGAATTCCCTCCCGCTGACCCACCAGCCGCACACAATGCTCCAAAACCCGAGAGAAAAGCGCTTCGAGGTGGTGCTCTCTCCGGGCCCTTGGAAGACCTCCCCGGCTGCCTCCAAAGGCCGGTTTGCAAGCACTCCTGCCTGCTGTTCCCACCACACGCGCACAATGCACCCAAGCCCGGGAGAAAAGCGCTTCGGGGTGGTGCTCTCTCCGGGCCTTTGGAAGACCTCCCCGGCTGCCTCCAAAGGCCGGTTTGCAAGGACTCCTTCCTGCTGTTCCCGCCAGCCACGCACAATGCTCCCAATCCCGGGAGAAAAGTGCTTCGGGATGGTGCTCTCTCCGGGCCCTTCGAAGACCTCCCCGGCTACCTCCAAAGGCGGGTTTGCAAGTACTCATTCCCGCTGTTCCCGGCAGCTGCGCACAATGCTCCCAAGCCCTGGAGAAAAGCATTTTGGGGTGGTGCTCTCTCCGGGCCCTTGGAAGACCACCCCGGCTGCCTCAAAAGGCCGGTTTGCAAGCACTCATGCCCGCTGTTCCCGCAAGCCGCGTACAATGCTCCCAAGCCCGGGAGAAAAGCATTTTGGGGTGGTGCTCACTCCGGGCCCTTGAAAGACCTCCCCGGCTGCCTCCAAAGTCCGGTTTGCAAGAACTCATGCCCGCTGTTCCCGCCAGCCGCGCACAATGCTCCCAAGAGTGGGAGAAATGCGCTTCGGGGTGGTGTTCTCTCCGTGCCCATGGAGGACCTCCCCGGCTGCCCCCAAAGGCCGGTTTGCAATCACTCCCACTCACTGTTCCCGCCAGCCACGCACATGCTCCAAAACACGGGAGAGAAGCGCTTTGGGGTGGTGCTCTCTCCCGGCCCTTGGAAGACTTCCCCAGCTGCCTCCAAAGGCCGGTTTGCAAGAACTCCCTCCCGCTGTCCCGCCAGCCGCACACAATGCTCCCAATCACGGGAGAAAAGCGCTTCGGGGTGGTGCTCTCTCAGGGCCCTTTGAAGACCACCCCGGCTGCCTCCAATGGCCGGTATGCAAGCACTCATGCCCGCTGTTCCCACCAGCCGTGCACAATGCTCCCAAGCACGGGAGAAAAGCATTTTGGGGTGGTGCTCACTCCTTGCCCTTGGAAGACCTCCGCGCCTGCCTCCAAAGGCCGGTTTGCAAGCACTCCTGCCTGCTGTTCCCGCCACCCGCGCACACTGCTCCCAAGCCCGGGAGAAAAGCGCATAGGGGTGGTGTTCTCTCCGGGCCCATGGAGGACCTCCCTGGCTGCCCCCAAAGGCCGGTTTGCAAGCATTCCACTAGCTGTTCCCGCCAGCCATGCAAATGCTCCCAAGCCGGGGAGAGAAGCATTTTGGGGTGGTGCTCTCTCCGGGCCCTTGCCCCTGTGCCTGGGGGCCAGGCAGGGGGTCCACACTCCCAGGCCAAGTCAGAACCACATGCACACGTTTGTTCCTGCCCCCTGCACCGGCAGAGAGCTCGGGGGAGCCAGAGTCTGCCAGGCAGCTGCTGGGCTGGCTGCCTGTGTGGGAAGGGGCAGAGCCGAACTAGGGGCAAGTTGGGCCTCTTGCTCTCCCTGCTGCCCTGAGGCTGCTGGGCCAAAGAGGTCTTGGGCATCCAGCCCCTTGCTGGTCCCTTCCCTCTGACGAGGCCCTCTGAGCTCCAGCATCTCGCAGTGTGGAGACAGCCCCTGCCAGCAACCTCCTCTCCAAGGAGGCCTCAACCGAGGCCTAGGCCCAGGGGAAAGGCACCAGCGGGGATGAGCCTGGGGAGGCGCCCGGTAATGTCTGGACCCAGTCCCCGCAGCCTGCCCCTTGGTGGGGCAGTACCCCCGGAGGCCAGGAAGGTCTGGGCAAGGCTGGCCAGGGGCAGGGGACCTGCTGGGTCCTGCCCCTGGCCTACGGGGCCTCTGAGCACAACCGGCCCTCTCCCACTGGAAGACCTCCCCGGCTGCCTCCAAAGGCCGGTTTGCAAGCACTCCCGCCCACTGTTCCCAGCAGGCGCGCACAATGCTCCCAAGCCCGGGAGAAAAGCGCTTCGGGGTGGTGCTCTCTCCGGGCCCTTGCCCCTGAGCCTGGGGGCCAGGCAGGGGGTCCACACTCCCAGACCAAGGCAGAACCACATGCACATGTCTGTTCCTGCCCCCTGCACAGGCAGAGAGCTCGGGGGAGCCAGAGTCTGTCAGGCAGCTGCTGGGGTGGCCGCCTGTGTGCGAAGGGGCAGAGCCGACCTAGGGGCAAGTTGGGCCTCTTGCTCTCCCTGCTGCCCTGAGGCTGCTGGGCCAAAGAGGTCTTGGGCATCCAGCCCGTTGCTGGTCCCTTCCCGCTGACGAGGCCCTCTGAGTTCCAGCACCTTGCAGTGTGGAGACAGCCCCTGCCAGCAACCTCCTCTCCAAGGAGGCCTCACCCGAGGCCTAGGCCCAGGGGAAAGGCACCAGCGGGGATGAGACTGGGGAGGCGCCTGGGCATGTCTGGACACAGTCCCCGCATCCTGCCCCTTGATGGGGCAGTATTCCCGGAGGCCAGGAAGGTCTGGGCAAGGCTGGCCAGGGGCAGGGGCCCTGCTGGGTCCTGCCCCTGGCCTGTGGGGCCTCTGAGCACAACCGGCCCTCTCCCGCTGGAATACCTCCCCAGCTGCCTCCAAATGCTGGTTTGCAAGCACTCCCGCCCACTGTTACCACCAGGCGCGCACAATGCTCCCAAGCCAGGGAGAAAAGCGCTTCAGGGTGGTGCTCTCTCCGGGCCCTTGCCCCTGAGCCTGGGCCAGGCAGGGGGTCCACACTCCCAGGCCAAGGCAGAAACACATGCACACGTCTGTTCCTGCCCCCTGCACGGGCAGAGAGCTCGGGGGAGCCAGAGACGGTCAGGCAGCTGCTGAGCTGGCCGCCTGTGTGAGAAGTGGCAGAACCGACCTAGGGGCAATTTGGGCCTCTTGCTCTCCCTGCTGCCCTGAGGCGGCTGGGCCAAAGAGGTCTTGGGCATCCAGCCCCTTGCTGGTCCCTTTCCTCTGACGAGGCCCTCTGAGCTCCAGCACCTTGCAGTGTGGAGACAGTCCCTGCCAGCAACCTCCTCTCCAAGGAGGCCTCAACCGAGCCCTAGGCCCAGGGGAAAGGCACCAGCGGGGATGAGCCTGGGGAGGCGCCCGGGCATGTCTGGACCCAGACCCCGCTGCCTGACCCTTGGTGGGGCAGTACCCCCGGAAGCCAGGAAGGTCTGGGCAAGGCTGGCCAGCGGCAGGGGCCCTGCTGGGTCCTGCCCCTGGCCTGTGGGGCCTCTGAGCACAACCGGCCCTCTCCCGCTGGAAGACCTCCCCGGCTGCCTCCAAAGGCCGGTTTGCCAACACTCCCGCCCGTTGTTCCCGCCAGGCACGCACAATGCTCCCAAGCCCGGGAGAAAAGCGCTTCGGGGTGGTGCTCTCTCCGGGCCCTTGCCCCTGAGCCTGGGGGACAGGCAGGGGTTAACACTCCCAGGCCAAATCAGAACCACATGCACACGTCTGTTCCTGCCCCCTGCACCGGCAGAGAGCTCGGGGGAGCCAGAGTCTGCCAGGCAGCTGCTGGGCTTTCTGCCTGTGTGGGAAGGGGCAGAGCCGACCTAGGGGCAAGTTGGGCCTCTTGCTCTCCCTGCTGCCCTGAGGCTGCTGGGCCAAAGAGGTCTTGGGCATCCAGCCCCTTGCTGGTCCCTTCCCTCTGACGAGGCCCTCTGAGTTCCAGCGCCTCGCAGTGTGGAGACAGCCCCTGCCAGCAACCTCCTCTCCAAGGAGGCCTCAACCGAGGCCTAGGCCCAGGGGAAAGGCACCAGTGAGGATGAGCCTGGGGAGGCGCCCGGGCATGTCTGGACCCAGTCCCCGCAGCCTGCCCCTTGGTGGGGCAGTACCCCCGAGGGCCAGGAAGGTCTGGGCAAGGCTGGCCAGCGGCAGGGGCCCTGCTGGGTCCTGCCCCTGGCCTACGGGACCTCTGAGCACAACTGGCCCTCTCCCACTGGAAGACCTCCCCGGCTGCCTCCAAAGGACGGTTTGCAAGCACTCCCGCCCACTGTTCCCACTAGGCGCGCACAATGCTCCCAAGCCCGGGAGAAAAGCGCTTCCGGGTGGTGCTATCTCCGTGCCCTTTCCCCTGAGCCTGGGGGCCAGGCAGGGGTTCCACACTCCCAGGCCAAGTCAGAACCACATGCACACGTCTGTTCCTGCCCCCTGCACCGGCAGAGAGCTTGGGGGAGCCAGAGTCTGTCAGGCAGCTGCTGGGCTGGCTGCAGTGTGGGAAGGGGCAGAGCCGACCTAGGGGCAAGTTGGGCCTCGTGCTCTCCCTGCTGCCCTGAGGCTGCTGGGCCAAAGAGGTCTTGGGCATCCAGCCCCTTGCTGGTCCCTTCCCTCTGACGAGGCCCTCTGAGCACCAGCACCTCGCAGTGTGGAGACAGACCCTGCCAGCAACCTCCTCTCCAAGGAGGCCTCAACCGAGGCCTAGGCCCAGGGGAAAGGCACCAGCGGGGATGAGACTGGGGAGGCGCCCGGGCATGTCTGGACCCAGACCCCGCAACCTGCCCCTTGGTGGGGCAGTACCCCCGGAGGCCAGGAAGGTCTGGGCAAGGCTGGCCAGGGGCAGGGGCCCTGCTGGGTCTGCCCCTGGCCTGTGGGGCCTCTGAGCACAACCGGCCCTCTCCCGCTGGAAAACCTCCCCGGCTGCCTCCAAAGGACGGTTTGCAAACACTTCCGCCCACTGTTCACGCCAGGCACGCACAATGCTCCCAAGCCCGGGAGAAAAGTGCTTCGGGGTGGTGCTCTCTCCGGGCCCTTGCCCCTGAGCCTGGGGGACAGGCAGGGGAACACACTCCTAGGCCAAGGCAGAACCACATGCACACGTCTGTTCCTGTCCCCTGCACCGGCAGAGAGCTCGGGGGAGCCAGAGTCTGCCAGGCAGCTGCTGGGTTGTCTGCCTGTGTGGGAAGGGGCAGAGCCGACCTAGGGGCAAGTTGGGCCTCTTGCTCTGCCTGCTGCCCTGAGGCTGCTGGGCCAAAGATGTCTTGGGCATCCAGCCCCTTGCTGGTCCCTTCCCGCTGACGAGGCCCTCTGAGCTCCAGCACCTTGCAGTGTGGAGACAGCCCCTGCCAGCAACCTCCTCTCCAAGGAGGCCTCAACCGAGGCCTAGGCCCAGGGGAAAGGCACCAGCGGGGATGAGCCTGGGGAGGCGCCCGGGCATGTCTGGACCCAGTCCCCGCAGCCTGCCCCTTGGTGGGGCAGTACCCCCAAAGGCCAGGAAGGTCTGGGCAAGGCTGGCCAGGGGCAGGGGCCCTGCTGGGTCCTTCCCCTGGCCTGTGGGGCCTCTGAGCACAACCGGCCCTCTCCCGCTGGAAGACCTCCCCGGCTGCCTCCAAAGGCTGGTTTGCCAACACTCCCGCCCGCTGTTCCCGCCAGGCACGCACAATGCTCCCAAGCCCGGGAGAAAAGCGCTTCGGAGTGGTGCTCTCTCCGGGCCCTTGCCCCTGAGCCTGGGGGCCAGGCAGGGGGAACACACTCCCAGGCCAAGGCAGAACCACATGCACACGTCTGTTCCTGTCCACTGCACCGGCAGAGAGCTCGGGGGAGCCAGAGTCTCTCAGGCAGGTGCTAGTCTGGCGGCCTGGTGGGCAGGGGCAGAGCCGACCTAGGGGCAAGTTGGGCCTCTTGCTCTCCCTGCTGCCCTGAGGCTGCTGGGCCAAAGAGGTCTTGGGCATCCAGCCCCTTGCTGGTCCCTTCCCTCTGACGAGGCCCTCTGAGCTCCAGCACCTTGCAGTGTGGAGACAGCCCCTGCCAGCAACCTCCTCTCCAAGGAGGCCTCAACCGAGACCTAGGCCCAGGGGAAAGGCACCAGCAGGGAAGAGCCAGGGGAGGCGCCCGGGCATGTCTGGACCCAGTCCCCGCAGCCTGCCCCTTCGTGGCGCAGTACCCCTGGAGGCCAGGAAGGTCTGGGCAAGGCTGGCCAGGGGCAGGGGCCCTGCTGGGTCCTGCCCCTGGCCTACGGGGCCTCTGAGCACAACCGGCCCTCTCCCACTGGAAGACCTCCCCGGCTGCCTCCAAAGGCCGGTTTGCAAGCACTCCCGCCCACTGTTCCCACTAGGCGCGCACAATGCTACCAAGCCCGGGAGAAAAGCGCTTCGGGGTGGTGCTCTCTCCGGGCCCTTGCCCCTGAGCCTGGGGGCCAGGCAGGGGGTCCACACTCCCAGGCCAAGGCAGAACCACATGCACACGTCTGTTACTGCCCCCTGCACCGGCAGAGAGCTCGGGGGAGCCAGAGTCTGTCAGGCAGCTGCTGGACTGGCCGCCTGTGTGGGAAGTGGCAGAGCCGACCTAGGGGCAAGTTGGGCCTCTTGCTCTCCCTGCTGCCCTGAGGCTGCTGGGCCAAAGAGGTCTTGGGCATCCAGCCCCTTGCTGGTCCCTTCCCTCTGACGAGGCCCTCTGAGCTCCAGCACCTTGCAGTGTGGAGACAGCCCCTGTCAGCAACCTCCTCTCCAAGGAGGCCTCAACCGAGACCTAGGCCCAGGGGAAAGGCACCAGCAGGGAAGAGCCAGGGGAGGCGCCCGGGCATGTCTGGACCCAGTCCCCGCAGCCTGCCCCTTCGTGGCGCAGTACCCCTGGAGGCCAGGAAGGTCTGGGCAAGGCTGGCCAGGGGCAGGGGCCCTGCTGGGTCCTGCCCCTGGCCTACGGGGCCTCTGAGCACAACCGGCCCTCTCCCACTGGAAGACTTCCCCGGCTGCCTCCAAAGGCCGATTTGCCAACACTCCCGAGCGCTGTTCCCGCCAGGCACGCACAATGCTCCCAAGCCCGGGAGAAAAGCGCTTCGGGGTGGTGCTCTCTCCGGGCCCTTGCGCCTGACCCTGGGGGCCAGGCAGGGGGTCCACCCTCCCAGGCCAAGGCAGAACCACATGCACACGTCTGTTCCTGCCCCTGCACCGGCAGCGAGCTCGGGGTAGCAGGGGTCTGTCAGGCAGGTGCTGGGCTGGCCGCCTGTGTGGGAAGGGGCAGAGCCGACCTAGGGGCAAGTTGGGCCTCGTGCTCTCCCTGCTGCCCTGAGGCTGTTGGGCCAAAGAGGTCTTGGGCATCCAGCCCCTTGCTGGTCCCTTCCCTCTGACGAGGCCCTCTGAGCTCCAGCACCTTGCAGTGTGGAGACAGCCCCTGCCAGCAACCTCCTCTCCAAGGAGGCCTCACCCGAGGCCTAGGCCCAGGGGAAAGGCACCAGCGGGGATGAGACTGGGGAGGCGCCCGGGCATGTCTGGACCCAGTCCCCGCAGCCTGCCCCTTGGTGGGGCAGTACCCCCAAAGGCCAGGAAGGTCTGGGCAAGGCTGGCCAGGGGCAGGGGCCCTGCTGGGTCCTGCCCCTGGCCTGTGGGGCCTCTGAGCACAACCGGCCCTCTCCCGCTGGAAGACCTCCCCGGCTGCCTCCAAAGGCCGGTTTGCCAACACTCCCGCCCGCTGTTCCCGCCAGGCACGCACAATGCTCCCAAGCCCGGGAGAAAAGCGCTTCGGGGTGGTGCTCTCTCCGGGCCCTTGCCCCTGAGCCTGGGGGCAATGCAGGGGGAACACACTCCTAGGCCAAGGCAGAACCACATGCACACGTCTGTTCCTGTCCCCTGCTCCGGCAGAGAGCTCGGGGGAGCCAGAGTCTGCCAGGCAGCTGCTGGGTTGGCTGCCTGTGTGGGAAGGGGCAGAGCCGACCTAGGGGCAAGTTGGGACTCTTGCTCTCCCTGCTGCCCTGAGGCTGCTGGGCCAAAGAGGTCTTGGGCATCCAGCCCCTTGCTGGTCCCTTCCCGCTGACGAGGCCCTCTGAGCTCCAACACCTTGCAGTGTGGAGACAGCCCCTGCCAGCAACCTCCTCTCAAGGAGGCCTTAACCGAGGCCTAGGCCCAGGGGAAAGGCACCAGCGGGGATGAGCCTGGGGAGGCGCCCGGGCATGTCTAGACACAGTCCCCGCAGCCTGCCCCTTGGTGGGGCAGTAGCCCCGGAGGCCAGGAAGGTCTGTGCAAGGCTGGCCAGGGGCAGGGGCCCCGCCGGGTACTGCCCCTGTCCTGTGGGGCCTCTTAGCACAACCGGCCCTCTCCTGCTGGAAGACCTCCCCGGCTGCCTCCAAAGGCCGGTTTGCAAGCACTCCCGCCGCTGTTCACGCCAGGCACGCACAATGCTCTCAAGCCCGGGAGAAAAGCGCTTCGGGGTGGTGCTCTCTCCGGGCCCTTGCCCCTGAGCCTGGGGGCCAGGCAGGGGTTAACACTCCCAGGCCAAATCAGAACCACATGCACACGTCTGTTCCTGCCCCCTGCACCGGCAGAGAGCTCGGGGGAGCCAGAGTCTGCCAGGCAGCTGCTGGGCTGTCTGCCTGTGTGGGAAGGGGCAGAGCCGACCAAGGGGCAAGTTGGGCCTCGTGCTCTCCCTGCTGCCCTGAGGCTGCTGGGCCAAAGAGGTCTTGGGCATCCAGCCCCTTGCTGTTCCCTTCCCTCTGACGAGGCCCTCTGAGCACCAGCACCTCGCAGTGTGGAGACAGACCCTGCCAGCAACCTCCTCTCCAAGGAGGCCTCAACCGAGGCCTAGGCCCAGGGGAAAGGCACCAGCAGGGTTGAGACTGGGGAGGCGCCCGGGCATGTCTGGACCCAGTCCCCGCAGCCTGCCCCTTGGTGGGGCAGTACCCCCGGAGGCCAGGAAGGTCTGGGCAAGGCTGGCCAGGGGCAGGGGCCCTGCTGGGTCCTGCCCCTGGCCTGTGGGGCCTCTGAGCACAACCGGCCCTCTCCCGCTGGAAAACCTCCCCGGCTGCCTCCAAAGGCCGGTTTGCAAACACTCCCGCCCACTGTTCACGCCAGGCACGCACAATGCTCCCAAGCCCGGGAGAAAAGTGCTTCGGGGTGGTGCTCTCTCCGGGCCCTTGCCCCTGAGCCTGGGGGACAGGCAGGGGAACACACTCCTAGGCCAAGGCAGAACCACATGCACACGTCTGTTCCTGTCCCCTGCACCGGCAGAGAGCTCGGGGGAGCCAGAGTCTGCCAGGCAGCTGCTGGGTTGGCTGCCTGTGTGGGAAGGGGCAGAGCCGACCTAGGGGCAAGTTGGGCCTCTTGCTCTCCCTGCTGCCCTGAGGCTGCTGGGCCAAAGAGGTCTTGGGCATCCAGCCCCTTGCTGGTCCCTTCCCGCTGACGAGGCCCTCTGAGCTCCAGCACCTTGCAGTGTGGAGACAGCCCCTGCCAGCAACCTCCTCTCCAAGGAGGCCTCAACCGAGGCCTAGGCCCAGGGGAAAGGCACCAGCGGGGATGAGCCTGGGGAGGCGCCCGGGCATGTCTGCACCCAGTCCCCGCAGCCTGCCCCTTGGTGGGGCAGTACACCCGGAGGCCAGGAAGGTCTGGGCAAGGCTGGCCAGGGGCAGGGGACCTGCTGGGTCCTGCCCCTGGCCTGTGGGGCCTCTGAGCACAACCGGCCCTCTGCCGCTGGAAGACCTCCCCGGCTGCATCCAAAGGCCGATTTGCCAACACTCCCGCCCGCTGTTCCCGCCAGGCACGCACAATGCTCCCAAGCCCGGGAGAAAAGCGCTTGGGGTGGTGCTCTCACCGGGCCCTTGCCCCTGAGCCTGGGGGCCAGGCAGGGGGAACACACTCCCAGGCCAAGGCAGAACCACATGCACACGTCTGTTCCTGCCCCCTGCACCGGCAGAGAGCTCGGGGGAGCCAGAGTCTGCCAGGCAGCTGCTGGGTTGGCTGCCTGTGTGGGAAGGGGCAGAGCCGACCTAGGGGCAAGTTGGGCCTCTTGCTCTCCCTGCTGCCCTGAGGCTGCTGGGCCAAAGAGGTCTTGGGCATCCAGCCCCTTGCTGGTCCCTTCCCGCTGACGAGGCCCTCTGAGCTCCAGCACCTTGCAGTGTGGAGACAGCCCCTGCCAGCAATCTCCTCTCCAAGGAGGCCTTAACCGAGGCCTAGGCCCAGGGGAAAGGCACCAGCGGGGATGAGACTGGGGAGGCGCACGGGCATGTCTGGACACAGTCCCCGCAGCCTGCCCCTTGATGGGGCAGTATCCCCGGAGGCCAGGAAGGTCTGGGCAAGGCTGGCCAGGGGCAGGGGCCCTGCTGGGTCCTGCCCCTGTCCTGTGGGGCCTCTGAGCACAACCGGCCCTCTCCCGCTGGAAGATCTCCCCGGCTTCCTCCAGAGGCCGGTTTGCAAGCACTCCCGCCCGCTGTTCCCGCCAGCCGCGCACAATGCTCCCAAGCCCAGGAGAAAAGCGCTTCGGGGTGGTGCTCTCTCCCGGGCCTTGGAAGACCTCCCTGGATGCCTCCAAAGGCTGGTTTTCAAGAACTCCCTCCCGCTGACCCGCCAGCCGCACACAATGCTCCCAAGCCCGGGAAAAAGCATTTTGGGCTGGTGCTCTCTCCGGGCCCTTGGAAGACCTTCCCGGCTGCCTACAAAGGCCGGTTTGCAAGCACTCCCACTCGCTGTTCCCGCCATCCGTGCAAATGCTCCAAGCCCAGGAGAAAAGCGCTTCGGGGTGGTGCTCTCTCCCAGCCCTTGGAAGACCTCCCCGGCTGCCTCCAAAGGCTGGTTTTCAAGAACTCCCTCCCGCTGTCCCGCCAGACGCACACAAAGCTCCCAATCACGGGAGAAAAGCGCTTCGGGGTGGTGCTCTCTCCGGGCCCTTGGAAGACCTCCCCGTCTGCCTCCAAAGGCCGGTTTGCAAGCACTCATACCCGCTGTTCCCGCCAGCCGCGCACAATGCTCCCAAGCCCGGGAGAAAAGCGCTTCGGGGTGGTGCTCTCTCCGGGCCCTTGGAAGACCTCCCCCGCTGCCTACAAAGGCCGGTTTGCAAGCACTCATGTCCGCTGTTCCCGACAGCCGCGCACAATGCTCCCAATTCCGGGAGAAAAGTGCTTCGGGATGGTGCTCTCTCCCGGCCCTTGGAAGACCTCCCCGGCTGCCTCCAAAGGCTGGTTTTCAAGAACTCCCTCCCGCTGACCCGCCAGCCGCACACAATGCTCCCAAGCCCGTGAGAAAAGCATTTTGGGTGGTGCTCTCTCCGGGCCCTTGGAAGACCTCCCCGGCTGCCTCCAAAGGCCGGTTTGCAAGCACTCCTGCCCGCTGTTCAAGCCAGCCTCGCACAATGCTCCCAAGACCGTGAGAAAAGCGCTTCGGGGTGGTGCTCTCTCCGGGCCCTTGGAAGACGTCCCCGGCTGCCTCCAAAGGCCAGTTTGCAAGCACTCATGCCCGTTGTTCCCACCAGCCGCGCACAATGCTCCCAAGCCCGGGAGAAAAGCATTTTGGGGTGGTGCTCTCTCCGGCCCCTTGGAAGACCTCCCCGGCTGCCTCCAAAGGCCGGTTTGCAAGCACTCCTGCCCGCTGTTCCCGCCAGCCTCGCACAATGCTCCCAAGCCCGGGAGAAAAGCGCTTCGGGGTGGCGTTCTCTCCGTGCCCATGGAGGACCTCCCTGGCTGCCCCCAAAGGCCGGTTTGCAAGCACTCCCACTCGCTGTTCCCGCCAGCCACGCACAATCCTCCAAAACCCCGGAGAAAAGCGCTTCGGGGTGCTGTTCTCTCCGAGCCCATGGAAGACCTCCCGGGGTGCCCCCAAAGGCCGGTTTGGAAGCACTCCCACTCGCTGTTCCCGCCATTCGCGCAAATGTTCCAAGCCCGGGAGAAAAGCGCTTCTGGGTGGTGCTCTCTCCTGGCCCTTGGAAGACCTCCCCGGCTGCCTCCAAAGGCCGGTTTGCAAGCACTCCTGCCTGCTGTTCCCACCAGCCACGCACAATGCTCCCAAGCCCGGGAGAAAAGCATTTTGGGGTGGTGCTCACACCGGGCCCTGGAAGACCTCCCCGGCTGCCTCCAAAGGACGGTTTTCAAGCACTCCTGCCTGCTGTTCCCGCCACCCGCGCACAATGCTCCCAAGCCCGGGAGAAAAGCGCTTCGGGGTGGTGCTCTCTACAGGCCCTTGGAAGACCTCCCCGGCTGCCTCCAAAGGCCGGTTTGCAAGGACACCTTCCTGCTGTTCCCGTCAGCCACGCACAATGCTCCCAAGCCCGGGAGAAAAGCATTTTGGGGTGATGCTCACTTCGGGCCCTTGGAAGACCTCCCCGGCTGCCTCCAAAGGCCAGTTTGCAAGCACTCCTGCCTGCTGTTCCCGCCAGCCGCGCACAATGCTCCCAAGCCCGGGAGAAAAGCGCTTCAGGGTGGTGCTCTCTCCGGGCACTTTCAAGACCTCCCCGGCTGCATCCAAAGGCAGGTTTGTAAGTACTCATTCCCGCTGCTTCCGCCTGCCACGCACAATGCTCCCAAGCCCGGGAGAAAAGCATTTTGGGGTGGTGATCAGTCAGGGCCCTTGGAAGACCTCCCCGGCTGCCCCCAAAGGCCGGTTTGGAAGCACTCCCACTCGCTGTTCCCGCCATCCGCGCAAATGTTCCAAGCCCGGGAGAAAAGCGCTTCGGGGTGGTGCTCTCTCCTGGCCCTTGGAAGACCTCCCCGGCTGCCTCCAAAGTCCGGTTTGCAAGCACTCCCGCCCGCTGTTCCCGCCAGCCGCGCACAATGCTCCCAATCACGGGAGAAAAGCGCTTCGGGGTGGTGCTCTCTCCGGGCCCTTGGAAGACCTCCCCGTCTGCCTCCAATGGCCGGTTTGCAAGCACTCATGCCCGCTGTTCCCACCAGCCGCGCACAATGCTCCCAAGCCCGGGAGAAAAGCTTTTTGGGGTGGTGCTCACACCGGGCCCTGGAAGACCTCCCTGGCTGCCTCCAAAGGCCGGTTTTCAAGCACTCCTGCCTGCTGTTCCCGCCACCCGCGCACAATGCTCCCAAGCCCGGGAGAAAAGCGCTTCGGGGTGGTGCTCTCTACAGGCCCTTGGAAGACCTCCCGGCTGCCTCCAAAGGCCAGTTTGCAAGGACTCCTTTCTGCTGTTCCCGCCAGCCACGCACAATGCTCCCAAGCCCGGGAGAAAAGTGCTTCGGGGTGGTGCTCTCTCCGGGCCCTTGGAAGACGTCCCCGGCTGCCTCCAAAGGCCAGTTTGCAAGCACTCATGCCCGTTGTTCCCAACAGCCGCGCACAATGCTCCCAAGCCCGGGAGAAAAGCATTTTGGGGTGGTACTCTCTCCGGGCCCTTGGAAGACCTCCCCGGCTGCCTCCAAAGGCCGGTTTGCAAGCACTCATGTCCGTTGTTCCCAACAGCCGCGCACAATGCTCCCAAGCCCAGGAGAAAAGCATTTTGGGGTGGGGATCAGTCCGGGCCCTTGGAAGACCTCCCCGGCTGCCTCCAAAGGACAGTTTGCAAGCACTCATGCCCGCTGTTCCCGCCAGCCGCGCACAATGTTCCCAAGACCGTGAGAAAAGCGCTTCGGGGTGGTGTTCTCTCCGGGACCATGGAGGACCTCCCCGGCTGCCCCCAAAGGCCGGTTTGCAAGCACTCCACTCGCTGTACCCGCCAGCCACACACAATGTTCCAAAACCCCGGAGAAAAGCGCTTCGGGGTGGTGCTCTCTCCGGGCCCTTGGAAGACTTCTCTGGCTGCCTCCAAAGGCCGGTTTGCAAGAATTCCCTCCCGCTGACCCACCAGCCGCACACAATGCTCCAAAACCCGAGAGAAAAGCGCTTCGAGGTGGTGCTCTCTCCGGGCCCTTGGAAGACCTCCCCGGCTGCCTCCAAAGGCCGGTTTGCAAGCACTCCTGCCTGCTGTTCCCACCACACGCGCACAATGCACCCAAGCCCGGGAGAAAAGCGCTTCGGGGTGGTGCTCTCTCCGGGCCTTTGGAAGACCTCCCCGGCTGCCTCCAAAGGCCGGTTTGCAAGGACTCCTTCCTGCTGTTCCCGCCAGCCACGCACAATGCTCCCAATCCCGGGAGAAAAGTGCTTCGGGATGGTGCTCTCTCCGGGCCCTTCGAAGACCTCCCCGGCTACCTCCAAAGGCGGGTTTGCAAGTACTCATTCCCGCTGTTCCCGGCAGCTGCGCACAATGCTCCCAAGCCCTGGAGAAAAGCATTTTGGGGTGGTGCTCTCTCCGGGCCCTTGGAAGACCACCCCGGCTGCCTCAAAAGGCCGGTTTGCAAGCACTCATGCCCGCTGTTCCCGCAAGCCGCGTACAATGCTCCCAAGCCCGGGAGAAAAGCATTTTGGGGTGGTGCTCACTCCGGGCCCTTGAAAGACCTCCCCGGCTGCCTCCAAAGTCCGGTTTGCAAGAACTCATGCCCGCTGTTCCCGCCAGCCGCGCACAATGCTCCCAAGAGTGGGAGAAATGCGCTTCGGGGTGGTGTTCTCTCCGTGCCCATGGAGGACCTCCCCGGCTGCCCCCAAAGGCCGGTTTGCAATCACTCCCACTCACTGTTCCCGCCAGCCACGCACATGCTCCAAAACACGGGAGAGAAGCGCTTTGGGGTGGTGCTCTCTCCCGGCCCTTGGAAGACTTCCCCAGCTGCCTCCAAAGGCCGGTTTGCAAGAACTCCCTCCCGCTGTCCCGCCAGCCGCACACAATGCTCCCAATCACGGGAGAAAAGCGCTTCGGGGTGGTGCTCTCTCAGGGCCCTTTGAAGACCACCCCGGCTGCCTCCAATGGCCGGTATGCAAGCACTCATGCCCGCTGTTCCCACCAGCCGTGCACAATGCTCCCAAGCACGGGAGAAAAGCATTTTGGGGTGGTGCTCACTCCTTGCCCTTGGAAGACCTCCGCGCCTGCCTCCAAAGGCCGGTTTGCAAGCACTCCTGCCTGCTGTTCCCGCCACCCGCGCACACTGCTCCCAAGCCCGGGAGAAAAGCGCATAGGGGTGGTGTTCTCTCCGGGCCCATGGAGGACCTCCCTGGCTGCCCCCAAAGGCCGGTTTGCAAGCATTCCACTAGCTGTTCCCGCCAGCCATGCAAATGCTCCCAAGCCGGGGAGAGAAGCATTTTGGGGTGGTGCTCTCTCCGGGCCCTTGCCCCTGTGCCTGGGGGCCAGGCAGGGGGTCCACACTCCCAGGCCAAGTCAGAACCACATGCACACGTTTGTTCCTGCCCCCTGCACCGGCAGAGAGCTCGGGGGAGCCAGAGTCTGCCAGGCAGCTGCTGGGCTGGCTGCCTGTGTGGGAAGGGGCAGAGCCGAACTAGGGGCAAGTTGGGCCTCTTGCTCTCCCTGCTGCCCTGAGGCTGCTGGGCCAAAGAGGTCTTGGGCATCCAGCCCCTTGCTGGTCCCTTCCCTCTGACGAGGCCCTCTGAGCTCCAGCATCTCGCAGTGTGGAGACAGCCCCTGCCAGCAACCTCCTCTCCAAGGAGGCCTCAACCGAGGCCTAGGCCCAGGGGAAAGGCACCAGCGGGGATGAGCCTGGGGAGGCGCCCGGTAATGTCTGGACCCAGTCCCCGCAGCCTGCCCCTTGGTGGGGCAGTACCCCCGGAGGCCAGGAAGGTCTGGGCAAGGCTGGCCAGGGGCAGGGGACCTGCTGGGTCCTGCCCCTGGCCTACGGGGCCTCTGAGCACAACCGGCCCTCTCCCACTGGAAGACCTCCCCGGCTGCCTCCAAAGGCCGGTTTGCAAGCACTCCCGCCCACTGTTCCCAGCAGGCGCGCACAATGCTCCCAAGCCCGGGAGAAAAGCGCTTCGGGGTGGTGCTCTCTCCGGGCCCTTGCCCCTGAGCCTGGGGGCCAGGCAGGGGGTCCACACTCCCAGACCAAGGCAGAACCACATGCACATGTCTGTTCCTGCACCCTGCACAGGCAGAGAGCTCGGGGGAGCCAGAGTCTGTCAGGCAGCTGCTGGGGTGGCCGCCTGTGTGCGAAGGGGCAGAGCCGACCTAGGGGCAAGTTGGGCCTCTTGCTCTCCCTGCTGCCCTGAGGCTGCTGGGCCAAAGAGGTCTTGGGCATCCAGCCCGTTGCTGGTCCCTTCCCGCTGACGAGGCCCTCTGAGTTCCAGCACCTTGCAGTGTGGAGACAGCCCCTGCCAGCAACCTCCTCTCCAAGGAGGCCTCACCCGAGGCCTAGGCCCAGGGGAAAGGCACCAGCGGGGATGAGACTGGGGAGGCGCCTGGGCATGTCTGGACACAGTCCCCGCATCCTGCCCCTTGATGGGGCAGTATTCCCGGAGGCCAGGAAGGTCTGGGCAAGGCTGGCCAGGGGCAGGGGCCCTGCTGGGTCCTGCCCCTGGCCTGTGGGGCCTCTGAGCACAACCGGCCCTCTCCCGCTGGAATACCTCCCCAGCTGCCTCCAAATGCTGGTTTGCAAGCACTCCCGCCCACTGTTACCACCAGGCGCGCACAATGCTCCCAAGCCAGGGAGAAAAGCGCTTCAGGGTGGTGCTCTCTCCGGGCCCTTGCCCCTGAGCCTGGGCCAGGCAGGGGGTCCACACTCCCAGGCCAAGGCAGAAACACATGCACACGTCTGTTCCTGCCCCCTGCACGGGCAGAGAGCTCGGGGGAGCCAGAGACGGTCAGGCAGCTGCTGAGCTGGCCGCCTGTGTGAGAAGTGGCAGAACCGACCTAGGGGCAATTTGGGCCTCTTGCTCTCCCTGCTGCCCTGAGGCGGCTGGGCCAAAGAGGTCTTGGGCATCCAGCCCCTTGCTGGTCCCTTTCCTCTGACGAGGCCCTCTGAGCTCCAGCACCTTGCAGTGTGGAGACAGTCCCTGCCAGCAACCTCCTCTCCAAGGAGGCCTCAACCGAGCCCTAGGCCCAGGGGAAAGGCACCAGCGGGGATGAGCCTGGGGAGGCGCCCGGGCATGTCTGGACCCAGACCCCGCTGCCTGACCCTTGGTGGGGCAGTACCCCCGGAAGCCAGGAAGGTCTGGGCAAGGCTGGCCAGCGGCAGGGGCCCTGCTGGGTCCTGCTCCTGGCCTGTGGGGCCTCTGAGCACAACCGGCCCTCTCCCGCTGGAAGACCTCCCCGGCTGCCTCCAAAGGCCGGTTTGCCAACACTCCCGCCCGTTGTTCCCGCCAGGCACGCACAATGCTCCCAAGCCCGGGAGAAAAGCGCTTCGGGGTGGTGCTCTCTCCGGGCCCTTGCCCCTGAGCCTGGGGGACAGGCAGGGGTTAACACTCCCAGGCCAAATCAGAACCACATGCACACGTCTGTTCCTGCCCCCTGCACCGGCAGAGAGCTCGGGGGAGCCAGAGTCTGCCAGGCAGCTGCTGGGCTTTCTGCCTGTGTGGGAAGGGGCAGAGCCGACCTAGGGGCAAGTTGGGCCTCTTGCTCTCCCTGCTGCCCTGAGGCTGCTGGGCCAAAGAGGTCTTGGGCATCCAGCCCCTTGCTGGTCCCTTCCCTCTGACGAGGCCCTCTGAGTTCCAGCGCCTCGCAGTGTGGAGACAGCCCCTGCCAGCAACCTCCTCTCCAAGGAGGCCTCAACCGAGGCCTAGGCCCAGGGGAAAGGCACCAGTGAGGATGAGCCTGGGGAGGCGCCCGGGCATGTCTGGACCCAGTCCCCGCAGCCTGCCCCTTGGTGGGGCAGTACCCCCGAGGGCCAGGAAGGTCTGGGCAAGGCTGGCCAGCGGCAGGGGCCCTGCTGGGTCCTGCCCCTGGCCTACGGGACCTCTGAGCACAACTGGCCCTCTCCCACTGGAAGACCTCCCCGGCTGCCTCCAAAGGACGGTTTGCAAGCACTCCCGCCCACTGTTCCCACTAGGCGCGCACAATGCTCCCAAGCCCGGGAGAAAAGCGCTTCCGGGTGGTGCTATCTCCGTGCCCTTTCCCCTGAGCCTGGGGGCCAGGCAGGGGTTCCACACTCCCAGGCCAAGTCAGAACCACATGCACACGTCTGTTCCTGCCCCCTGCACCGGCAGAGAGCTTGGGGGAGCCAGAGTCTGTCAGGCAGCTGCTGGGCTGGCTGCAGTGTGGGAAGGGGCAGAGCCGACCTAGGGGCAAGTTGGGCCTCGTGCTCTCCCTGCTGCCCTGAGGCTGCTGGGCCAAAGAGGTCTTGGGCATCCAGCCCCTTGCTGGTCCCTTCCCTCTGACGAGGCCCTCTGAGCACCAGCACCTCGCAGTGTGGAGACAGACCCTGCCAGCAACCTCCTCTCCAAGGAGGCCTCAACCGAGGCCTAGGCCCAGGGGAAAGGCACCAGCGGGGATGAGACTGGGGAGGCGCCCGGGCATGTCTGGACCCAGACCCCGCAACCTGCCCCTTGGTGGGGCAGTACCCCCGGAGGCCAGGAAGGTCTGGGCAAGGCTGGCCAGGGGCAGGGGCCCTGCTGGGTCCTGCCCCTGGCCTGTGGGGCCTCTGAGCACAACCGGCCCTCTCCCGCTGGAAAACCTCCCCGGCTGCCTCCAAAGGACGGTTTGCAAACACTTCCGCCCACTGTTCACGCCAGGCACGCACAATGCTCCCAAGCCCGGGAGAAAAGTGCTTCGGGGTGGTGCTCTCTCCGGGCCCTTGCCCCTGAGCCTGGGGGACAGGCAGGGGAACACACTCCTAGGCCAAGGCAGAACCACATGCACACGTCTGTTCCTGTCCCCTGCACCGGCAGAGAGCTCGGGGGAGCCAGAGTCTGCCAGGCAGCTGCTGGGTTGTCTGCCTGTGTGGGAAGGGGCAGAGCCGACCTAGGGGCAAGTTGGGCCTCTTGCTCTGCCTGCTGCCCTGAGGCTGCTGGGCCAAAGATGTCTTGGGCATCCAGCCCCTTGCTGGTCCCTTCCCGCTGACGAGGCCCTCTGAGCTCCAGCACCTTGCAGTGTGGAGACAGCCCCTGCCAGCAACCTCCTCTCCAAGGAGGCCTCAACCGAGGCCTAGGCCCAGGGGAAAGGCACCAGCGGGGATGAGCCTGGGGAGGCGCCCGGGCATGTCTGGACCCAGTCCCCGCAGCCTGCCCCTTGGTGGGGCAGTACCCCCAAAGGCCAGGAAGGTCTGGGCAAGGCTGGCCAGGGGCAGGGGCCCTGCTGGGTCCTTCCCCTGGCCTGTGGGGCCTCTGAGCACAACCGGCCCTCTCCCGCTGGAAGACCTCCCCGGCTGCCTCCAAAGGCCGGTTTGCCAACACTCCCGCCCGCTGTTCCCGCCAGGCACGCACAATGCTCCCAAGCCCGGGAGAAAAGCGCTTCGGAGTGGTGCTCTCTCCGGGCCCTTGCCCCTGAGCCTGGGGGCCAGGCAGGGGGAACACACTCCCAGGCCAAGGCAGAACCACATGCACACGTCTGTTCCTGTCCACTGCACCGGCAGAGAGCTCGGGGGAGCCAGAGTCTCTCAGGCAGGTGCTAGTCTGGCGGCCTGGTGGGCAGGGGCAGAGCCGACCTAGGGGCAAGTTGGGCCTCTTGCTCTCCCTGCTGCCCTGAGGCTGCTGGGCCAAAGAGGTCTTGGGCATCCAGCCCCTTGCTGGTCCCTTCCCTCTGACGAGGCCCTCTGAGCTCCAGCACCTTGCAGTGTGGAGACAGCCCCTGCCAGCAACCTCCTCTCCAAGGAGGCCTCAACCGAGACCTAGGCCCAGGGGAAAGGCACCAGCAGGGAAGAGCCAGGGGAGGCGCCCGGGCATGTCTGGACCCAGTCCCCGCAGCCTGCCCCTTCGTGGCGCAGTACCCCTGGAGGCCAGGAAGGTCTGGGCAAGGCTGGCCAGGGGCAGGGGCCCTGCTGGGTCCTGCCCCTGGCCTACGGGGCCTCTGAGCACAACCGGCCCTCTCCCACTGGAAGACCTCCCCGGCTGCCTCCAAAGGCCGGTTTGCAAGCACTCCCGCCCACTGTTCCCACTAGGCGCGCACAATGCTACCAAGCCCGGGAGAAAAGCGCTTCGGGGTGGTGCTCTCTCCGGGCCCTTGCCCCTGAGCCTGGGGGCCAGGCAGGGGGTCCACACTCCCAGGCCAAGGCAGAACCACATGCACACGTCTGTTACTGCCCCCTGCACCGGCAGAGAGCTCGGGGGAGCCAGAGTCTGTCAGGCAGCTGCTGGACTGGCCGCCTGTGTGGGAAGTGGCAGAGCCGACCTAGGGGCAAGTTGGGCCTCTTGCTCTCCCTGCTGCCCTGAGGCTGCTGGGCCAAAGAGGTCTTGGGCATCCAGCCCCTTGCTGGTCCCTTCCCTCTGACGAGGCCCTCTGAGCTCCAGCACCTTGCAGTGTGGAGACAGCCCCTGCCAGCAACCTCCTCTCCAAGGAGGCCTCAACCGAGACCTAGGCCCAGGGGAAAGGCACCAGCAGGGAAGAGCCAGGGGAGGCGCCCGGGCATGTCTGGACCCAGTCCCCGCAGCCTGCCCCTTCGTGGCGCAGTACCCCTGGAGGCCAGGAAGGTCTGGGCAAGGCTGGCCAGGGGCAGGGGCCCTGCTGGGTCCTGCCCCTGGCCTACGGGGCCTCTGAGCACAACCGGCCCTCTCCCACTGGAAGACTTCCCCGGCTGCCTCCAAAGGCCGATTTGCCAACACTCCCGAGCGCTGTTCCCGCCAGGCACGCACAATGCTCCCAAGCCCGGGAGAAAAGCGCTTCGGGGTGGTGCTCTCTCCGGGCCCTTGCGCCTGACCCTGGGGGCCAGGCAGGGGGTCCACCCTCCCAGGCCAAGGCAGAACCACATGCACACGTCTGTTCCTGCCCCTGCACCGGCAGCGAGCTCGGGGTAGCAGGGGTCTGTCAGGCAGGTGCTGGGCTGGCCGCCTGTGTGGGAAGGGGCAGAGCCGACCTAGGGGCAAGTTGGGCCTCGTGCTCTCCCTGCTGCCCTGAGGCTGTTGGGCCAAAGAGGTCTTGGGCATCCAGCCCCTTGCTGGTCCCTTCCCTCTGACGAGGCCCTCTGAGCTCCAGCACCTTGCAGTGTGGAGACAGCCCCTGCCAGCAACCTCCTCTCCAAGGAGGCCTCACCCGAGGCCTAGGCCCAGGGGAAAGGCACCAGCGGGGATGAGCCTGGGGAGGCGCCCGGGCATGTCTGGACCCAGTCCCCGCAGCCTGCCCCTTGGTGGGGCAGTACCCCCAAAGGCCAGGAAGGTCTGGGCAAGGCTGGCCAGGGGCAGGGGCCCTGCTGGGTCCTGCCCCTGGCCTGTGGGGCCTCTGAGCACAACCGGCCCTCTCCCGCTGGAAGACCTCCCCGGCTGCCTCCAAAGGCCGGTTTGCCAACACTCCCGCCCGCTGTTCCCGCCAGGCACGCACAATGCTCCCAAGCCCGGGAGAAAAGCGCTTCGGGGTGGTGCTCTCTCCGGGCCCTTGCCCCTGAGCCTGGGGGCAATGCAGGGGGAACACACTCCTAGGCCAAGGCAGAACCACATGCACACGTCTGTTCCTGTCCCCTGCTCCGGCAGAGAGCTCGGGGGAGCCAGAGTCTGCCAGGCAGCTGCTGGGTTGGCTGCCTGTGTGGGAAGGGGCAGAGCCGACCTAGGGGCAAGTTGGGACTCTTGCTCTCCCTGCTGCCCTGAGGCTGCTGGGCCAAAGAGGTCTTGGGCATCCAGCCCCTTGCTGGTCCCTTCCCGCTGACGAGGCCCTCTGAGCTCCAACACCTTGCAGTGTGGAGACAGCCCCTGCCAGCAACCTCCTCTCAAGGAGGCCTTAACCGAGGCCTAGGCCCAGGGGAAAGGCACCAGCGGGGATGAGCCTGGGGAGGCGCCCGGGCATGTCTAGACACAGTCCCCGCAGCCTGCCCCTTGGTGGGGCAGTAGCCCCGGAGGCCAGGAAGGTCTGTGCAAGGCTGGCCAGGGGCAGGGGCCCCGCCGGGTACTGCCCCTGTCCTGTGGGGCCTCTTAGCACAACCGGCCCTCTCCCGCTGGAAGACCTCCCCGGCTGCCACCAAAGGCCGGTTTGCAAGCACTCCCGCCGCTGTTCACGCCAGGCACGCACAATGCTCTCAAGCCCGGGAGAAAAGCGCTTCGGGGTGGTGCTCTCTCCGGGCCCTTGCCCCTGAGCCTGGGGGCCAGGCAGGGGTTAACACTCCCAGGCCAAATCAGAACCACATGCACACGTCTGTTCCTGCCCCCTGCACCGGCAGAGAGCTCGGGGGAGCCAGAGTCTGCCAGGCAGCTGCTGGGCTGTCTGCCTGTGTGGGAAGGGGCAGAGCCGACCAAGGGGCAAGTTGGGCCTCTTGCTCTCCCTGCTGCCCTGAGGCTGCTGGGCCAAAGAGGTCTTGGGCATCCAGCCCCTTGCTGGTCCCTTCCCTCTGACGAGGCCGTCTGAGTTCCAGCACCTCGCAGTGTGGAGACAGCCCCTGCCAGCAACCTCCTCTCCAAGGAGGCCTCAACCGAGGCCTAGGCCCAGGGGAAAGGCACCAGCGAGGATGAGCCTGGGGAGGCGCCCGGGCATGTCTGGACCCAGTCCCCGCAGCCTGCCCCTTGGTGGGGCAGTACCCCCGGAGGCCAGGAAGGTCTGGGCAAAGCTGGCCAGGGGCAGGGGCCCTGCTGGATCCTGCCACTGGCCTGTGGGGCCTCTGAGCACAACCGGCCCTCTCCCGCTGGAAAACCTCCCCGTCTGCCTCCAATGGCCGGTTTGCAAACACTCCCGCCCACTGTTCACGCCAGGCACGCACAATGCTCCCAAGCCCGGGAGAAAAGTGCTTCGGGGTGGTGCTCTCTCCGGGCCCTTGCCCCTGAGCCTGGGGGACAGGCAGGGGAACACACTCCTAGGCCAAGGCAGAACCACATGCACACGTCTGTTCCTGTCCCCTGCACCGGCAGAGAGCTCGGGGGAGCCAGAGTCTGCCAGGCAGCTGCTGGGTTGGCTGCCTGTGTGGGAAGGGGCAGAGCCGACCTAGGGGCAAGTTGGGCCTCTTCCTCTCCCTGCTGCCCTGAGGCTGCTGGGCCAAAGAGGTCTTGGGCATCCAGCCCCTTGCTGGTCCCTTCCCGCTGACGAGGCCCTCTGAGCTCCAGCACCTTGCAGTGTGGAGACAGCCCCTGCCAGCAACCTCCTCTCCAAGGAGGCCTCAACCGAGGCCTAGGCCCAGGGGAAAGGCACCAGCGGGGATGAGCCTGGGGAGGCGCCCGGGCATGTCTGGACCCAGCCCCGCAGCCTGCCCCTTGGTGGGGCAGTACACCCGGAGGCCAGGAAGGTCTGGGCAAGGCTGGCCAGGGGCAGGGGACCTGCTGGGTCCTGCCCCTGGCCTGTGGGGCCTCTGAGCACAACCGGCCCTCTCCCGCTGGAAGACCTCCCCGGCTGCCTCCAAAGGCCGGTTTGCCAACACTCCCGCCCGCTGTTCCCGCCAGGCACGCACAATGCTCCCAAGCCCGGGAGAAAAGCGCTTCGGAGTGGTGCTCTCTCCGGGCCCTTGCCCCTGAGCCTGGGGGCCAGGCAGGGGGAACACACTCCCAGGCCAAGGCAGAACCACATGCACACGTCTGTTCCTGTCCACTGCACCGGCAGAGAGCTCGGGGGAGCCAGAGTCTCCCAGGCAGGTGCTAGTCTGGCGGCCTGGTGGGCAGGGGCAGAGCCGACCTAGGGGCAAGTTGGGCCTCTTGCTCTCCCTGCTGCACTGAGGCTGCTGGGCCAAAGAGGTCTTGGGCATCCAGCCCCTTGCTGGTCCCTTCCCTCTGACGAGGCCCTCTGAGCTCCAGCACCTTGCAGTGTGGAGACAGCCCCTGCCAGCAACCTCCTCTCCAAGGAGGCCTCAACCGAGACCTAGGCCCAGGGGAAAGGCACCAGCAGGGAAGAGCCAGGGGAGGCGCCCGGGCATGTCTGGACCCAGTCCCCGCAGCCTGCCCCTTCGTGGCGCAGTACCCCTGGAGGCCAGGAAGGTCTGGGCAAGGCTGGCCAGGGGCAGGGGCCCTGCTGGGTCCTGCCCCTGGCCTACGGGGCCTCTGAGCACAACCGGCCCTCTCCCACTGGAAGACCTCCCCGGCTGCCTCCAAAGGCCGGTTTGCAAGCACTCCCGCCCACTGTTCCCACTAGGCGCGCACAATGCTACCAAGCCCGGGAGAAAAGCGCTTCGGGGTGGTGCTCTCTCCGGGCCCTTGCCCCTGAGCCTGGGGGCCAGGCAGGGGGTCCACACTCCCAGGCCAAGGCAGAACCACATGCACACGTCTGTTACTGCCCCCTGCACCGGCAGAGAGCTCGGGGGAGCCAGAGTCTGTCAGGCAGCTGCTGGACTGGCCGCCTGTGTGGGAAGTGGCAGAGCCGACCTAGGGGCAAGTTGGGCCTCTTGCTCTCCCTGCTGCCCTGAGGCTGCTGGGCCAAAGAGGTCTTGGGCATCCAGCCCCTTGCTGGTCCCTTCCCTCTGACGAGGCCCTCTGAGCTCCAGCACCTTGCAGTGTGGAGACAGCCCCTGCCAGCACCTCCTCTCCAAGGAGGCCTCAACCGAGACCTAGGCCCAGGGGAAAGGCACCAGCAGGGAAGAGCCAGGGGAGGCGCCCGGGCATGTCTGGACCCAGTCCCCGCAGCCTGCCCCTTCGTGGCGCAGTACCCCTGGAGGCCAGGAAGGTCTGGGCAAGGCTGGCCAGGGGCAGGGGCCCTGCTGGGTCCTGCCCCTGGCCTACGGGGCCTCTGAGCACAACCGGCCCTCTCCCACTGGAAGACCTCCCCGGCTGCCTCCAAAGGCCGATTTGCCAACACTTCCGAGCGCTGTTCCCGCCAGGCACGCACAATGCTCCCAAGCCCGGGAGAAAAGCGCTTCGGGGTGGTGCTCTCTCCGGGCCCTTGCGCCTGACCCTGGGGGCCAGGCAGGGGGTCCACCCTCCCAGGCCAAGGCAGAACCACATGCACACGTCTGTTCCTGCCCCTGCACCGGCAGCGAGCTCGGGGTAGCAGGGGTCTGTCAGGCAGGTGCTGGGCTGGCCGCCTGTGTGGGAAGGGGCAGAGCCGACCTAGGGGCAAGTTGGGCCTCGTGCTCTCCCTGCTGCCCTGAGGCTGTTGGGCCAAAGAGGTCTTGGGCATCCAGCCCCTTGCTGGTCCCTTCCCTCTGACGAGGCCCTCTGAGCTCCAGCACCTTGCAGTGTGGAGACAGCCCCTGCCAGCAACCTCCTCTCCAAGGAGGCCTCACCCGAGGCCTAGGCCCAGGGGAAAGGCACCAGCGGGGATGAGCCTGGGGAGGCGCCCGGGCATGTCTGGACCCAGTCCCCGCAGCCTGCCCCTTGGTGGGGCAGTACCCCCAAAGGCCAGGAAGGTCTGGGCAAGGCTGGCCAGGGGCAGGGGCCCTGCTGGGTCCTGCCCCTGGCCTGTGGGGCCTCTGAGCACAACCGGCCCTCTCCCGCTGGAAGACCTCCCCGGCTGCCTCCAAAGGCCGGTTTGCCAACACTCCCGCCCGCTGTTCCCGCCAGGCACGCACAATGCTCCCAAGCCCGGGAGAAAAGCGCTTCGGGGTGGTGCTCTCTCCGGGCCCTTGCCCCTGAGCCTGGGGGCAATGCAGGGGGAACACACTCCTAGGCCAAGGCAGAACCACATGCACACGTCTGTTCCTGTCCCCTGCTCCGGCAGAGAGCTCGGGGGAGCCAGAGTCTGCCAGGCAGCTGCTGGGTTGGCTGCCTGTGTGGGAAGGGGCAGAGCCGACCTAGGGGCAAGTTGGGACTCTTGCTCTCCCTGCTGCCCTGAGGCTGCTGGGCCAAAGAGGTCTTGGGCATCCAGCCCCTTGCTGGTCCCTTCCCGCTGACGAGGCCCTCTGAGCTCCAACACCTTGCAGTGTGGAGACAGCCCCTGCCAGCAACCTCCTCTCAAGGAGGCCTTAACCGAGGCCTAGGCCCAGGGGAAAGGCACCAGCGGGGATGAGCCTGGGGAGGCGCCCGGGCATGTCTAGACACAGTCCCTGCAGCCTGCCCCTTGGTGGGGCAGTAGCCCCGGAGGCCAGGAAGGTCTGTGCAAGGCTGGCCAGGGGCAGGGGCCCCGCCGGGTACTGCCCCTGTCCTGTGGGGCCTCTTAGCACAACCGGCCCTCTCCCGCTGGAAGACCTCCCCGGCTGCCTCCAAAGGCCGGTTTGCAAGCACTCCCGCCGCTGTTCACGCCAGGCATGCACAATGCTCTCAAGCCCGGGAGAAAAGCGCTTCGGGGTGGTGCTCTCTCCGGGCCCTTGCCCCTGAGCCTGGGGGCCAGGCAGGGGTTAACACTCCCAGGCCAAATCAGAACCACATGCACACGTCTGTTCCTGCCCCCTGCACCGGCAGAGAGCTCGGGGGAGCCAGAGTCTGCCAGGCAGCTGCTGGGCTGTCTGCCTGTGTGGGAAGGGGCAGAGCCGACCTAGGGGCAAGTTGGGCCTCTTGCTCTCCCTGCTGCCCTGAGGCTGCTGGGCCAAAGAGGTCTTGGGCATCCAGCCCCTTGCTGGTCCCTTCCCTCTGACGAGGCCGTCTGAGTTCCAGCACCTCGCAGTGTGGAGACAGCCCCTGCCAGCAACCTCCTCTCCAAGGAGGCCTCAACCGAGGCCTAGGCCCAGGGGAAAGGCACCAGCGAGGATGAGCCTGGGGAGGCGCCCGGGCATGTCTGGACCCAGTCCCCGCAGCCTGCCCCTTGGTGGGGCAGTACCCCCGGAGGCCAGGAAGGTCTGGGCAAAGCTGGCCAGGGGCAGGGTCCCTGCTGGATCCTGCCCCTGGCCTGTGGGGCCTCTGAGCACAACCGGCCCTCTCCCGCTGGAAAACCTCCCCGTCTGCCTCCAATGGCCGGTTTGCAAACACTCCCGCCCACTGTTCACGCCAGGCACGCACAATGCTCCCAAGCCCGGGAGAAAAGTGCTTCGGGGTGGTGCTCTCTCCGGGCCCTTGCCCCTGAGCCTGGGGGACAGGCAGGGGAACACACTCCTAGGCCAAGGCAGAACCACATGCACACGTCTGTTCCTGTCCCCTGCACCGGCAGAGAGCTCGGGGGAGCCAGAGTCTGCCAGGCAGCTGCTGGGCTTTCTGCCTGTGTGGGAAGGGGCAGAGCCGACCTAGGGGCAAGTTGGGCCTCTTGCTCTCCCTGCTGCCCTGAGGCTGCTGGGCCAAAGAGGTCTTGGGCATCCAGCCCCTTGCTGGTCCCTTCCCTCTGACGAGGCCCTCTGAGCTCCAGCACCTTGCAGTGTGGAGACAGCCCCTGCCAGCAACCTCCTCTCCAAGGAGGCCTCAACCGAGACCTAGGCCCAGGGGAAAGGCACCAGCAGGGAAGAACCAGGGGAGGCGCCCGGGCATGTCTGGACCCAGTCCCCGCAGCCTGCCCCTTCGTGGCGCAGTACCCCTGGAGGCCAGGAAGGTCTGGGCAAGGCTGGCCAGGGGCAGGGGCCCTGCTGGGTCCTGCCCCTGGCCTACGGGGCCTCTGAGCACAACCGGCCCTCTCCCACTGGAAGACCTCCCCGGCTGCCTCCAAAGGCCGGTTTGCAAGCACTCCCGCCCACTGTTCCCACTAGGCGCGCACAAGGCTACCAAGCCCGGGAGAAAAGCGCTTCGGGGTGGTGCTCTCTCCGGGCCCTTGCCCCTGAGCCTGGGGGCCAGGCAGGGGGTCCACACTCCCAGGCCAAGGCAGAACCACATGCACACGTCTGTTCCTGCCCCCTGCACCGGCAGAGAGCTCGGGGGAGCCAGAGTCTGCCAGGCAGCTGCTGGGCTGTCTGCCTGTGTGGGAAGGGGCAGAGCCGACCTAGGGGCAAGTTGGGCCTCTTGCTCTCCCTGCTGCCCTGAGGCTGCTGGGCCAAAGAGGTCTTGGGCATCCAGCCCCTTGCTGGTCCCTTCCCTCTGACGAGGCCGTCTGAGTTCCAGCACCTCGCAGTGTGGAGACAGCCCCTGCCAGCAACCTCCTCTCCAAGGAGGCCTCAACCGAGGCCTAGGCCCAGGGGAAAGGCACCAGCGAGGATGAGCCTGGGGAGGCGCCCGGGCATGTCTGGACCCAGTCCCCGCAGCCTGCCCCTTGGTGGGGCAGTACCCCCGGAGGCCAGGAAGGTCTGGGCAAGGCTGGCCAGGGGCAGGGGCCCTGCTGGATCCTGCCCCTGGCCTGTGGGGCCTCTGAGCACAACCGGCCCTCTCCCGCTGGAAAACCTCCCCGTCTGCCTCCAATGGCCGGTTTGCAAACACTCCCGCCCACTGTTCACGCCAGGCACGCACAATGCTCCCAAGCCCGGGAGAAAAGTGCTTCGGGGTGGTGCTCTCTCCGGGCCCTTGCCCCTGAGCCTGGGGGACAGGCAGGGGAACACACTCCTAGGCCAAGGCAGAACCACATGCACACGTCTGTTCCTGTCCCCTGCACCGGCAGAGGGCTCGGGGGAGCCAGAGTCTGCCAGGCAGCTGCTGGGTTGGCTGCCTGTGTGGGAAGGGGCAGAGCCGACCTAGGGGCAAGTTGGGCCTCTTCCTCTCCCTGCTGCCCTGAGGCTGCTGGGCCAAAGAGGTCTTGGGCATCCAGCCCCTTGCTGGTCCCTTCCCGCTGACGAGGCCCTCTGAGCTCCAGCACCTTGCAGTGTGGAGACAGCCCCTGCCAGCAACCTCCTCTCCAAGGAGGCCTCAACCGAGGCCTAGGCCCAGGGGAAAGGCACCAGCGGGGATGAGCCTGGGGAGGCGCCCGGGCATGTCTGGACCCAGCCCCGCAGCCTGCCCCTTGGTGGGGCAGTACACCCGGAGGCCAGGAAGGTCTGGGCAAGGCTGGCCAGGGGCAGGGGACCTGCTGGGTCCTGCCCCTGGCCTGTGGGGCCTCTGAGCACAACCGTCCCTCTGCCGCTGGAAGACCTCCCCGGCTGCATCCAAAGGCCGATTTGCCAACACTCCCGCCCGCTGTTCCCGCCAGGCACGCACAATGCTCCCAAGCCCGGGAGAAAAGCGCTTCAGGGTGGTGACTCTCCGGGCCCTTGCCCCTGAGCCTGGGGGCCAGGCAGGGGGTCCACCCTCCCAGGCCAAGGCAGAACCACATGCACACTTCTGTTCCTGCCCCTGCACCGGCAGAGAGCTCGGGGGAGCCAGAGTCTCTCAGGCAGGTGCTAGTCTGGCGGCCTGGTGGGCAGGGGCAGAGCCGACCTAGGGGCAAGTTGGGCCTCTTGCTCTCCCTGCTGCCCTGAGGCTGCTGGGCCAAAGAGGTCTTGGGCATCCAGCCCCTTGCTGGTCCCTTCCCTCTGACGAGGCCCTCTGAGCTCCAGCACCTTGCAGTGTGGAGACAGCCCCTGCCAGCAACCTCCTCTCAAGGAGGCCTCAACCGAGACCTAGGCCCAGGGGAAAGGCACCAGCAGGGAAGAGCCAGGGGAGGCGCCCGGGCATGTCTGGACCCAGTCCCCGCAGCCTGCCCCTTGGTGGCGCAGTACCCCTGGAGGCCAGGAAGGTCTGGGCAAGGCTGGCCAGGGGCAGGGGCCCTGCTGGGTCCTGCCCCTGGCCTACGGGGCCTCTGAGCACAACCGGCCCTCTCCCACTGGAAGACCTGCCCGGCTGCCTCCAAAGGCCGGTTTGCAAGCACTCCCGCCCACTGTTCCCACTAGGCGCGCACAATGCTACCAAGCCCGGGAGAAAAGCGCTTCGGGGTGGTGCTCTCTCCGGGCCCTTTCCCCTGAGCCTGGGGGCCAGGCAGGGGGTCCACACTCCCAGGCCAAGGCAGAACCACATGCACACGTCTGTTCCTGCCCCCTGCACCGGCAGAGAGCTCGGGGGAGCCATTGTCTGTCAGGCAGCTGCTGGACTGGCCGCCTGTGTGGGAAGTGGCAGAGCCGACCTAGGGGCAAGTTGGGCCTCTTGCTCTCCCTGCTGCCCTGAGGCTGCTGGGCCAAAGAGGTCTTGGGCATCCAGCCCCTTGCTGGTCCCTTCCCTCTGACGAGGCCCTCTGAGCTCCAGCACCTTGCAGTGTGGAGACAGCCCCTGCCAGCAACCTCCTCTCCAAGGAGGCCTCAACCGAGGCCTAGGCCCAGGGGAAAGGCACCAGAGGGGATGAGCCAGGGGAGGCGCCCGGGCATGACTGGACCCAGTCCCCGCAGCCTGCCCCTTGGTGGGGCAGTACCCCCGGAGGCCAGGAAGGTCTGGGCAAGGCTGGCCAGGGGCAGGGGCCCTGCTGGGTCCTTCTCATGGCCTGTGGGGCCTCTGAGCACAACCGGCCCTCTCCCGCTGGAAGACCTCCCCGGCTGCCTCCAAAGGCCGATTTGCCAACACTCCCGCCCGCTGTTCCCGCCAGGCACGCACAATGCTCCCAAGCCCGGGAGAAAAGCGCTTCGGGGTGGTGCTCTCACCGGGCCCTTGCCCCTGAGCCTGGGGGCCAGGCAGGGGTTAATGCTCCCAGGCCAAATCAGAACCACATGCACACGTCTGTTCCTGCCCCCTGCACCGGCAGAGAGCTCGGGGGAGCCAGAGTCTGCCAGGCAGCTGCTGGGCTGTCTGCCTGTGTGGGAAGGGGCAGAGCCGACCTAGGGGCAAGTTGGGCCTCTTGCTCTCCCTGCTGCCCTGAGGCTGCTGGGCCAAAGAGGTCTTGGGCATCCAGCCCCTTGCTGGTCCCTTCCCTCTGACGAGGCCCTCTGAGTTCCAGCACCTCTCAGTGTGGAGACAGCCCCTGCCAGCAACCTCCTCTCCAAGGAGGCCTCACCCGAGGCCTAGGCCCAGGGGAAAGGCACCAGCGGGGATGAGCCTGGGGAGGCGCCCGGGCATGTCTGGACCCAGTCCCCGCAGCCTGCCCCTTGGTGGGGCAGTACCCCCGGAGGCCAGGAAGGTCTGGGCAAGGCTGGCCAGGGGCAAGGGACCTGCTGGGTCCTACCCCTGTCCTGTGGGGCCTCTGAGCACATCCGGCCCTCTCCCGCTGGAAGACCTCCCCGGCTGCCTCCAAATGCCGGTTTGCCAACACTCCCGCCCACTGTTCCCACCAGGCGCGCACAATGCTCCCAAGCCCGGGAGAAAAGCGCTTCGGGGTGGTGTTCTCTCCGGGTACTTGCCCCTGAGCCTATGGGCAAGGCAGGGGGAACACACTCCGAGACGAAGGCAGAACCACATGCACACGTCTGTTCCTTCCCCCTGCATCAGCAGAGAGCTCGGGGGAGCCAGAGTCTGTCAGGCAGCTGCTGGGCTGGCGGCCTGTGTGGGAAGGGGCAGAGCCGACCTAGGGGCAAGTTGGGCCTCTTGCTCTCCCTGCTGCCCTGAGGCTGCTGGGCCAAAGAGGTCTTGGGCATCCAGCCCCTTGCTGGTCCCTTCCCTCTGACGAGGCCCTCTGAGCTTCAGCACCTTGCAGTGTGGAGACAGCCCCTGCCAGCAACCTCCTCTCCAAGGAGGCCTCACCCGAGGCCTAGGCCCAGGGGAAAGGCACCAGCGGGGATGAGCCTGGGGAGGCGCCCGGACATGTCTGGACCCAGTCCCCGCAGCCTGCCCCTTGGTGGGGCAGTACCCCCGGAGGCCAGGAAGGTCTGGGCAAGGCTGGCCAGGGGCAGGGGCCCTGCTGGGTCCTTCCCCTGGCCTACGGGACCTCTGAGCACAACCGGCCCTCTCCCACTGGAAGACCTCCCCGTCTGCCTCCAAAGGACGGTTTGCAAACACTCCCGCCCACTGTTCCCACTAGGCGCGCACAATGCTCCCAAGCCCGGGAGAAAAGCGCTTCCGGGTGGTGCCATCTCCGTGCCCTTTCCCCTGAGCCTGGGGGCCAGGCAGGGGTTCCACACTCCCAGGCCAAGTCAGAACCACATGCACACGTCTGTTCCTGCCCCCTGCACCGGCAGAGAGCTTGGGGGAGCCAGAGTCTGTCAGGCAGCTGCTGGGCTGGCTGCCTGTGTGGGAAGGGGCAGAGCCGACCTAGGGGCAAGTTGGGCCTCGTGCTCTCCCTGCTGCCCTGAGGCTGCTGGGCCAAAGAGGTCTTGGGCATCCAGCCCCTTGCTGGTCCCTTCCCTCTGACGAGGCCCTCTGAGCACCAGCACCTCGCAGTGTGGAGACAGACCCTGCCAGCAACCTCCTCTCCAAGGAGGCCTCAACCAAGGCCTAGGCCCAGGGTAAAGGCACCAGCGGGGATGAGACTGGGGAGGCGCCCGGGCGTGTCTGGACCCAGACCCCGCAACCTGCCCCTTGGTGGGGCAGTACCCCCAAAGGCCAGGAAGGTCTGGGCAAGGCTGGCCAGGGGCAGGGGCCCTGCTGGGTCCTGCCCCTGGCCTGTGGGGCCTCTGAGCACAACCGGCCCTCTCCCGCTGGAAAACCTCCCCGGCTGCCTCCAAAGGCCGGTTTGCAAACACTCCCGCCCACTGTTCACGCCAGGCACGCACAATGCTCCCAAGCCCGGGAGAAAAGTGCTTCGGGGTGGTGCTCTCTCCGGGCCCTTGCCCCTGAGCCTGGGGGACAGGCAGGGGAACACACTCCTAGGCCAAGGCAGAACCACATGCACACGTCTGTTCCTGTCCCCTGCACCGGCAGAGAGCTCGGGGGAGCCAGAGTCTGCCAGGCAGCTGCTGGGTTGGCTGCCTGTGTGGGAAGGGGCAGAGCCGACCTAGGGGCAAGTTGGGCCTCTTGCTCTCCCTGCTGCCCTGAGGCTGCTGGGCAAAAGAGGTCTTGGGCATCCAGCCCCTTGCTGGTCCCTTCCCGCTGACGAGGCCCTCTGAGCTCCAGCACCTTGCAGTGTGGAGACAGCCCCTGCCAGCAACCTCCTCTCCAAGGAGGCCTCAACCGAGGCCTAGGCCCAGGGGAAAGGCACCAGCGGGGATGAGCCTGGGGAGGCGCCCGGGCATGTCTGGACCCAGTCCCCGCAGCCTGCCCCTTGGTGGGGCAGTACACCCGGAGGCCAGGAAGGTCTGGGCAAGGCTGGCCAGGGGCAGGGGACCTGCTGGGTCCTGCCCCTGGCCTGTGGGGCCTCTGAGCACAACCGGCCCTCTGCCGCTGGAAGACCTCCCCGGCTGCATCCAAAGTCCGATTTGGCAACACTCCCGCCCGCTGTTCCCGCCAGGCACGCACAATGCTCCCAAGCCCGGGAGAAAAGCGCTTCAGGGTGGTGCTCTCTCCGGGCCCTTGCCCCTGAGCCTGGGGGCCAGGCAGGGGGTCCACCCTCCCAGGCCAAGGCAGAACCACATGCACACTTCTGTTCCTGCCCCTGCACCGGCAGAGAGCTCGGGGGAGCCAGGGTCTGTCAGGCAGGTGCTGGGCTGGCCGCCTGTGTGGGAAGGGGCAGAGCCGACCTAGGATCAAGTTGGGCCTCTTGCTCTCCCTGCTGCCCTGAGGCTGCTGGGCCAAAGAGGTCTTGGGCATCCAGCCCCTTGCTGGTCCCTTCCCTCTGACGAGGCCCTCTGAGCTCCAGCACCTTGCAGTGTGGAGACAGCCCCTGCCAGCAACCTCCTCTCCAAGGAGGCCTCAACCGAGACCTAGGCCCAGGGGAAAGGCACCAGCAGGGAAGAGCCAGGGGAGGCGCCCGGGCATGTCTGGACCCAGTCCCCGCAGCCTGCCCCTTGGTGGCGCAGTACCCCTGGAGGCCAGGAAGGTCTGGGCAAGGCTGGCCAGGGGCAGGGGCCCTGCTGGGTCCTGCCCCTGGCCTACGGGGCCTCTGAGCACAACCGGCCCTCTCCCACTGGAAGACCTCCCCGGCTGCCTCCAAAGGCCGGTTTGCAAGCACTCCCGCCCACTGTTCCCAGCAGGCGCGCACAATGCTCCCAAGCCCGGGAGAAAAGCGCTTCGGGGTGGTGCCCTCTCCGGGCCCTTGCCCCTGAGCCTGGGGGCCAGGCAGGGGGTCCACACTCCCAGACCAAGGCAGAACCACATGCACATGTCTGTTCCTGCCCCCTGCACAGGCAGAGAGCTCGGGGGAGCCAGAGTCTGTCAGGCAGCTGCTGGGGTGGCCGCCTGTGTGCGAAGGGGCAGAGCCGACCTAGGGGCAAGTTGGGCCTCTTGCTCTCCCTGCTGCCCTGAGGCTGCTGGGCCAAAGAGGTCTTGGGCATCCAGCCCCTTGCTGGTCCCTTCCCGCTGACGAGGCCCTCTGAGCTCCAGCACCTTGCAGTGTGGAGACAGGCCCTGCCAGCAACCTCCTCTCCAAGGAGGCCTTAACCGAGGCCTAGGCCCAGGGGAAAGGCACCAGCGGGGATGAGACTGGGGAGGCGCCCGGGCATGTCTGGACACAGTCCCCGCAGCCTGCCCCTTGATGGGGCAGTATCCCCGGAGGCCAGGAAGGTCTGGGCAAGGCTGGCCAGGGGCAGGGGCCCTGCTGGGTCCTGCCCCTGGCCTGTGGGGCCTCTGAGCACAACCGGCCCTCTCCCGCTGGAATACCTCCCCAGCTGCCTCCAAATGCTGGTTTGCAAGCACTCCCGCCCACTGTTACCACCAGGCGCGCACAATGCTCCCAAGCCAGGGAGAAAAGCGCTTCAGGGTGGTGCTCTCTCCGGGCCCTTGCCCCTGAGCCTGGGCCAGGCAGGGGGTCCACACTCCCAGGCCAAGGCAGAACCACATGCACACGTCTGTTCCTGCCCCCTGCACGGGCAGAGAGCTCGGGGGAGCCAGAGTCGGTCAGGCAGCTGCTGAGCTGGCCGCCTGTGTGAGAAGTGGCAGAACCGACCTAGGGGCAAGTTGGGCCTCTTGCTCTCCCTGCTGCCCTGAGGCTGCTGGGCCAAAGAGGTCTTGGGCATCCAGCCCCTTGCTGGTCCCTTTCCTCTGACGAGGCCCTCTGAGTTCCAGCACTTTGCAGTGTGGAGACAGCCCCTGCCAGCAACCTCCTCTCCAAGGAGGCCTCAACCGAGCCCTAGGCCCAGGGGAAAGGCACCAGCGGGGATGAGCCTGGGGAGGCGCCCGGGTATGTCTGGACCCAGACCCCGCTGCCTGACCCTTGGTGGGGCAGTACCCCCGGAGGCCAGGAAGGTCTGGGCAAGGCTGGCCAGGGGCAGGGGCCCTGCTGGGTCCTGCCCCTGGCCTGTGGGGCCTCTGAGCACAACCGGCCCTCTCCCGCTGGAAGACCTCCCCGGCTGCCTCCAAAGGCCGGTTTGCCAACACTCCCGCCCGCTGTTCCCGCCAGGCACGCACAATGCTCCCAAGCCCGGGAGAAAAGCGCTTCGGGGTGGTGCTCTCTCCGGGCCCTTGCCCCTGAGCCTGGGGGCAATGCAGGGGGAACACACTCCTAGGCCAAAGCAGAACCACATGCACACGTCTGTTCCTGTCCCCTGCTCCGGCAGAGAGCTCGGGGGAGCCAGAGTCTGCCAGGCAGCTGCTGGGTTGGCTGCCTGTGTGGGAAGGGGCAGAGCCGACCTAGGGGCAAGTTGGGACTCTTGCTCTCCCTGCTGCCCTGAGGCTGCTGGGCCAAAGAGGTCTTGGGCATCCAGCCCCTTGCTGGTCCCTTTCCGCTGACGAGGCCCTCTGAGCTCCAACACCTTGCAGTGTGGAGACAGCCACTGCCAGCAACCTCCTCTCCAAGGAGGCCTTAACCGAGGCCTAGGCCCAGGGGAAAGGCACCAGCGGGGATAAGCCTGGGGAGGCGCCCGGGCATGTCTGGACACAGTCCCCGCAGCCTGCCCCTTGGTGGGGCAATAGCCCCGGAGGCCAGGAAGGTCTGTGCAAGGCTGGCCAGGGGCAGGGGCCCCGCTGGGTCCTGCCCCTGTCCTGTGGGGCCTCTTAGCACAACCGGCCCTCTCCCGCTGGAAGACCTCCCCGGCTGCCTCCAAAGGCCGGTTTGCAAGTACTCCCGCCGCTGTTCACGCCAGGCACGCACAATGCTCCCAAGCCCGGGAGAAAAGCGCTTCGGGGTGGTGCTCTCTCCGGGCCCTTGCCCCTGAGCCTGGGGGACAGGCAGGGGTTAACACTCCCAGGCCAAATCAGAACCACATGCACACGTCTGTTCCTGCCCCCTGCACCGGCAGAGAGCTCGGGGGAGCCAGAGTCTGCCAGGCAGCTGCTGGGCTTTCTGCCTGTGTGGGAAGGGGCAGAGCCGACCTAGGGGCAAGTTGGGCCTCTTGCTCTCCCTGCTGCCCTGAGGCTGCTGGGCCAAAGAGGTCTTGGACATCCAGCCCCTTGCTGGTCCCTTCCCTCTGACGAGGCCCTCTGAGTTCCAGCGCCTCGCAGTGTGGAGACAGCCCCTGCCAGCAACCTCCTCTCCAAGGAGGCCTCAACCGAGGCCTAGGCCCAGGGGAAAGGCACCAGTGAGGATGAGCCTGGGGAGGCGCCCGGGCATGTCTGGACCCAGTCCCCGCAGCCTGCCCCTTCGTGGGGCAGTACCCCCGGAGGCCAGGAAGGTCTGGGCAAGGCTGGCCAGGGGCAGGGGCCCTGCTGGGTCCTGCCCCTGGCCTACGGGACCTCTGAGCACAACCGGCCCTCTCCCACTGGAAGACCTCCCCGGCTGCCTCCAAAGGACGGTTTGCAAGCACTCCCGCCCACTGTTCCCACTAGGCGCGCACAATGCTCCCAAGCCCGGGAGAAAAGCGCTTCCGGGTGGTGCTATCTCCGTGCCCTTTCCCCTGAGCCTGGGGGCCAGGCAGGGGTTCCACACTCCCAGGCCAAGGCAGAACCACATGCACACGTCTGTTCCTGCCCCCTGCACGGGCAGAGAGCTCGGGGGAGCCAGAGTCGGTCAGGCAGCTGCTGAGCTGGACGCCTGTGTGAGAAGTGGCAGAACCGACCTAGGGGCAAGTTGGGCCTCTTGCTCTCCCTGCTGCCCTGAGGCTGCTGGGCCAAAGAGGTCTTGGGCATCCAGCCCCTTGCTGGTCCCTTTCCTCTGACGAGGCCCTCTGAGCTCCAGCACCTTGCAGTGTGGAGACAGCCCCTGCCAGCAACCTCCTCTCCAAGGAGGCCTCAACCGAGCCCTAGGCCCAGGGGAAAGGCACCAGCGGGGATGAGCCTGGGGAGGCGCCCGGGCATGTCTGGACCCAGACCCCGCTGCCTGACCCTTGGTGGGGCAGTACCCCCGGAAGCCAGGAAGGTCTGGGCAAGGCTGGCCAGCGGCAGGGGCCCTGCTGGGTCCTGCCCCTGGCCTGTGGGGCCTCTGAGCACAACCGGCCCTCTCCCGCTGGAAGACCTCCCCGGCTGCCTCCAAAGGCCGGTTTGCCAACACTCCCGCCCGCTGTTCCCGCCAGGCACGCACAATGCTCCCAAGCCCGGGAGAAAAGCGCTTCGGGGTGGTGCTCTCTCCGGGCCCTTGCCCCTGAGCCTGGGGGCAATGCAGGGGGAACACACTCCTAGGCCAAAGCAGAACCACATGCACACGTCTGTTCCTGTCCCCTGCTCCGGCAGAGAGCTCGGGGGAGCCAGAGTCTGCCAGGCAGCTGCTGGGTTGGCTGCCTGTGTGGGAAGGGGCAGAGCCGACCTAGGGGCAAGTTGGGCCTCTTGCTCTCCCTGCTGCCCTGAGGCTGCTGGGCCAAAGAGGTCTTGGGCATCCAGCCCCTTGCTGGTCCCTTTCCGCTGACGAGGCCCTCTGAGCTCCAACACCTTGCAGTGTGGAGACAGCCACTGCCAGCAACCTCCTCTCCAAGGAGGCCTTAACCGAGGCCTAGGCCCAGGGGAAAGGCACCAGCGGAGATAAGCCTGGGGAGGCGCCCGGGCATGTCTGGACACAGTCCCCGCAGCCTGCCCCTTGGTGGGGCAGTAGCCCCGGAGGCCAGGAAGGTCTGTGCAAGGCTGGCCAGGGGCAGGGGCCCCGCTGGGTCCTGCCCCTGTCCTGTGGGGCCTCTTAGCACAACCGGCCCTCTCCCGCTGGAAGACCTCCCCGCCTGCCTCCAAAGGCCGGTTTGCAAGTACTCCCGCCGCTGTTCACGCCAGGCACGCACAATGCTCCCAAGCCCGGGAGAAAAGCGCTTCGGGGTGGTGCTCTCTCCGGGCCCTTGCCCCTGAGCCTGGGGGACAGGCAGGGGTTAACACTCCCAGGCCAAATCAGAACCACATGCACACGTCTGTTCCTGCCCCCTGCACCGGCAGAGAGCTCGGGGGAGCCAGAGTCTGCCAGGCAGCTGCTGGGCTTTCTGCCTGTGTGGGAAGGGGCAGAGCCGACCTAGGGGCAAGTTGGGCCTCTTGCTCTCCCTGCTGCCCTGAGGCTGCTGGGCCAAAGAGGTCTTGGGCATCCAGCCCCTTGCTGGTCCCTTCCCTCTGACGAGGCCCTCTGAGTTCCAGCGCCTCGCAGTGTTGAGACAGCCCCTGCCAGCAACCTCCTCTCCAAGGAGGCCTCAACCGAGGCCTAGGCCCAGGGGAAAGGCACCAGTGAGGATGAGCCTGGGGAGGCGCCCGGGCATGTCTGGACCCAGTCCCCGCAGCCTGCCCCTTGGTGGGGCAGTACCCCCGGAGGCCAGGAAGGTCTGGGCAAGGCTGGCCAGGGGCAGGGGCCCTGCTGGGTCCTGCCCCTGGCCTACGGGACCTCTGAGCACAACCGGCCCTCTCCCACTGGAAGACCACCCCGGCTGCCTCCAAAGGACGGTTTGCAAGCACTCCCGCCCACTGTTCCCACTAGGCGCGCACAATGCTCCCAAGCCCGGGAGAAAAGCGCTTCCGGGTGGTGCTATCTCCGTGCCCTTTCCCCTGAGCCTGGGGGCCAGGCAGGGGTTCCACACTCCCAGGCCAAGTCAGAACCACATGCACACGTCTGTTCCTGCCCCCTGCACCGGCAGAGAGCTTGGGGGAGCCAGAGTCTGTCAGGCAACTGCTGGGCTGGCTGCCTGTGTGGGAAGGGGCAGAGCCGACCTAGGGGCAAGTTGGGCCTCGTGCTCTCCCTGCTGCCCTGAGGCTGCTGGGCCAAAGAGGTCTTGGGCATCCAGCCCCTTGCTGGTCCCTTCCCTCTGACGAGGCCCTCTGAGCACCAGCACCTCGCAGTGTGGAGACAGCCCCTGCCAGCAACCTCCTCTCCAAGGAGGCCTCAACCGAGGCCTAGGCCCAGGGGAAAGGCACCAGCGGGGATGAGCCTGGGGAGGCGCCCGGGAATGTCTGGACCCAGTCCCCGCAGCCTGCCCCTTGGTGGGGCAGTACCCCCGGAGGCCAGGAAGGTCTGGGCAAGGCTGGCCAGGGGCAGGGGCCCTGCTGGGTCCTGCCCCTGGCCTACGGGGCCTCTGAGCACAACCGGCCCTCTCCCACTGGAAGACCTCCCCGGCTGCCTCCAAAGGCCGGTTTGCAAGCACTCCCGCCCACTGTTCCCAGCAGGCGCGCACAATGCTCCCAAGCCCGGGAGAAAAGCGCTTCGGGGTGGTGCTCTCTCCGGGCCCTTGCCCCTGAGCCTGGGGGCCAGGCAGGGGGTCCACACTCCCAGACCAAGGCAGAACCACATGCACATGTCTGTTCCTGCCCCCTGCACAGGCAGAGAGCTCGGGGGAGCCAGAGTCTGTCAGGCAGCCGCTGGGGTGGCCGCCTGTGTGCGAAGGGGCAGAGAGGACCTAGGGGCAAGTTGGGCCTCTTGCTCTCCCTGCTGCCCTGAGGCTGCTGGGCCAAAGAGGTCTTGGGCATCCAGCCCCTTGCTGGTCCCTTCCCGCTGACGAGGCCCTCTGAGCTCCAGCACCTTGCAGTGTGGAGACAGGCCCTGCCAGCAACCTCCTCTCCAAGGAGGCCTTAACCGAGGCCTAGGCCCAGGGGAAAGGCACCAGCGGGGATGAGACTGGGGAGGCGCCCGGGCATGTCTGGACACAGTCCCCGCAGCCTGCCCCTTGATGGGGCAGTATCCCCGGAGGCCAGGAAGGTCTGGGCAAGGCTGGCCAGGGGCAGGGGCCCTGCTGGGTCCTGCCCCTGGCCTGTGGGGCCTCTGAGCACAACCGGCCCTCTCCCGCCTGAATACCTCCCCAGCTGCCTCCAAATGCTGGTTTGCAAGCACTCCCGCCCACTGTTACCACCAGGCGCGCACAATGCTCCCAAGCCAGGGAGAAAAGCGCTTCCGGGTGGTGCTATCTCCGTGCCCTTTCCCCTGAGCCTGGGGGCCAGGCAGGGGTTCCACACTCCCAGGCCAAGGCAGAACCACATGCACACGTCTGTTCCTGCCCCCTGCACGGGCAGAGAGCTCGGGGGAGCCAGAGTCGGTCAGGCAGCTGCTGAGCTGGACGCCTGTGTGAGAAGTGGCAGAACCGACCTAGGGGCAAGTTGGGCCTCTTGCTCTCCCTGCTGCCCTGAGGCTGCTGGGCCAAAGAGGTCTTGGGCATCCAGCCCCTTGCTGGTCCCTTTCCTCTGACGAGGCCCTCTGAGCTCCAGCACCTTGCAGTGTGGAGACAGCCCCTGCCAGCAACCTCCTCTCCAAGGAGGCCTCAACCGAGCCCTAGGCCCAGGGGAAAGGCACCAGCGGGGATGAGCCTGGGGAGGCGCCCGGGCATGTCTGGACCCAGACCCCGCTGCCTGACCCTTGGTGGGGCAGTACCCCCGGAAGCCAGGAAGGTCTGGGCAAGGCTGGCCAGCGGCAGGGGCCCTGCTGGGTCCTGCCCCTGGCCTGTGGGGCCTCTGAGCACAACCGGCCCTCTCCCGCTGGAAGACCTCCCCGGCTGCCTCCAAAGGCCGGTTTGCCAACACTCCCGCCCGCTGTTCCCGCCAGGCACGCACAATGCTCCCAAGCCCGGGAGAAAAGCGCTTCGGGGTGGTGCTCTCTCCGGGCCCTTGCCCCTGAGCCTGGGGGCAATGCAGGGGGAACACACTCCTAGGCCAAAGCAGAACCACATGCACACGTCTGTTCCTGTCCCCTGCTCCGGCAGAGAGCTCGGGGGAGCCAGAGTCTGCCAGGCAGCTGCTGGGTTGGCTGCCTGTGTGGGAAGGGGCAGAGCCGACCTAGGGGCAAGTTGGGCCTCTTGCTCTCCCTGCTGCCCTGAGGCTGCTGGGCCAAAGAGGTCTTGGGCATCCAGCCCCTTGCTGGTCCCTTTCCGCTGACGAGGCCCTCTGAGCTCCAACACCTTGCAGTGTGGAGACAGCCACTGCCAGCAACCTCCTCTCCAAGGAGGCCTTAACCGAGGCCTAGGCCCAGGGGAAAGGCACCAGCGGGGATAAGCCTGGGGAGGCGCCCGGGCATGTCTGGACACAGTCCCCGCAGCCTGCCCCTTGGTGGGGCAGTAGCCCCGGAGGCCAGGAAGGTCTGTGCAAGGCTGGCCAGGGGCAGGGGCCCCGCTGGGTCCTGCCCCTGTCCTGTGGGGCCTCTTAGCACAACCGGCCCTCTCCCGCTGGAAGACCTCCCCGGCTGCCTCCAAAGGCCGGTTTGCAAGTACTCCCGCCGCTGTTCACGCCAGGCACGCACAATGCTCCCAAGCCCGGGAGAAAAGCGCTTCGGGGTGGTGCTCTCTCTCCGGGCCCTTGCCCCTGAGCCTGGGGGACAGGCAGGGGTTAACACTCCCAGGCCAAATCAGAACCACATGCACACGTCTGTTCCTGCCCCCTGCACCGGCAGAGAGCTCGGGGGAGCCAGAGTCTGCCAGGCAGCTGCTGGGCTTTCTGCCTGTGTGGGAAGGGGCAGACCCGACCTAGGGGCAAGTTGGGCCTCTTGCTCTCCCTGCTGCCCTGAGGCTGCTGGGCCAAAGAGGTCTTGGGCATCCAGCCCCTTGCTGGTCCCTTCCCTCTGACGAGGCCCTCTGAGTTCCAGCGCCTCGCAGTGTGGAGACAGCCCCTGCCAGCAACCTCCTCTCCAAGGAGGCCTCAACCGAGGCCTAGGCCCAGGGGAAAGGCACCAGTGAGGATGAGCCTGGGGAGGCGCCCGGGCATGTCTGGACCCAGTCCCCGCAGCCTGCCCCTTGGTGGGGCAGTACCCCCGGAGGCCAGGAAGGTCTCGGCAAGGCTGGCCAGGGGCAGGGGCCCTGCTGGGTCCTGCCCCTGGCCTACGGGACCTCTGAGCACAACCGGCCCTCTCCCACTGGAAGACCACCCCGGGTGCCTCCAAAGGACGGTTTGCAAGCACTCCCGCCCACTGTTCCCACTAGGCGCGCACAATGCTCCCAAGCCCGGGAGAAAAGCGCTTCCGGGTGGTGCTATCTCCGTGCCCTTTCCCCTGAGCCTGGGGGCCAGGCAGGGGTTCCACACTCCCAGGCCAAGTCAGAACCACATGCACACGTCTGTTCCTGCCCCCTGCACCGGCAGAGAGCTTGGGGGAGCCAGAGTCTGTCAGGCAGCTGCTGGGCTGGCTGCCTGTGTGGGAAGGGGCAGAGCCGACCTAGGGGAAAGTTGGGCCTCGTGCTCTCCCTGCTGCCCTGAGGCTGCTGGGCCAAAGAGGTCTTGGGCATCCAGCCCCTTGCTGGTCCCTTCCCTCTGACGAGGCCCTCTGAGCACCAGCACCTCGCAGTGTGGAGACAGCCCCTGCCAGCAACCTCCTCTCCAAGGAGGCCTCAACCGAGGCCTAGGCCCAGGGGAAAGGCACCAGCGGGGATGAGCCTGGGGAGGCGACCGGGAATGTCTGGACCCAGTCCCCGCAGCCTGCCCCTTGGTGGGGCAGTAGCCCCGGAGGCCAGGAAGGTCTGGGCAAGGCTGGCCAGGGGCAGGGGCCCTGCTGGGTCCTGCCCCTGGCCTACGGGGCCTCTGAGCACCACCGGCCCTCTCCCACTGGAAGACCTCCCCGGCTGCCTCCAAAGGCCGGTTTGCAAGCACTCCCGCCCACTGTTCCCAGCAGGCGCGCACAATGCTCCCAAGCCCGGGAGAAAAGCGCTTCGGGGTGGTGCTCTCTCCGGGCCCTTGCCCCTGAGCCTGGGGGCCAGGCAGGGGGTCCACACTCCCAGACCAAGGCAGAACCACATGCACATGTCTGTTCCTGCCCCCTGCACAGGCAGAGAGCTCGGGGGAGCCAGAGTCTGTCAGGCAGCTGCTGGGGTGGCCGCCTGTGTGCGAAGGGGCAGAGCCGACCTAGGGGCAAGTTGGGCCTCTTGCTCTCCCTGCTGCCCTGAGGCTGCTGGGCCAAAGAGGTCTTGGGCATCCAGCCCCTTGCTGGTCCCTTCCCGCTGACGAGGCCCTCTGAGCTCCAGCACCTTGCAGTGTGGAGACAGGCCCTGCCAGCAACCTCCTCTCCAAGGAGGCCTTAACCGAGGCCTAGGCCCAGGGGAAAGGCACCAGCGGGGATGAGACTGGGGAGGCGCCCGGGCATGTCTGGACACAGTCCCCGCAGCCTGCCCCTTGATGGGGCAGTATCCCCGGAGGCCAGGAAGGTCTGGGCAAGGCTGGCCAGGGGCAGGGGCCCTGCTGGGTCCTGCCCCTGGCCTGTGGGGCCTCTGAGCACAACCGGCCCTCTCCCGCTGGAATACCTCCCCAGCTGCCTCCAAATGCTGGTTTGCAAGCACTCCCGCCCACTGTTACCACCAGGCGCGCACAATGCTCCCAAGCCAGGGAGAAAAGCACTTCAGGGTGGTGCTCTCTCCGGGCCCTTGCCCCTGAGCCTGGGCCAGGCAGGGGGTCCACACTCCCAGGCCAAGGCAGAACCACATGCACACGTCTGTTCCTGCCCCCTGCACGGGCAGAGAGCTCGGGGGAGCCAGAGTCGGTCAGGCAGCTGCTGAGCTGGCCGCCTGTGTGAGAAGTGGCAGAACCGACCTAGGGGCAAGTTGGGCCTCTTGCTCTCCCTGCTGCCCTGAGGCTGCTGGGCCAAAGAGGTCTTGGGCATCCAGCCCCTTGCTGGTCCCTTTCCTCTGACGAGGCCCTCTGAGCTCCAGCACCTTGCAGTGTGGAGACAGCCCCTGCCAGCAACCTCCTCTCCAAGGAGGCCTCAACCGAGCCCTAGGCCCAGGGGAAAGGCACCAGCGGGGATGAGCCTGGGGAGGCGCCCGGGCATGTCTGGACCCAGACCCCGCTGCCTGACCCTTGGTGGGGCAGTACCCCCGGAAGCCAGGAAGGTCTGGGCAAGGCTGGCCAGCGGCAGGGGCCCTGCTGGGTGCTGCCCCTGGCCTGTGGGGCCTCTGAGCACAACCGGCCCTCTCCCGCTGGAAGACCTCCCCGGCTGCCTCCAAAGGCCGGTTTGCCAACACTCCCGCCCGCTGTTCCCGCCAGGCACGCACAATGCTCCCAAGCCCGGGAGAAAAGCGCTTCGGGGTGGTGCTCTCTCCGGGCCCTTGCCCCTGAGCCTGGGGGCAATGCAGGGGGAACACACTCCTAGGCCAAAGCAGAACCACATGCACACGTCTGTTCCTGTCCCCTGCTCCGGCAGAGAGCTCGGGGGAGCCAGAGTCTGCCAGGCAGCTGCTGGGTTGGCTGCCTGTGTGGGAAGGGGCAGAGCCGACCTAGGGGCAAGTTGGGACTCTTGCTCTCCCTGCTGCCCTGAGGGTGCTGGGCCAAAGAGGTCTTGGGCATCCAGCCCCTTGCTGGTCCCTTTCCGCTGACGAGGCCCTCTGAGCTCCAACACCTTGCAGTGTGGAGACAGCCACTGCCAGCAACCTCCTCTCCAAGGAGGCCTTAACCGAGGCCTAGGCCCAGGGGAAAGGCACCAGCGGGGATAAGCCTGGGGAGGCGCCCGGGCATGTCTGGACACAGTCCCCGCAGCCTGCCCCTTGGTGGGGCAGTATCCCCGGAGGCCAGGAAGGTCTGTGCAAGGCTGGCCAGGGGCAGGGGCCCCGCTGGGTCCTGCCCCTGTCCTGTGGGGCCTCTTAGCACAACCGGCCCTCTCCCGCTGGAAGACCTCCCCGGCTGCCTCCAAAGGCCGGTTTGCAAGTACTCCCGCCGCTGTTCACGCCAGGCACGCACAATGCTCCCAAGCCCGGGAGAAAAGCGCTTCGGGGTGGTGCTCTCTCCGGGCCCTTGCCCCTGAGCCTGGGGGACAGGCAGGGGTTAACACTCCCAGGCCAAATCAGAACCACATGCACACGTCTGTTCCTGCCCCCTGCACCGGCAGAGAGCTCGGGGGAGCCAGAGTCTGCCAGGCAGCTGCTGGGCTTTCTGCCTGTGTGGGAAGGGGCAGAGCCGACCTAGGGGCAAGTTGGGCCTCTTGCTCTCCCTGCTGCCCTGAGGCTGCTGGGCCAAAGAGGTCTTGGGCATCCAGCCCCTTGCTGGTCCCTTCCCTCTGACGAGGCCCTCTGAGTTCCAGCGCCTCGCAGTGTGGAGACAGCCCCTGCCAGCAACCTCCTCTCCAAGGAGGCCTCAACCGAGGCCTAGGCCCAGGGGAAAGGCACCAGTGAGGATGAGCCTGGGGAGGCGCCCGGGCATGTCTGGACCCAGTCCCCGCAGCCTGCCCCTTGGTGGGGCAGTACCCCCGGAGGCCAGGAAGGTCTGGGCAAGGCTGGCCAGGGGCAGGGGCCCTGCTGGGTCCTGCCCCTGGCCTACGGGACCTCTGAGCACAACCGGCCCTCTCCCACTGGAAGACCTCCCCGGCTGCCTCCAAAGGACGGTTTGCAAGCACTCCCGCCCACTGTTCCCACTAGGCGCGCACAATGCTCCCAAGCCCGGGAGAAAAGCGCTTCCGGGTGGTGCTATCTCCGTGCCCTTTCCCCTGAGCCTGGGGGCCAGGCAGGGGTTCCACACTCCCAGGCCAAGTCAGAACCACATGCACACGTCTGTTCCTGCCCCCTGCACCGGCAGAGAGCTTGGGGGAGCCAGAGTCTGTCAGGCAGCTGCTGGGCTGGCTGCCTGTGTGGGAAGGGGCAGAGCCGACCTAGGGGCAAGTTGGGCCTCGTGCTCTCCCTGCTGCCCTGAGGCTGCTGGGCCAAAGAGGTCTTGGGCATCCAGCCCCTTGCTGGTCCCTTCCCTCTGACGAGTCCCTCTGAGCACCAGCACCTCGCAGTGTGGAGACAAACCCTGCCAGCAACCTCCTCTCCAAGGAGGCCTCAACCGAGGCCTAGGCCCAGGGGAAAGGCAACAGCGGGGATGAGACTGGGGAGGCGCCCGGGCATGTCTGGACCCAGTCCCCGCAGCCTGCCCCTTGGTGGGGCAGTACCCCCGGAGGCCAGGAAGGTCTGGGCATGGCTGGCCAGGGGCAGGGGCCCTGCTGGGTCCTGCCCCTGGCCTGTGGGGCCTCTGAGCACATCCGGCCCTCTCCCGCTGGAAGACCTCCCCGGCTGCCTCCAAAGGCCGATTTGCCAACACTCCCGCCCGCTGTTCCCGCCAGGCACGCACAATGCTCCCAAGCCCGGGAGAAAAGCGCTTCGGGGTGGTGCTCTCACCGGGCCCTTGCCCCTGAGCCTGGGGGACAGGCAGCGGGTCCACACTCCAAGGCCAAGGCAGAACCACATGCACACGTCTGTTCCTGCCCCTGCACCGGCAGAGAGCTCGGGGGAACCAGAGTCTGTCAGGCAGCTGCTGGGCTGGCCGTCTGTGTGGGAAGTGGCAGAGCCGACCTTGGGGCAAGTTGGGCCGCTTGCTCTGCCTGCTGCCCTGAGGCTGCTGGGCCAAAGAGGTCTTGGGCATCCAGCCCCTTGTTGGTCCCTTCCCTCTGCCGAGGCCCTCTGAGCTCCAGCACCTTGCAGTGTGGAGACAGCCCCTGCCAGCAACCTCCTCTCCAAGGAGGCCTCACCCGAGGCCTAGGCCCAGGGGAAATGCACCAGCAGCGTTGAGCCAGGGGAGGTGCCCGGGCATGTCTGGTCCCAGTCCCCGCAGCCTGCCCCTTTTTGGGACAGTACCCCCAAAGGCCAGGAAGGTCTGGGCAAGGCTGGCCAGGGGCAGGGGCCCTGCTGGGGTCTGCCCCTGGCCTGTGGGTCCTCTGAGCACAACCGGCCCTCTCCCGCTGGAAGACCTCCCCGGCTGCCTCCAAAGGCCGGTTTGCCAACACTCCCGCCCGCTGTTCCCGCCAGGCACGCACAATGCTCCCAAGCCCGGGAGAAAAGCGCTTCAGGGTGGTGCTCTCTCCGGGCCCTTGCCCCTGAGCCTGGGGGCCAGGCAGGGGGTCCACCCTCCCAGGCCAAGGCAGAACCACATGCACACTTCTTTTCCTGCCCCTGCACCGGCAGAGAGCTCGGGGGAGCCAGGGTCTGTCAGGCAGGTGCTGGGCTGGCCGTCTGTGTGGGAAGGGGCAGAGCCGACCTAGGGGCAAGTTGGGCCTCTTGCTCTCCCTGCTGCCCTGAGGCTGCTGGGCAAAAGAGGTCTTGGGCATCCAGCCCCTTGCTGGTCCCTTCCCTCTGACGAGGCCCTCTGAGCTCCAGCACCTTGCAGTGTGGAGACAGCCCCTGCCAGCAACCTCCTCTCCAAGGAGGCCTCACCCGAGGCCTAGGCCCAGGGGAAAGGCACCAGCGGGGATGAGCCTGGGGAGGCGCCCGGGCATGTCTGGACCCAGTCCCTGCAGCCTGTCCCTTGGTGGGGCAGTACCCCCAAAGGCCAGGAAGGTCTGGGCAAGGCTGGCCAGGGGCAGGGGCCCTGCTGGGTCCTTCCCCTGGCCTGTGGCGCCTCTGAGCACAACCGGCCGTCTCCCGCTGGAAGACCTCCCCGGCTGCCTCCAAAGGCCGGTTTGCCAACACTCCCGCCCGCTGTTCCCGCCAGGCACGCACAATGCTCCCAAGCCCGGGAGAAAAGCGCTTCGGGGTGGTGCTCTCTCCGGGCCCTTGCCCCTGAGCCTGGGGGCCAGGCAGGGGTTCCACACTCCCAGGCCACATCAGAACCACATGCACACGTCTGTTCCTGCCCCTTGCACCGGCAGAGAGCTCGGGGGAGCCAGAATCTGCCAGGCAGCTGCTGGGCTGTCTGCCTGTGTGGGAAGGGGCAGAGCCGACCTAGGGGCAAGTTGGGCCTCTTGCTCTCCCTGCTGCCCTGAGGCTGCTGGGCCAAAGAGGTCTTGGGCATCCAGCCCCTTGCTGGTCCCTTCCCGCTGACGAGGCCCTCTGAGCTCCAGCACCTTGCAGTGTGGAGACAGCCCCTGCCAGCAACCTCCTCTCCAAGGAGGCCTTAACCGAGGCCTAGGCCCAGGGGAAAGGCACCAGCGGGGATGAGACTGGGGAGGCGCCCGGGCATGTCTGGACACAGTCCCCGCAGCCTGCCCCTTGGTGGGGCAGTACCCCCGGAGGCCAGGAAGGTCTGTGCAAGGCTGGCCAGGGGCAGGGGCCCCGCTGGGTCCAGCCCCTGTCCTGTGGGGCCTCTTAGCACAACCGGCCCTCTCCCGCTGGAAGACCTCCCCGGCTGCCTCCAAAGGCCGGTTTGCAAGTACTCCCGCCGCTGTTCACGCCAGGCACGCACAATGCTCCCAAGCCCGGGAGAAAAGCGCTTCGGGGTGGTGCTCTCTCTCCGGGCCCTTGCCCCTGAGCCTGGGGGACAGGCAGGGGTTAACACTCCCAGGCCAAATCAGAACCACATGCACACGTCTGTTCCTGCCCCCTGCACCGGCAGAGAGCTCGGGGGAGCCAGAGTCTGCCAGGCAGCTGCTGGGCTTTCTGCCTGTGTGGGAAGGGGCAGAGCCGACCTAGGGGCAAGTTGGGCCTCTTGCTCTCCCTGCTGCCCTGAGGCTGCTGGGCCAAAGAGGTCTTGGGCATCCAGCCCCTTGCTGGTCCCTTCCCTCTGACGAGGCCCTCTGAGTTCCAGCGCCTCGCAGTGTGGAGACAGCCCCTGCCAGCAACCTCCTCTCCAAGGAGGCCTCAACCGAGGCCTAGGCCCAGGGGAAAGGCACCAGTGAGGATGAGCCTGGGGAGGCGCCCGGGCATGTCTGGACCCAGTCCCCGCAGCCTGCCCCTTGGTGGGGCAGTACCCCCGGAGGCCAGGAAGGTCTCGGCAAGGCTGGCCAGGGGCAGGGGCCCTGCTGGGTCCTGCCCCTGGCCTACGGGACCTCTGAGCACAACCGGCCCTCTCCCACTGGAAGACCACCCCGGCTGCCTCCAAAGGACGGTTTGCAAGCACTCCCGCCCACTGTTCCCACTAGGCGCGCACAATGCTCCCAAGCCCGGGAGAAAAGCGCTTCCGGGTGGTGCTATCTCCGTGCCCTTTCCCCTGAGCCTGGGGGCCAGGCAGGGGTTCCACACTCCCAGGCCAAGTCAGAACCACATGCACACGTCTGTTCCTGCCCCCTGCACCGGCAGAGAGCTTGGGGGAGCCAGAGTCTGTCAGGCAGCTGCTGGGCTGGCTGCCTGTGTGGGAAGGGGCAGAGCCGACCTAGGGGCAAGTTGGGCCTCGTGCTCTCCCTGCTGCCCTGAGGCTGCTGGGCCAAAGAGGTCTTGGGCATCCAGCCCCTTGCTGGTCCCTTCCCTCTGACGAGGCCCTCTGAGCACCAGCACCTCGCAGTGTGGAGACAGCCCCTGCCAGCAACCTCCTCTCCAAGGAGGCCTCAACCGAGGCCTAGGCCCAGGGGAAAGGCACCAGCGGGGATGAGCCTGGGGAGGCGCCCGGGAATGTCTGGACCCAGTCCCCGCAGCCTGCCCCTTGGTGGGGCAGTACCCCCGGAGGCCAGGAAGGTCTGGGCAAGGCTGGCCAGGGGCAGGGGCCCTGCTGGGTCCTGCCCCTGGCCTACGGGGCCTCTGAGCACAACCGGCCCTCTCCCACTGGAAGACCTCCCCGGCTGCCTCCAAAGGCCAGTTTGCAAGCACTCCCGCCCACTGTTCCCAGCAGGCGCGCACAATGCTCCCAAGCCCGGGAGAAAAGCGCTTCGGGGTAGTGCTCTCTCCGGGCCCTTGCCCCTGAGCCTGGGGGCCAGGCAGGGGGTCCACACTCCCAGACCAAGGCAGAACCACATGCACATGTCTGTTCCTGCCCCCTGCACAGGCAGAGAGCTCGGGGGAGCCAGAGTCTGTCAGGCAGCTGCTGGGGTGGCCGCCTGTGTGCGAAGGGGCAGAGCCGACCTAGGGGCAAGTTGGGCCTCTTGCTCTCCCTGCTGCCCTGAGGCTGCTGGGCCAAAGAGGTCTTGGGCATCCAGCCCCTTGCTGGTCCCTTCCCGCTGACGAGGCCCTCTGAGCTCCAGCACCTTGCAGTGTGGAGACAGGCCCTGCCAGCAACCTCCTCTCCAAGGAGGCCTTAACCGAGGCCTAGGCCCAGGGGAAAGGCACCAGCGGGGATGAGACTGGGGAGGCGCCCGGGCATGTCTGGACACAGTCCCCGCAGCCTGCCCCTTGATGGGGCAGTATCCCCGGAGGCCAGGAAGGTCTGGGCAAGGCTGGCCAGGGGCAGGGGCCCTGCTGGGTCCTGCCCCTGGCCTGTGGGGCCTCTGATCACAACCGGCCCTCTCCCGCTGGAATACCTCCCCAGCTGCCTCCAAATGCTGGTTTGCAAGCACTCCCGCCCACTGTTACCACCAGGCGCGCACAATGCTCCCAAGCCAGGGAGAAAAGCGCTTCAGGGTGGTGCTCTCTCCGGGCCCTTGCCCCTGAGCCTGGGCCAGGCAGGGGGTCCACACTCCCAGGCCAAGGGAGAACCACATGCACACGTCTGTTCCTGCCCCCTGCACGGGCAGAGAGCTCGGGGGAGCCAGAGTCGGTCAGGCAGCTGCTGAGCTGGCCGCCTGTGTGAGAAGTGGCAGAACCGACCTAGGGGCAAGTTGGGCCTCTTGCTCTCCCTGCTGCCCTGAGGCTGCTGGGCCAAAGAGGTCTTGGGCATCCAGCCCCTTGCTGGTCCCTTTCCTCTGACGAGGCCCTCTGAGCTCCAGCACCTTGCAGTGTGGAGACAGCCCCTGCCAGCAACCTCCTCTCCAAGGAGGCCTCAACCGAGCCCTAGGCCCAGGGGAAAGGCACCAGCGGGGATGAGCCTGGGGAGGCGCCCGGGCTTGTCTGGACCCAGACCCCGCTGCCTGACCCTTGGTGGGGCAGTACCCCCGGAAGCCAGGAAGGTCTGGGCAAGGCTGGCCAGCGGCAGGGGCCCTGCTGGGTCCTGCCCCTGGCCTGTGGGGCCTCTGAGCACAACCGGCCCTCTCCCGCTGGAAGACCTCCCCGGCTGCCTCCAAAGGCCGGTTTGCCAACACTCCCGCCCGCTGTTCCCGCCAGGCACGCACAATGCTCCCAAGCCCGGGAGAAAAGCGCTTCGGGGTGGTGCTCTCTCCGGGCCCTTGCCCCTGAGCCTGGGGGCCAGGCAGGGGTTAACACTCCCAGGCCAAATCAGAACCACATGCACACGTCTGTTCCTGCCCCCTGCACCGGCAGAGAGCTCGGGGGAGCCAGAGTCTGCCAGGCAGCTGCTGGGCTTTCTGCCTGTGTGGGAAGGGGCAGAGCCGACCTAGGGGCAAGTTGGGCCTCTTGCTCTCCCTGCTGCCCTGAGGCTGCTGGGCCAAAGAGGTCTTGGGCATCCAGCCCCTTGCTGGTCCCTTCCCTCTGACGAGGCCCTCTGAGTTCCAGCGCCTCACAGTGTGGAGACAGCCCCTGCCAGCAACCTCCTCTCCAAGGAGGCCTCAACCGAGGCCTAGGCCCAGGGGAAAGGCACCAGTGAGGATGAGCCTGGGGAGGCGCCCGGGCATGTCTGGACCCAGTCCCCGCAGCCTGCCCCTTGGTGGGGCAGTACCCCCGGAAGCCAGGAAGGTCTGGGCAAGGCTGGCCAGGGGCAGGGGCCCTGCTGGGTCCTGCCCCTGGCCTACGGGACCTCTGAGCACAACCGGCCCTCTCCCACTGGAAGACCTCCCCGGCTGCCTCCAAAGGACGGTTTGCAAGCACTCCCGCCCACTGTTCCCACTAGGCGCGCACAATGCTCCCAAGCCCGGGAGAAAAGCGCTTCCGGGTGGTGCTATCTCCGTGCCCTTTCCCCTGAGCCTGGGGTCAGGCAGGGGTTCCACACTCCCAGGCCAAGTCAGAACCACATGCACACGTCTGTTCCTGCCCCCTGCACCGGCAGAGAGCTTGGGGGAGCCAGAGTCTGTCAGGCAGCTGCTGGGCTGGCTGCCTGTGTGGGAAGGGGCAGAGCCGACCTAGGGGCAAGTTGGGCCTCGTGCTCTCCCTGCTGCCCTGAGGCTGCTGGGCCAAAGAGGTCTTGGGCATCCAGCCCCTTGCTGGTCCCTTCCCTCTGACGAGGCCCTCTGAGCACCAGCACCTCGCAGTGTGGAGACAAACCCTGCCAGCAACCTCCTCTCCAAGGAGGCCTCAACCGAGGCCTAGGCCCAGGGGAAAGGCAACAGCGGGGATGAGACTGGGGAGGCGCCCGGGCATGTCTGGACCCAGTCCCCGCAGCCTGCCCCTTGGTGGGGCAGTACCCCCGGAGGCCAGGAAGGTCTGGGCAAGGCTGGCCAGGGGCAGGGGCCCTGCTGGGTCCTGCCCCTGGCCTGTGGGGCCTCTGAGCACATCCGGCCCTCTCCCGCTGGAAGACCTCCCCGGCTGCCTCCAAAGGCCGATTTGCCAACACTCCCGCCCGCTGTTCCCGCCAGGCACGCACAATGCTCCCAAGCCCGGGAGAAAAGCGCTTCGGGGTGGTGCTCTCACCGGGCCCTTGCCCCTGAGCCTGGGGGACAGGCAGCGGGTCCACACTCCAAGGCCAAGGCAGAACCACATGCACACGTCTGTTCCTGCCCCTGCACCGGCAGAGAGCTCGGGGGAACCAGAGTCTGTCAGGCAGCTGCTGGGCTGGCCGTCTGTGTGGGAAGTGGCAGAGCCGACCTTGGGGCAAGTTGGGCCGCTTGCTCTGCCTGCTGCCCTGAGGCTGCTGGGCCAAAGAGGTCTTGGGCATCCAGCCCCTTGTTGGTCCCTTCCCTCTGCCGAGGCCCTCTGAGCTCCAGCACCTTGCAGTGTGGAGACAGCCCCTGCCAGCAACCTCCTCTCCAAGGAGGCCTCACCCGAGGCCTAGGCCCAGGGGAAATGCACCAGCAGCGTTGAGCCAGGGGAGGTGCCCGGGCATGTCTGGTCCCAGTCCCCGCAGCCTGCCCCTTTTTGGGACAGTACCCCCAAAGGCCAGGAAGGTCTGGGCAAGGCTGGCCAGGGGCAGGGGCCCTGCTGGGGTCTGCCCCTGGCCTGTGGGTCCTCTGAGCACAACCGGCCCTCTCCCGCTGGAAGACCTCCCCGGCTGCCTCCAAAGGCCGGTTTGCCAACACTCCCGCCCGCTGTTCCCGCCAGGCACGCACAATGCTCCCAAGCCCGGGAGAAAAGCGCTTCGGCGTGGTGCTCTCTCCGGGCCCTTGCCCCTGAGCCTGGGGGCCAGGCAGGGGTTCCACACTCCCAGGCCACATCAGAACCACATGCACACGTCTGTTCCTGCCCCTTGCTCCGGCAGAGAGCTCGGGGGAGCCAGAGTCTGCCAGGCAGCTGCTGGGCTGTCTGCCTGTGTGGGAAGGGGCAGAGCCGACCTAGGGGCAAGTTGGGCCTCTTGCTCTCCGTGCTGCCCTGAGGCTGCTGGGCCAAAGAGGTCTTGGGCATCCAGCCTCTTGCTGGTCCCTTCCCGCTGACGAGGCCCTCTGAGCTCCAGCACCTTGCAGTGTGGAGACAGCCCCTGCCAGCAACCTCCTCTCCAAGGAGGCCTTAACCGAGGCCTAGGCCCAGGGGAAAGGCACCAGCGGGGATGAGACTGGGGAGGCGCCCGGGCATGTCTGGACACAGTCCCCGCAGCCTGCCCCTTGATGGGGCAGTATCCCCGGAGGCCAGGAAGGTCTGGGCAAGGCTGGCCAGGGGCAGGGGCCCTGCTGGGTCCTGCCCCTGGCCTGTGGGGCCTCTTAGCACAACCGGCCCTCTCCCGCTGGAATACCTCCCCAGCTGCCTCCAAATGCTGGTTTGCAAGCACTCCCGCCCACTGTTACCACCAGGCGCGCACAATGCTCCCAAGCCAGGGAGAAAAGCGTTTCAGGGTGGTGCTCTCTCCGGGCCCTTGCCCCTGAGCCTGGGCCAGGCAGGGTGTCCACACTCCCAGGCCAAGGCAGAACCACATGCACACGTCTGTTCCTGCCCCCTGCACGGGCAGAGAGCTCGGGGGAGCCAGAGTCGGTCAGGCAGCTGCTGAGCTGGACGCCTGTGTGAGAAATGGCAGAACCGACCTAGGGGCAAGTTGGGCCTCTTGCTCTCCCTGCTGCCCTGAGGCGGCTGGGCCAAAGAGGTCTTGGGCATCCAGCCCCTTGCTGGTCCCTTCCCTCTGACGAGGCCCTCTGAGCTCCAGCACCTTGCAGTGTGGAGACAGCCCCTGCCAGCAACCTCCTCTCCAAGGAGGCCTCAACCGAGCCCTAGGCCCAGGGGAAAGGCACCAGCGGGGATGAGCCTGGGGAGGCGCCCGGGCATGTCTGGACCCAGACCCCGCTGCCTGACCCTTGGTGGGGCAGTACCCCCGGAAGCCAGGAAGGTCTGGCAAGGCTGGCCAGCGGCAGGGGCCCTGCTGGGTCCTGCCCCTGGCCTGTGGGGCCTCTGAGCACAACCGGCCCTCTCCCGCTGGAAAACCTCCCCGGCTTCCTCCAAAGGCCGATTTGCCAACTCTCCCGAGCGCTGTTCCCGCCAGGCACGCACAATGCTCCCAAGCCCGGGAGAAAAGCGCTTCGGGGTGGTGCTCTCTCCGGGCCCTTGCCCCTGACCCTGGTGGCCAGGCAGGGGGTCCACCCTCCCAGGCCAAGGCAGAACCACATGCACACGTCTGTTCCTGTCCCCTGCAACGGCAGAGAGCTCGGGGGAGCCAGAGTCTGCCAGGCAGCTGCTGGGTTGGCTGCCTGTGTGGGAAGGGGCAGAGCCGACCTAGGGGCAAGTTTGGCCTCTTGCTCTCCCTGCTGCCCTGAGGCTGCTGGGCCAAAGAGGTCTTGGGCATCCAGCCCCTTGCTGGTCCCTTCCCGCTGACGAGGCCCTCTGAGCTCCAGCACCTTGCAGTGTGGAGACAGCCCCTGCCAGCAACCTCCTCTCCAAGGAGGCCTCAACCGAGGCCTAGGCCCAGGGGAAAGGCACCAGCGGGGATGAGCCTGGGGAGGCGCCCGGGCATGTCTGGACCCAGTCCCCGCAGCCTGCCCCTTGGTGGGGCAGTACACCCGGAGGCCAGGACGGTCTGGGCAAGGCTGGCCAGGGGCAGGGGACCTGCTGGGTCCTGCCCCTGGCCTGTGGGGCCTCTGAGCACAACCGGCCCTCTGCCGCTGGAAGACCTCCCCGGCTGCATCCAAAGGCCGATTTGGCAACACTCCCGCCCGCTGTTCCCGCCAGGCACGCACAATGCTCCCAAGCCCGGGAGAAAAGCGCTTCAGGGTGGTCCTCTCTCCGGGCCCTTGCCCCTGAGCCTGGGGTCCAGGCAGGGGGTCCACCCTCCCAGGCCAAGGCAGAACCACATGCACACTTCTGTTCCTGCCCCTGCACCGGCAGAGAGCTCGGGGGAGCCAGGGTCTGTCAGGCAGGTGCTGGGCTGGCCGTCTGTGTGGGAAGGGGCAGAGCCGACCTAGGGGCAAGTTGGGCCTCTTGCTCTCCCTGCTGCCCTGAGGCTGCTGGGCAAAAGAGGTCTTGGGCATCCAGCCCCTTGCTGGTCCCTTCCCTCTGACGAGGCCCTCTGAGCTCCAGCACCTTGCAGTGTGGAGACAGCCCCTGCCAGCAACCTCCTCTCCAAGGAGGCCTCACCCGAGGCCTAGGCCCAGGGGAAAGGCACCAGCGGGGATGAGCCTGGGGAGGCGCCCGGGCATGTCTGGACCCAGTCCCTGCAGCCTGTCCCTTGGTGGGGCAGTACCCCCAAAGGCCAGGAAGGTCTGGGCAAGGCTGGCCAGGGGCAGGGGCCCTGCTGGGTCCTTCCCCTGGCCTGTGGGGCCTCTGAGCACAACCGGCCCTCTCCCGCTGGAAGACCTCCCCGGCTGCCTCCAAAGGCCGGTTTGCCAACACTCCCGCCCGCTGTTCCCGCCAGGCACGCACAATGCTCCCAAGCCCGGGAGAAAAGCGCTTCGGGGTGGTGCTCTCTCCGGGCCCTTGCCCCTGAGCCTGGGGGCCAGGCAGGGGTTCCACACTCCCAGGCCACATCAGAACCACATGCACACGTCTGTTCCTGCCCCTTGCACCGGCAGAGAGCTCGGGGGAGCCAGAATCTGCCAGGCAGCTGCTGGGCTGTCTGCCTGTGTGGGAAGGGGCAGAGCCGACCTAGGGGCAAGTTGGGCCTCTTGCTCTCCCTGCTGCCCTGAGGCTGCTGGGCCAAAGAGGTCTTGGGCATCCAGCCCCTTGCTGGTCCCTTCCCGCTGACGAGGCCCTCTGAGCTCCAGCACCTTGCAGTGTGGAGACAGCCCCTGCCAGCAACCTCCTCTCCAAGGAGGCCTTAACCGAGGCCTAGGCCCAGGGGAAAGGCACCAGCGGGGATGAGACTGGGGAGGCGCCCGGGCATGTCTGGACACAGTCCCCGCAGCCTGCCCCTTGGAGGGGCAGTATCCCCGGAGGCCAGGAAGGTCTGGGCAAGGCTGGACAGGGGCAGGGGCCCTGCTGGGTCCTGCCCCTGTCCTGTGGGGCCTCTGAGCACAACCGGCCCTCTCCCGCTGGAAGACCTCCCCGGCTTCCTCCAGAGGCCGGTTTGCAAGCACTCCCGCCCGCTGTTCCCGCCAGGCACGCACAATGCTCCCAAGTCCGGGAGAAAAGCGCTTCGGGGTGGTGCTCTCTCCGGGCCCTTGCCCCTGAGCCTGGGGGACAGGCAGGGGGTCCACCCTCCCAGGCCAAGGCAGAACCACATGCACACGTCTGTTCCTGCCCCTGCACCGGCAGCCAGCTCGGGGTAGCCAGGGTCTGTCAGGCAGGTGCTGGGCTGGCCGCCTGTGTGGGAAGGGGCAGAGCCAACCTAGGGGCAAGTTGGGCCTCTTGCTCTCCCTGCTGCCCTGAGGCTGCTGGGCCAAAGAGGTCTTGGGCATCCAGCCCCTTGCTGGTCCCTTCCCTCTGACGAGGCCCTCTGAGCTCCAGCACCTTGCAGTGTGGAGACAGCCCCTGCCAGCAACCTCCTCTCCAAGGAGGCCTCAACCGAGCCCTAGGCCCAGGGGAAAGGCACCAGCGGGGATGAGCCTGGGGAGGCGCCCGGGCATGTCTGGACCCAGTCCCCGCAGCCTGCCCCTTGGTGGGGCTGTAGCCCCGGAGGCCAGGAAGGTCTGTGCAAGGCTGGCCAGGGGCAGGGGCCCCGCTGGGTCCTGCCCCTGTCCTGTGGGGCCTCTGAGCACAACCGGCCCTCTCCCGCTGGAAGACCTCCCCGGCTGCCTCCAAAGGCCGGTTTGCAAGCACTCCCGCCGCTGTTCACGCCAGGCACGCACAATGCTCCCAAGCCCGGGAGAAAATCGCTTCGGGGTGGTGCACTCTCCGGGCCCTTGCCCCTGAGCCTGGGGGCCAGGCAGGGGTTAACACTCCCAGGCCAAATCAGAACCACATGCACACGTCTGTTCCTGCCCCCTGCACCGGCAGAGAGCTCGGGGGAGCCAGAGTCTGCCAGGCAGCTGCTGGGCTGTCTGCCTGTGTGGGAAGGGGCAGAGCCGACCTAGGGGCAAGTTGGGCCTCTTGCTCTCCCTGCTGCCCTGAGGCTGCTGGGCCAAAGAGGTCTTGGGCATCCAGCCCCTTGCTGGTCCCTTCCCTCTGACGAGGCCCTCTGAGTTCCAGCACCTCGCAGTGTGGAGACAGCCCCTGCCAGCAACCTCCTCTCCAAGGAGGCCTCAACCGAGGCCTAGGCCCAGGGGAAAGGCACCAGCGGGAATGAGACTGGGGAGGCGCCCGGGCATGTCTGGACCCAGTCCCCGCAGCCTGCCCCTTGGTGGGGCAGTACCCCCGGAGGCCAGGAAGGTCTGGGCAAGGCTGGCCAGGGGCAAGGGACCTGCTGGGTCCTACCCCTGTCCTGTGGGGCCTCTGAGCACATCCGGCCCTCTCCCGCTGGAAGACCTCCCCGGCTGCCTCCAAATGCCGGTTTGCCAACACTCCCGCCCAGTGTTCCCACCAGGCGCGCACAATCCTCCCAAGCCCGGGAGAAAAGTGCTTCGGGGTGGTGCTCTCTCCGGGTACTTGCCCCTGAGCCTGGGGGCAAGGCAGGGGGAACACACTCCGAGACGAAGGCAGAACCACATGCACACGTCTGTTCCTTCCCCCTGCATCGGCAGAGAGCTCGGGGGAGCCAGAGTCTGTCAGGCAGCTGCTGGGCTGGCGGCCTGTGTGGGAAGGGGCAGAGCCGACCTAGGGGCAAGTTGGGCCTCTTGCTCTCCCTGCTGCCCTGAGGCTGCTGGTCCAAAGAGGTCTTGGGCATCCAGCCCCTTGCTGGTCCCTTCCCTCTGACGAGGCCCTCTGAGCTCCAGCACCTTGCAGTGTGGAGACAGCCCCTGCCAGCAACCTCCTCTCCAAGGAGGCCTCAACCGAGGCCTAGGCCCAGGGGAAAGGCACCAGCGGGGATGAGCTTGGGGAGGCGCCCGGACATGTCTGGACCCAGTCCCCGCAGCCTGCCCCTTGGTGGGGCAGTACCCCCGGAGGCCAGGAAGGTCTGGGCAAGGCTGGCCAGGGGCAGGGGCCCTGCTGGGTCCTGCCCCTGGCCTACGGGACCTCTGAGCACAACCGGCCCTCTCCCACTGGAAGACCTCCCCGGCTGCCTCCAAAGGACGGTTTGCAAGCACTCCCGCCCACTGTTCCCAATAGGCGCGCACAATGCTCCCAAGCCCGGGAGAAAAGCGCTTACGGGTGGTGCTATCTCCGTGCCCTTTCCCCTGAGCCTGGGGGCCAGGCAGGGGTTCCACGCTCCCAGGCCAAGTCAGAACCACATGCACACGTCTGTTCCTGCCCCCTGCACCGGCAGAGAGCTTGGGGGAGCCAGAGTCTGTCAGGCAGCTGCTGGGCTGGCTGCCTGTGTGGGAAGGGGCAGAGCCGACCTAGGGGCAATTTGGGCCTCGTGCTCTCCCTGCTGCCCTGAGGCTGCTGGGCCAAAGAGGTCTTGGGCATCCAGCCCCTTGCTGGTCCCTTCCCTCTGACGAGGCCCTCTGAGGACCAGCACCTCGCAGTGTGGAGACAGCCACTGCCAGCAACCTCCTCTCCAAGGAGGCCTCAACCGAGGCCTAGGCCCAGGGGAAAGGCACCAGCGGGAATGAGACTGGGGAGGCGCCCGGGCATGTCTGGACCCAGACCCCGCAACCTGCCCTTTGGTGGAGCAGTACCCCCGGAGGCCAGGAAGGTCTGGGCAAGGCTGGCCAGGGGCAGGGCAGGGCCCCTGCCCCTGGCCTGTGGGGCCTCTGAGCACAACCGGCCCTCTCCCGCTGGAAAACCTCCCCGGCTGCCTACAAAAGCCGGTTTGCAAACACTCCCGCCCACTGTTCACGCCAGGCACGCACAATGCTCCCAAGCCCGGGAGAAAAGTGCTTCGGGGTGGTGCTCTCTCCGGGCCCTTGCCCCTGAGCCTGGGGGACAGGCAGGGGAACACACTCCTAGGCCAAGGCAGAACCACATGCACACGTCTGTTCCTGTCCCCTGCACCGGCAGAGAGCTTGGGGGAGCCAGAGTCTCTCAGGCAGGTGCTAGTCTGGCGGCCTGGTGGGCAGGGGCAGAGCCGACCTAGGGGCAAGTTGGGCCTCTTGCTCTCCCTGCTGCCCTGAGGCTGCTGGGCCAAAGAGGTCTTGGGCATCCAGCCCCTTGCTGGTCCCTTCCCTCTGACGAGGCCCTCTGAGCTCCAGCACCTTGCAGTGTGGAGACAGCCCCTGCCAGCAACCTCCTCTCCAAGGAGGCCTCAACCGAGGCCTAGGCCCAGGGGAAAGGCACCAGCAGGGAAGAGCCAGGGGAGGCGCCCTTGCATGTCTGGACCCAGTCCCCGCAGCCTGCCCCTTGGTGGCGCAGTACCCCTGGAGGCCAGGAAGGTCTGGGCAAGGCTGGCCAGGGGCAGGGGCCCTGCTAGGTCCTGCCCCTGGCCTACGGGGCCTCTGAGCACAACCGGCCCTCTCCCGCTGGAAGACCTCCCCGGCTGCCTCCAAAGGCCGGTTTGCAAGCACTCCCGCCCACTGTTCCCACTAGGCGCGCACAATGCTACCAAGCCCGGGAGAAAAGCGCTTCGGGGTGGTGCTCTCTCCGGGCCCTTTCCCCTGAGCCTGGTGGCCAGGCAGGGGGTCCACACTCCCAGGCCAAGGCAGAACCACATGCACACGTCTGTTACTGCCCCCTGCACTGGCAGAGAGCTCGGGGGAGCCAGAGTCTGTCAGGCAGCTGCTGGACTGGCCGCCTGTGTGGGAAGTGGCAGAGCCGACCTAGGGGCAAGTTGGGCCTCTTGCTCTCCCTGCTGCCCTGAGGATGCTGGGCCAAAGAGGTCTTGGGCATCCAGCCCCTTGCTGGTCCCTTCCCTCTGACGAGGCCCTCTGAGCTCCAGCACCTTGCAGTGTGGAGACAGCCCCTGCCAGCAACCTCCTCTCCAAGGAGGCCTCAACCGAGGCCTAGGCCCAGGGGAAAGGCACCAGAGGGGATGAGCCAGGGGAGGCGCCCGGGCATGTCTGGACCCAGTCCCCGCAGCCTGCCCCTTGGTGGGGCAGTACCCCCGGAGGCCAGGAAGGTCTGGGCAAGGCTGGCCAGGGGCAGGGGCCCTGCTGGGTCCTTCTCCTGGCCTGTGGGGCCTCTGAACACAACCGGCCCTCTCCCGCTGGAAGACCTCCCCGGCTGCCTCCAAAGGCCGATGTGCCAACACTCCCGCCCGCTGTTCCCGCCAGGCACGCACAATGCTCCCAAGCCCGGGAGAAAAGCACTTCGGGGTGGTGCTCTCACCGGGCCCTTGCCCCTGAGCCTGGGGGACAGGCAGCGGGTCCACACTCCAAGGCCAAGGCAGAACCACATGCACACGTCTGTTCCTGCCCCTGCACCGGCAGAGAGCTCGGGGGAACCAGAGTCTGTCAGGCAGCTGCTGGGCTGGCCGTCTGTGTGGGAAGTGGCAGAGCCGACCTTGGGGCAAGTTGAGCCGCTTGCTCTGCCTGCTGCCCTGAGGCTGCTGGGCCAAAGAGGTCTTGGGCATCCAGCCCCTTGCTGGTCCCTTCCCTCTGCCGAGGCCCTCTGAGCTCCAGCACCTTGCAGTGTGGAGACAAACCCTGCCAGCAACCTCCTCTCCAAGGAGGCCTCACCCGAGGCCTAGGCCCAGGGGAAAGGCACCAGCAGGGTTGAGCCAGGGGAGGTGCCCGGGCATGTCTGGTCCCAGTCCCCGCAGCCTGCCCCTTTTTGGGACAGTACCCCCAAAGGCCAGGAAGGTCTGGGCAAGGCTGGCCAGGGGCAGGGGCCCTGCTGGGGTCTGCCCCTGGCCTGTGGGTGCTCTGAGCACAACCGGCCCTCTCCCGCTGGAAGACCTCCCCGGCTGCCTCCAAAGGCCGGTTTGCCAACACTCCCGCCCGCTGTTCCCGCCAGGCATGCACAATGCTCCCAAGCCCGGGAGAAAAGCGCTTCGGGGTGGTGCTCTCTCCGGGCCCTTGCCCCTGAGCCTGGGGGCCAGGCAGGGGTTCCACACTCCCAGGCCACATCAGAACCACATGCACACGTCTGTTCCTGCCCCTTGCACCGGCAGAGAGCTCGGGGGAGCCAGAGTCTGCCAGGCAGCTGCTGGGCTGTCTGCCTGTGTGGGAAGGGGCAGAGCCGACCTAGGGGCAAGTTGGGCCTCTTGCTCTCCCTGCTGCCCTGAGGCTGCTGGGCCAAAGAGGTCTTGGGCATCCAGCCCCTTGCTGGTCCCTTCCCTCTGACGAGGCCCTCTGAGCTCCAGCACCTCGCAGTGTGGAGACAGACCCTGCCAGCAACCTCCTCTCCAAGGAGGCCTCAACCGAGACCTAGGCCCAGGGGAAAGGCACCAGCGGGGATGAGCCTGGGGAGGCGCCCGGTAATGTCTGGACCCAGTCCCCGCAGCCGCCCCTTGGTGGGGCAGTACCCCCGGAGGCCAGGAAGGTCTGGGCAAGGCTGGCCAGGGGAAGGGGCCCTGCTGGGTCCTGCCCCTGGCCTGTGGGGCCTCTGAGCACGACCGGCCCTCTCCCGCTTGAAGACCTCCCCGACTGTCTCCAAAGGCCGGTTTGCGAACACTCGCGCTCGCTGTTCCCGCCAGGCACGCACAATGCTCCCAAGCCCGGGAGAAAAGCGCTTGGGGTGGTGCTCTCACCGGGCCATTGCCCCTGAGCCTGGGGGCAATGCAGGGGGAACACACTCCCAGGCCAAGGCAGAACCACATGCACACGTCTGTTCCTGCCCCCTGCACCGGCAGAGAGCTCGGGGGAGCCAGAGTCTGCCAGGCAGCTGCTGGGTTGGCTGCCTGTGTGGGAAGGGGCAGAGCCGACCTAGGGGCAAGTTGGGACTCTTGCTCTCCCTGCTGCCCTGAGGCTGCTGGGCCAAAGAGGTCTTGGGCATCCAGCCCCTTGCTGGTCCCTTCCCTCTGACGAGGCCCTCTGAGCTCCAGCACCTTGCAGTGTGGAGACAGCCCCTGCCAGCAACCTCCTCTCCAAGGAGGCCTCAACCGAGGCCTAGGCCCAGGGGAAAGGCACCAGCAGGGAAGAGCCAGGGGAGGCGCCCGGGCATGTCTGGACCCAGTCCCCGCAGCCTGCCCCTTGGTGGCGCAGTACCCCTGGAGGCCAGGAAGGTCTGGGCAAGGCTGGCCAGGGGCAGGGGCCCTGCTGGGTCCTGCCCCTGGCCTATGGGGCCTCTGAGCACAACCGGCCCTCTCCCACTGGAAGACCTCCCCGGCTGCCTCCAAAGGCCGGTTTGCAAGCACTCCCGCCCACTGTTCCCACTAGGCGCGCACAATGCTACCAAGCCCGGGAGAAAAGCGCTTCGGGGTGGTGCTCTCTCCGGGCCCTTGCCCCTGAGCCTGGGGGCCAGGCAGGGGGTCCACCATCCCAGGCCAAGGCAGAACCACATGCACACGTCTGTTCCTGCCCCTGCACCGGCAGCGAGCTCGGGGGAGCCAGGGTCTGTCAGGCAGGTGCTGGGCTGGCCGCCTGTGTGGGAAGGGGCAGAGCCGACCTAGGGGCAAGTTGGGCCTCTTGCTCTCCCTGCTGCCCTGAGGCGGCTGGGCCAAAGAGGTCTTGGGCATCCAGCCCCTTGCTGGTCCCTTCCCTCTGACGAGGCCCTCTGAGCTCCAGCACTTTGCAGTGTGGAGACAGCCCCTGCCAGCAACCTCCTCTCCAAGGAGGCCTCAACCGAGCCCTAGGCCCAGGGGAAAGGCACCAGCGGGGATGAGCCTGGGGAGGCGCCCGGGCATGTCTGGACCCAGACCCCGCTGCCTGACCCTTGGTGGGGCAGTACCCCCGGAAGCCAGGAAGGTCTGGGCAAGGCTGGCCAGCGGCAGGGGCCCTGCTGGGTCCTGCCCCTGGCCTGTGGGGCCTCTGAGCACAACCGGCCCTCTCCCGCTGGAAAACCTCCCCGGCTTCCTCCAAAGGCCGATTTGCCAACACTCCCGAGCGCTGTTCCCGCCAGGCACGCACAATGCTCCCAAGCCCGGGAGAAAAGCGCTTCGGGGTGGTGCTCTCTCCGGGCCCTTGCCCCTGACCCTGGTGGCCAGGCAGGGGGTCCACCCTCCCAGGCCAAGGCAGAACCACATGCACACGTCTGTTCCTGTCCCCTGCACCGGCAGAGAGCTCGGGGGAGCCAGAGTCTGCCAGGCAGCTGCTGGGTTGGCTGCCTGTGTGGGAAGGGGCAGAGCCGACCTAGGGGCAAGTTGGGCCTCTTGCTCTCCCTGCTGCCCTGAGGCTGCTGGGCCAAAGAGGTCTTGGGCATCCAGCCCCTTGCTGGTCCCTTCCCGCGGACGAGGCCCTCTGAGCTCCAGCACCTTGCAGTGTGGAGACAGCCCCTGCCAGCAACCTCCTCTCCAAGGAGGCCTCAACCGAGGCCTAGGCCCAGGGGAAAGGCACCAGCGGGGATGAGCCTGGGGAGGCGCCCGGGCATGTCTGGACCCAGTCCCCGCAGCCTGCCCCTTGGTGGGGCAGTACACCCGGAGGCCAGGATGGTCTGGGCAAGGCTGGCCAGGGGCAGGGGACCTGCTGGGTCCTGCCCCTGGCCTGTGGGGCCTCTGAGCACAACCGGCCCTCTGCCGCTGGAAGACCTCCCCGGCTGCATCCAAAGGCCGATTTGGCAACACTCCCGCCCGCTGTTCCCGCCAGGCACGCACAATGCTCCCAAGCCCGGGAGAAAAGCGCTTCAGGGTGGTGCTCTCTCCGGGCCCTTGCCCCTGAGCCTGGGGGCCAGGCAGGGGGTCCACCCTCCCAGGCCAAGGCAGAACCACATGCACACTTCTGTTCCTGCCCCTGCACCGGCAGAGAGCTCGGGGGAGCCAGGGTCTGTCAGGCAGGTGCTGGGCTGGCCGTCTGTGTGGGAAGGGGCAGAGCCGACCTAGGGGCAAGTTGGGCCTCTTGCTCTCCCTGCTTCCCTGAGGCTGCTGGGCAAAAGAGGTCTTGGGCATCCAGCCCCTTGCTGGTCCCTTCCCTCTGACGAGGCCCTCTGAGCTCCAGCACCTTGCAGTGTGGAGACAGCCCCTGCCAGCAACCTCCTCTCCAAGGAGGCCTCACCCGAGGCCTAGGCCCAGGGGAAAGGCACCAGCGGGGATGAGCCTGGGGAGGCGCCCGGGCATGTCTGGACCCAGTCCCTGCAGCCTGTCCCTTGGTGGGGCAGTACCCCCAAAGGCCAGGAAGGTCTGGGCAAGGCTGGCCAGGGGCAGGGGCCCTGCTGGGTCCTTCCCCTGGCCTGTGGGGCCTCTGAGCACAACCGGCCCTCTCCCGCTGGAAGACCTCCCCGGCTGCCTCCAAAGGCCGGTTTGCCAACACTCCCGCCCGCTGTTCCCGCCAGGCACGCACAATGCTCCCAAGCCCGGGAGAAAAGCGCTTCGGGGTGGTGCTCTCTCCGGGCCCTTGCCCCTGAGCCTGGGGGCCAGGCAGGGGTTCCACACTCCCAGGCCACATCAGAACCACATGCACACGTCTGTTCCTGCCCCTTGCACCGGCAGAGAGCTCGGGGGAGCCAGAATCTGCCAGGCAGCTGCTGGGCTGTCTGCCTGTGTGGGAAGGGGCAGAGCCGACCTAGGGGCAAGTTGGGCCTCTTGCTCTCCCTGCTGCCCTGAGGCTGCTGGGCCAAAGAGGTCTTGGGCATCCAGCCCCTTGCTGGTCCCTTCCCGCTGACGAGGCCCTCTGAGCTCCAGCACCTTGCAGTGTGGAGACAGCCCCTGCCAGCAACCTCCTCTCCAAGGAGGCCTTAACCGAGGCCTAGGCCCAGGGGAAAGGCACCAGCGGGGATGAGACTGGGGAGGCGCCCGGGCATGTCTGGACACAGTCCCCGCAGCCTGCCCCTTGATGGGGCAGTATCCCCGGAGGCCAGGAAGGTCTGGGCAAGGCTGGACAGGGGCAGGGGCCCTGCTGGGTCCTGCCCCTGTCCTGTGGGGCCTCTGAGCACAACCGGCCCTCTCCCGCTGGAAGACCTCCCCGGCTTCCTCCAGAGGCCGGTTTGCAAGCACTCCCGCCCGCTGTTCCCGCCAGGCACGCACAATGCTCCCAAGTCCGGGAGAAAAGCGCTTCGGGGTGGTGCTCTCTCCGGGCCCTTGCCCCTGAGCCTGGGGGACAGGCAGGGGGTCCACCCTCCGAGGCCAAGGCAGAACCACATGCACACGTCTGTTCCTGCCCCTGCACCGGCAGCGAGCTCGGGGTAGCCAGGGTCTGTCAGGCAGGTGCTGGGCTGGCCGCCTGTGTGGGAAGGGGCAGAGCCAACCTAGGGGCAAGTTGGGCCTCTTGCTCTCCCTGCTGCCCTGAGGCTGCTGGGCCAAAGAGGTCTTGGGCATCCAGCCCCTTGCTGGTCCCTTCCCTCTGACGAGGCCCTCTGAGCTCCAGCACCTTGCAGTGTGGAGACAGCCCCTGCCAGCAACCTCCTCTCCAAGGAGGCCTCACCCGAGGCCTAGGCTCAGGGGAAAGGCACCAGCGGGGATGAGCCTGGGGAGGCGCCCGGGCATGTCTGGACCCAGTCCCCGCAGCCTGCCCCTTGGTGGGGCAGTACCCCCAAAGGCCAGGAAGGTCTGGGCAAGGCTGGCCAGGGGCAGGGGCCCTGCTGGGTCCTGCCCCTGGCCTGTGGGGCCTCTTAGCACAACCGGCCCTCTCCCGCTGGAATACCTCCCCAGCTGCCTCCAAATGCTGGTTTGCAATCACTCCCGCCCACTGTTACCACCAGGCGCGCACAATGCTCCCAAGCCAGGGAGAAAAGCGCTTCAGGGTGGTACTCTCTCCGGGCCCTTGCCCCTGAGCCTGGGCCAGGCAGGGGGTCCACACTCCCAGGCCAAGGCAGAACCACATGCACACGTCTGTTCCTGCCCCCTGCACGGGGAGAGAGATCGGGGGAGCCAGAGTCGGTCAGGCAGCTGCTGAGCTGGACGCCTGTGTGAGAAGTGGCAGAACCGACCTAGGGGCAAGTTGGGCCTCTTGCTCTCCCTGCTGCCCTGAGGCGGCTGGGCCAAAGAGGTCTTGGGCATCCAGCCCCTTGCTGGTCCCTTCCCTCTGACGAGGCCCTCTGAGCTCCAGCACCTTGCAGTGTGGAGACAGCCCCTGCCAGCAACCTCCTCTCCAAGGAGGCCTCAACCGAGCCCTAGGCCCAGGGGAAAGGCACCAGCGGGGATGAGCCTGGGGAGGCGCGCGGGCATGTCTGGACACAGTCCCCGCAGCCTGCCCCTTGGTGGGGCTGTAGCCCCGGAGGCCAGGAAGGTCTGTGCAAGGCTGGCCAGGGGCAGGGGCCCCGCTGGGTCCTGCCCCTGTCCTGTGGGGCCTCTGAGCACAACCGGCCCTCTCCCGCTGGAAGACCTCCCCGGCTGCCTCCAAATTCCGGTTTGCAAGCACTCCCGCCGCTGTTCACGCCAGGCACGCACAATGCTCCCAAGCCCGGGAGAAAATCGCTTCGGGGTGGTGCTCTCTCCGGGCCCTTGCCCCTGAGCCTGGGGGCCAGGCAGGGGGTCCACCCTCCCAGGCCAAGGCAGAACCACATGCACACTTCTGTTCCTGCCCCTGCACCGGCAGAGAGCTCGGGGGAGCCAGGGTCTGTCAGGCAGATGCTGGGCTGGCCGCCTGTGTGGGAAGGGGCAGAGCAGACCTAGGGGCAAGTTGGGCCTCTTGCTCTCCCTGCTGCCCTGAGGCTGCTGGGCAAAAGAGGTCTTGGGCATCCAGCCCCTTGCTGGTCCCTTCCCTCTGACGAGGCCCTCTGAGCTCCAGCACCTTGCAGTGTGGAGACAGCCCCTGCCAGCAACCTCCTCTCCAAGGAGGCCTCACCCGAGGCCTAGGCCCAGGGGAAAGGCACCAGCGGGGATGAGCCTGGGGAGGCGCCCGGGCATGTCTGGACCCAGTCCCTGCAGCCTGTCCCTTGGTGGGGCAGTACCCCCAAAGGCCAGGAAGGTCTGGGCAAGGCTGGCCAGGGGCAGGGGCCCTGCTGGGTCCTTCCCCTGGCCTGTGGGGCCTCTCAGCACAACCGGCCCTCTCCCGCTGGAAGACCACCCCGGCTGCCTCCAAAGGCCGGTTTCCCAACACTCCCGCCCGCTGTTCCCGCCAGGCACGCACAATGCTCCCAAGCCCGGGAGAAAAGCGCTTCGGGGTGGTGCTCTCTCCAGGCCCTTGCCCCTGAGCCTGGGGGCCAGGCAGGGGGAACACACTCCCAGGCCAAGGCAGAACCACATGCACACGTCTGTTCCTGTCCACTGCACCGGCAGAGAGCTCGGGGGAGCCAGAGTCTCTCAGGCAGGTGCTAGTCTGGCGGCCGGGTGGGCAGGGGCAGAGCCGACCTAGGGGCAAGTTGGGCCTCTTGCTCTCCCTGCTGCCCTGAGGCTGCTGGGCCAAAGAGGTCTTGGGCATCCAGCCCCTTGCTGGTCCCTTCCCTCTGACGAGGCCCTCTGAGCTCCAGCACCTTGCAGTGTGGAGACAGCCCCTGCCAGCAACCTCCTCTCCAAGGAGGCCTCAACCGAGACCTAGGCCCAGGGGAAAGGCACCAGCAGGGAAGAGCCATGGGAGGCGCCCGGGCATGTCTGGACCCAGTCCCCGCAGCCTGCCCCTTCGTGGCGCAGTACCCCTGGAGGCCAGGAAGGTCTGGGCAAGGCTGGCCAGGGGCAGGGGCCCTGCTGGGTCCTGCCCCTGGCCTACGGGGCCTCTGAGCACAACCGGCCCTCTCCCGCTGGAAGACCTCCCCGGCTGCCTCCAAAGGCCGGTTTGCCAACACTCCCGCCCGCTGTTCCCGCCAGGCACGCACAATGCTCCCAAGCCCGGGAGAAAAGCGCTTCACGGTGGTGCTCTCTCCGGGCCCTTGCCCCTGAGCCTGGGGCAAGGCAGGGGGAACACACTCCCAGGCCAAGGCAGAACCACATGCCCACGTCTGTTCCTGTCCCCTGAACCGGCAGAGAGCTCGGGGGAGCCAGAGTCTGTCAGGCAGCTGCTGGGCTGGCGGCCTGTGTGGGAAGGGGCAGAGCCGACCTAGGGGCAAGTTGGGCCTCTTGCTCTCCCTGCTGCCCTGAGGCTGCTGGGCCAAAGAGGTCTCGGGCATCCAGCCCCTTGCTGGTCCCTTCCCTCTGACGAAGCCCTCTGAGCTCCAGCACCTTGCAGTGTGGAAACAGCCCCTGCCAGCAACCTCCTCTCCAAGGAGGCCTCAACCGAGGCCTAGGCCCAGGGGAAAGACACCAGCGGGGATGAGCCGGGGGAGGCGCCTGGGCATGTCTGGACCCAGTCCCTGCAGCCTGCCCCTTGGTGGGCAGTACCCCCAGAGGCCAGGAAGATCTGGGCAAGGCTGGCCAGGGGCAGGGGCCCTGCTGGGTCCTGCCACTGGCCTGTGGGGCCACTGAGCACAACCGGCCCTCTCCTGCTGGAAGACCTCCCCGGCTGCCTCCAAAGGCCGATTTGCCAACACTCCCGCCCGCTGTTCCCGCCAGGCATGCACAATGCTCCCAAGCCCGGGAGAAAAGCACTTGGGGGTGGTGCTCTCTCCGGGCCCTTGCCCCTGAGCCTGGGGGCCAGGCAGGGGGAACACACTCCCAGGCCAAGGCAGAACCACATGCACACGTCTGTTCCTGTCCACTGCACCGGCAGAGAGCTCGGGGGAGCCAGAGTCTCTCAGGCAGGTGCTAGTCTGGCGGCCTGGTGGGCAGGGGCAGAGCCGACCTAGGGGCAAGTTGGGCCTCTTGCTCTCCCTGCTGCCCTGAGGCTGCTGGGCCAAAGAGGTCTTGGGCATCCAGCCCCTTGCTGGTCCCTTCCCTCTGACGAGGCCCTCTGAGCTCCAGCACCTTGCAGTGTGGAGACAGCCCCTGCCAGCAACCTCCTCTCCAAGGAGGCCTCAACCGAGACCTAGGCCCAGGGGAAAGGCACCAGCAGGGAAGAGCCAGGGGAGGCGCCCGGGCATGTCTGGACCCAGTCCCCGCAGCCTGCCCCTTGGTGACGCAGTACCCCTGGAGGCCAGGAAGGTCTGGGCAAGGCTGGCCAGGGGCAGGACCCAGCAGGGCCCCTGCCCCTGGCCTACGGGGCCTCTGAGCACAACCGGCCCTCTTCCACTGGAAGACCTCCCCGGCTGCCTCCAAAGGCCGGTTTGCAAGCACTCCCGCCCACTGTTCCCACTAGGCGCGCACAATGCTCCCAAGCCCGGGAGAAAAGCGCTTCCGGGTGGAGCTATCTCCGTGCCCTTTCCCCTGAGCCTGGGGGCCAGGCAGGGGGTCCACCCTCCCAGGCCAAGGCAGAACCACATGCACACTTCTGTTCCTGCCCCTGCACCGGCAGAGAGCTCGGGGGAGCCAGGGTCTGTCAGGCAGGTGCTGGGCTGGCCGCCTGTGTGGGAAGGGGCAGAGCCGACCTAGGGGCAAGTTGGGCCTCTTGCTCTCCCTGCTGCCCTGAGGCTGCTGGGCAAAAGAGGTCTTGGGCATCCAGCCCCTTCTGGTCCCTTCCCTCTGACGACGCCCTCTGAGCTCCAGCACCTTGCAGTGTGGAGACAGCCCCTGCCAGCAACCTCCTCTCCAAGGCGGCCTCACCCGAGGCCTAGGCCCAGGGGAAAGGCACCAGCGGGGATGAGCCTGGGGAGGCGCCCGGGCATGTCTGGACCCAGTCCCTGCAGCCTGCCCCTTGGTGGGGAAGTACCCCCAAAGGCCAGGAAGGTCTGGGCAAGGCTGGCCAGGGGCAGGGGCCCTGCTGGGTCCTTCCCCTGGCCTGTGGGGCCTCTGAGCACAACCGGCCCTCTCCCGCTGGAAGACCTCCCCGGCTGCCTCCAAAGGCCGGTTTGCAAGCACTCCCGCCCACTGTTCCCACTAGGCGCGCACAATGCTACCAAGCCCGGGAGAAAAGCGCTTCGGGGTGGTGCTCTCTCCGGGCCCTTTCCCCTGAGCCTGGGGGCCAGGCAGGGGGTCCACACTCCCAGGCCAAGGCAGAACCACATGCACACGTCTGTTACTGCCCCCTGCACCGGCAGAGAGCTCGGGGGAGCCAGAGTCTGTCAGGCAGCTGCTGGACTGGCCGCCTGTGTGGGAAGTGGCAGAGCCGACCTAGGGGCAAGTTGGGCCTCTTGCTCTCCCTGCTGCCCTGAGGCTGCTGGGCCAAAGAGGTCTTGGGCATCCAGCCCCTTGCTGGTCCCTTCCCTCTGACGAGGCCCTCTGAGCTCCAGCACCTTGCAGTGTGGAGACAGCCCCTGCCAGCAACCTCCTCTCCAAGGAGGCCTCAACCGAGGCCTAGGCCCAGGGGAAAGGCACCAGAGGGGATGAGCCAGCGAGGCGCCCGGGCATGTCTGGACCCAGTCCCCACAGCCTGCCCCTTGGTGGGGCAGTACCCCCGGAGGCCAGGAAGGTCTGGGCAAGGCTGGCCAGGGGCAGGGGCCCTGCTGGGTCCTTCTCATGGCCTGTGGGGCCTCTGAACACAACCAGCCCTCTCCCGCTGGAAGACCTCCCCGGCTGCCTCCAAAGGCCGATTTGCCAACACTCCCGCCCGCTGTTCCCGCCAGGCACGCACAATGCTCCCAAGCCCGGGAGAAAAGCGCTTCGGGGTGGTGCTCTCACCGGGCCCTTGCCCCTGAGCCTAGGGGACAGGCAGGGGGTCCACCCCCCCAGGCCAAGGCAGAGCCACATGCACACGTCTGTTCCTGCCCCTGCACCGGCAGCGAGCTCGGGGTAGCAGGGGTCTGTCAGGCAGGTGCTGGGCTGGCCGCCTGTGTGGGAAGGGGCAGAGCCGACCTAGGGGCAAGTTGGGCCTCTTGCTCTCCCTGCTGCCCTGAGGCTGCTGGGCCAAAGAGGTCTTGGGCATCCAGCCCCTTGCTGGTCCCTTCCCTCTGACGAGGCCCTCTGAGCTCCAGCACCTTGCAGTGTGGAGACAGCCCCTGCCAGCAACCTCCTCTCCAAGGAGGCCTCACCCGAGGCCTAGGCCCAGGGGAAAGGCACCAGCGGGGATGAGCCTGGGGAGGCGCCCGGGCATGTCTGGACCCAGTCCCCGCAGCCTGCCCCTTGGTGGGGCAGTACCCCCAAGGCCAGGAAGGTCTGGGCAAGGCTGGCCAGGGGCAGGGGCCCTGCTGGGTCCTGCCCCTGGCCTGTGGGGCCTCTGAGCACAACCGGCCCTCTCCCGCTGGAAGACCTCCCCGGCTGCCTCCAAAGGCCGGTTTGCCAACACTCCCGCCCGCTGTTCCCGCCAGGCACGCACAATGCTCCCAAGCCCGGGAGAAAAGCGCTTCGGGGTGGTGCTCTCTCCGGGCCCTTGCCCCTGAGCCTGGGGGCAATGCAGGGGGAACACACTCCTAGGCCAAGGCAGAACCACATGCACACGTCTGTTCCTGTCCCCTGCTCCGGCAGAGAGCTCGGGGGAGCCAGAGTCTGCCAGGCAGCTGCTGGGTTGGCTGCCTGTGTGGGAAGGGGCAGAGCCGACCTAGGGGCAAGTTGGGACTCTTGCTCTCCCTGCTGCCCTGAGGCTGCTGGGCCAAAGAGGTCTTGGGCATCCAGCCCCTTGCTGGTCCCTTCCCGCTGACGAGGCCCTCTGAGCTCCAACACCTTGCAGTGTGGAGACAGCCACTGCCAGCAACCTCCTCTCCAAGGAGGCCTCACCCGAGGCCTAGGCCCAGGGGAAAGGCACCAGCGGGGATGAGCCTGGGGAGGCGCCCGGGCATGTCTGGACACAGTCCCCGCAGCCTGCCCCTTGGTGGGGCTGTAGCCCCGGAGGCCAGGAAGGTCTGTGCAAGGCTGGCCAGGGGCAGGGGCCCCGCTGGGTCCTGCCCCTGTCCTGTGGGGCCTCTTAGCACAACCGGCCCTCTCCGGCTGGAATACCTCCCCAGCTGCCTCCAAATGCTGGTTTGCAAGCACTCCCGCCCACTGTTACCACCAGGCGCGCACAATGCTCCAAAGCCAGGGAGAAAAGCGCTTCAGGGTGGTGCTCTCTCCGGGCCCTTGCCCCTGAGCCTGGGCCAGGCAGGGGGTCCACACTCCCAGGCCAAGGCAGAACCACATGCACACGTCTGTTCCTGCCCCCTGCACGGGCAGAGAGCTCGGGGGAGCCAGAGTCGGTCAGGCAGCTGCTGAGCTGGACGCCTGTGTGAGAAGTGGCAGAACCGACCTAGGGGCAAGTTGGGCCTCTTGCTCTCCCTGCTGCCCTGAGGCGGCTGGGCCAAAGAGGTCTTGGGCATCCAGCCCCTTGCTGGTCCCTTCCCTCTGACGAGGCCCTCTGAGCTCCAGCACCTTGCAGTGTGGAGACAGCCCCTGCCAGCAACCTCCTCTCCAAGGAGGCCTCAACCTAGCCCTAGGCCCAGGGGAAAGGCACCAGCGGGGATGAGCCTGGGGAGGCGCCCGGGCATGTCTGGACCCAGACCCCGCTGCCTGACCCTTGGTGGGGCAGTACCCCCGGAAGCCAGGAAGGTCTGGGCAAGGCTGGCCAGCGGCAGGGGCCCTGCTGGGTCCTGCCCCTGGCCTGTGGGGCCTCTGAGCACAACCGGCCCTCTCCCGCTGGAAAACCTCCCCGGCTTCCTCCAAAGGCCGATTTGCCAACACTCCCGAGCGCTGTTCCCGCCAGGCACGCACAATGCTCCCAAGCCCGGGAGAAAAGCGCTTCGGGGTGGTGCTCTCTCCGGGCCCTTGCCCCTGAGCCTGGGGGCCAGGCAGGGGGTCCACCCTCCCAGGCCAAGGCAGAACCAGATGCACACGTCTGTTCCTGCCCCTGCACCGGCAGCGAGCTCGGGGTAGCAGGGGTCTGTCAGGAAGGTGCTGGGCTGGCCGCCTGTGTGGGAAGGGGCAGAGCCGACCTAGGGGCAAGTTGGGCCTCGAGCTCTCCCTGCTGCCCTGAGGCTGTTGGGCCAAAGAGGTCTTGGGCATCCAGCCCCTTGCTGGTCCCTTCCCTCTGCCGAGGCCCTCTGAGCTCCAGCACCTTGCAGTGTGGAGACAGCCCTTGCCAGCAACCTCCTCTCCAAGGAGGCCTCACCCGAGGCCTAGGCCCAGGGGAAAGGCACCAGCGGGGATGAGCCTGGGGAGGCGCCCGGGCATGTCTGGACCCAGTCCCCGCAGCCTGCCCCTTGGTGGGGCAGTACCCCCAAAGGCCAGGAAGGTCTGGGCAAGGCTGGCCAGGGGCAGGGGCTCTGCTGGGTCCTGCCCCTGGCCTGTGGGGCCTCTGAGCACAACCGGCCCTCTCCCGCTGGAAGACCTCCCCGGCTGCCTCCAAAGGCCGATTTGCCAACACTCCCGCCCGCTGTTCCCGCCAGGCACGCACAATGCTCCCAAGCCCGGGAGAAAAGCGCTTCGGGGTGGTGCTCTCTCCGGGCCCTTGCCCCTGAGCCTGGGGGCAATGCAGGGGGAACACACTCCTAGGCCAAGGCAGAACCACATGCACACGTCTGTTCCTGTCCCCTGCTCCGGCAGAGAGCTCGGGGGAGCCAGAGTCTGCCAGGCAGCTGCTGGGTTGGCTGCCTGTGTGGGAAGGGGCAGAGCCGACCTAGGGGCAAGTTGGGCCTCTTGCTCTCCCTGCTGCCCTGAGGCTGCTGGGCCAAAGAGGTCTTGGGCATCCAGCCCCTTGCTGGTCCCTTCCCTCTGACGAGGCCCTCTGAGCTCCAGCACCTTGCAGTGTGAAGACAGACCCTGCCAGCAACCTCCTCTCCAAGGAGGCCTCAACCGAGACCTAGGCCCAGGGGAAAGGCACCAGCAGGGAAGAGCCAGGGGAGGCGCCCGGGCATGTCTGGACCCAGTCCCCGCAGCCTGCCCCTTGGTGGCACAGTACCCCTGGAGGCCAGGAAGGTCTGGGCAAGGCTGGCCAGGGGCAGGGGCCCTGCTGGGTCCTGCCCCTGGCCTACGGGGCCTCTGAGCACAACCGGCCCTCTCCCACTGGAAGACCTCCCCGGCTGCCTCCAAAGGCCGGTTTGCAAGCACTCCCGCCCACTGTTCCCACTAGGCGCGCACAATGCTACCAAGCCCGGGAGAAAAGCGCTTCGGGGTGGTGCTCTCTCCGGGCCCTTTCCCCTGAGCCTGGGGGCCAGGCAGGGGGTCCACACTCCCAGGCCAAGGCAGAACCACATGCACACGTCTGTTACTGCCCCCTGCACCGGCAGAGAGCTCGGGGGAGCCAGAGTCTGTCAGGCAGCTGCTGGACTGGCCGCCTGTGTGGGAAGTGGCAGAGCCGACCTAGGGGCAAGTTGGGCCTCTTGCTCTCCCTGCTGCCCTGAGGCTGCTGGGCCAAAGAGGTCTTGGGCATCCAGACCCTTGCTGGTCCCTTCCCTCTGACGAGGCCCTCTGAGCTCCAGCACCTTGCAGTGTGGAGACAGCCCCTGCCAGCAACCTCCTCTCCAAGGAGGCCTCACCCGAGGCCTAGGCCCAGGGGAAAGGCACCAGCGGGGATGAGCCTGGGGAGGCGCCCGGGCATGTCTGGACCCAGTCCCCGCAGCCTGCCCCTTGGTGGGGCAGTACCCCCAAAGGCCACGAAGGTCTGGGCAAGGCTGGCCAGGGGCAGGGGCCCTGCTGGGTCCTGCCCCTGGCCTGTGGGGCCTCTTAGCACAACCGGCCCTCTCCCGCTGGAATACCTCCCCAGCTGCCTCCAAATGCTGGTTTGCAAGCACTCCCGCCCACTGTTACCATCAGGCGCGCACATTGCTCCCAAGCCAGGGAGAAAAGCGCTTCAGGGTGGTGCTCTCTCCGGGCCCTTGCCCCTAGGCCTGGGCCAGGCAGGGGGTCCACACTCCCAGGCCAAGACAGAACCACATGCACACGTCTGTTCCTGCCCCCTGCACGGGCAGAGAGCTCGGGGGAGCCAGAGAGGGTCAGGCAGCTGCTGAGCTGGACGCCTGTGTGAGAAGTGGCAGAACCGACCTAGGGGCAAGTTGGGCCTCTTGCTCTCCCTGCTGCCCTGAGGCTGCTGGGCCAAAGAGGTCTTGGGCATCCAGCCCCTTGCTGGTCCCTTCCTTCTGACGAGGCCCTCTGAGCTCCAGCACCTTGCAGTGTGGAGACAGCCCCTGCCAGCAACCTCCTCTCCAAGGAGGCCTCAACCGAGCCCTAGGCCCAGGGGAAAGGCACCAGCGGGGATGAGCCTGGGGAGGCGCCCGGGCATGCCTGGACCCAGACCCCGCTGCCTGACCCTTGGTGGGGCAGTACCCCCGGAAGCCAGGAAGGTCTGGGCAAGGCTGGCCGGCGGCAGGGGCCCTGCTGGGTCCTGCCCCTGGCCTGTGGGGCCTCTGAGCACAACCGGCCCTCTCCCGCTGGAAAACCTCCCCGGCTTCCTCCAAAGGCCGATTTGCCAACACTCCCGAGCGCTGTTCCCGCCAGGCACGCACAATGCTCCCAAGCCCGGGAGAAAAGCGCTTCGGGGTGGTGCTCTCTCCGGGCCCTTGCCCCTGAGCCTGGGGGCCAGGCAGGGGGTCCACCCTCCCAGGCCAAGGCAGAACCACATGCACACGTCTGTTCCTGCCCCTGCACCGGCAGCGAGCTCGGGGTAGCAGGGGTCTGTCAGGCAGGTGCTGGGCTGGCCGCCTGTGTGGGAAGGGGCAGAGCCGACCTAGGGGCAAGTTGGGCCTCGTGCTCTCCCTGCTGCCCTGAGGCTGTTGGGCCAAAGAGGTCTTGGGCATCCAGCCCCTTGCTGGTCCCTTCCCTCTGACGAGGCCCTCTGAGCTCCAGCACCTTGCAGTGTGGAGACAGCCCCTGCCAGCAACATCCTCTCCAAGGAGGCCTCACCCGAGGCCTAGGCCCAGGGGAAAGGCACCAGCGGGGATGAGCCTGGGGAGGCGCCCGGGCATGTCTGGACCCAGTCCCCGCAGCCTGCCCCTTGGTGGGGCAGTACCCCCAAAGGCCAGGAAGGTCTGGGCAAGGCTGGCCAGGGGCAGGGGCCCTGCTGGGTCCTGCCCCTGGCCTGTGGGGCCTCTGAGCACAACCGGCCCTCTCCCGCTGGAAGACCTCCCCGGCTGCCTCCAAAGGCCGGTTTGCCAACACTCCCGCCCGCTGTTCCCGCCAGGCACGCACAATGCTCCCAAGCCCGGGAGAAAAGCGCTTCGGGGTGGTGCTCTCTCCGGGCCCTTGCCCCTGAGCCTGGGGGCAATGCAGGGGGAACACACTCCTAGGCCAAGGCAGAACCACATGCACACGTCTGTTCCTGTCCCCTGCTCCGGCAGAGAGCTCGGGGGAGCCAGAGTCTGCCAGGCAGCTGCTGGGTTGGCTGCCTGTGTGGGAAGGGGCAGAGCCGACCTAGGGGCAAGTTGGGACTCTTGCTCTCCCTGCTGCCCTGAGGCTGCTGGGCCAAAGAGGTCTTGGGCATCCAGCCCCTTGCTGGTCCCTTCCCGCTGACGAGGCCCTCTGAGCTCCAACACCTTGCAGTGTGGAGACAGCCACTGCCAGCAACCTCCTCTCCAAGGAGGCCTTACCCGAGGCCTAGGCCCAGGGGAAAGGCACCAGCGGGGATGAGCCTGGGGAGGCGCCCGGGCATGTCTGGACACAGTCCCCGCAGCCTGCCCCTTGGTGGGGCTGTAGCCCCGGAGGCCAGGAAGGTCTGTGCAAGGCTGGCCAGGGGCAGGGGCCCCGCTGGGTCCTGCCCCTGTCCTGTGGGGCCTCTTAGCACAACCGGCCCTCTCCCGCTGGAATACCTCCCCAGCTGCCTCCAAATGCTGGTTTGCAAGCACTCCCGCCCACTGTTACCACCAGGCGCGCAGAATGCTCCAAAGCCAGGGAGAAAAGCGCTTCAGGGTGGTGCTCTCTCCGGGCCCTTGCCCCTGAGCCTGGGCCAGGCAGGGGTTCCACACTCCCAGGCCAAGGCAGAACCACATGCACACGTCTGTTCCTGCCCCCTGCACGGGCAGAGAGCTCGGGGGAGCCAGAGTCGGTCAGGCAGCTGCTGAGCTGGACGCCTGTGTGAGAAGTGGCAGAACCGACCTAGGGGCAAGTTGGGCCTCTTGCTCTCCCTGCTGCCCTGAGGCGGCTGGGCCAAAGAGGTCTTGGGCATCCAGCCCCTTGCTGGTCCCTTCCCTCTGACGAGGCCCTCTGAGCTCCAGCACCTTGCAGTGTGGAGACAGCCCCTGCCAGCAACCTCCTCTCCAAGGAGGCCTCAACCGAGCCCTAGGCCCAGGGGAAAGGCACCAGCGGGGATGAGCCTGGGGAGGCGCCCGGGCATGTCTGGACCCAGACCCCGCTGCCTGACCCTTGGTGGGGCAGTACCCCCGGAAGCCAGGAAGGTCTGGGCAAGGCTGGCCAGCGGCAGGGGCCCTGCTGGGTCCTGCCCCTGTCCTGTGGGGCCTCTGAGCACAACCGGCCCTCTCCCGCTGGAAAACCTCCCCGGCTTCCTCCAAAGGCCGATTTGCCAACACTCCCGAGCGCTGTTCCCGCCAGGCACGCACAATGCTCCCAAGCCCGGGAGAAAAGCGCTTCGGGGTGGTGCTCTCTCCGGGCCCTTGCCCCTGAGCCTGGGGGCCAGGCAGGGGGTCCACCCTCCCAGGCCAAGGCAGAACCACATGCACACGTCTGTTCCTGCCCCTGCACCGGCAGCGAGCTCGGGGTAGCAGGGGTCTGTCAGGCAGGTGCTGGGCTGGCCGCCTGTGTGGGAAGGGGCAGAGCCGACCTAGGGGCAAGTTGGGCCTCGTGCTCTCCCTGCTGCCCTGAGGCTGTTGGGCCAAAGAGGTCTTGGGCATCCAGCCCCTTGCTGGTCCCTTCCCTCTGCCGAGGCCCTCTGAGCTCCAGCACCTTGCAGTGTGGAGACAGCCCCTGCCAGCAACCTCCTCTCCAAGGAGGCCTCACCCGAGGCCTAGGCCCAGGGGAAAGGCACCAGCGGGGATGAGCCTGGGGAGGCGCCCGGGCATGTCTGGACCCAGTCCCCGCAGCCTGCCCCTTGGTGGGGCAGTACCCCCAAAGGCCAGGAAGGTCTGGGCAAGGCTGGCCAGGGGCAGGGGCCCTGCTGGGTCCTGCCCCTGGCCTGTGGGGCCTCTGAGCACAACCGGCCCTCTCCCGCTGGAAGACCTCCCCGGCTGCCTCCAAAGGGCGGTTTGCCAACACTCTCGCCCGCTGTTCCCGCCAGGCACGCACAATGCTCCCAAGCCCGGGAGAAAAGCGCTTCGGGGTGGTGCTCTCTCCGGGCCCTTGCCCCTGAGCCTGGGGGCAATGCAGGGGGAACACACTCCTAGGCCAAGGCAGAACCACATGCACACGTCTGTTCCTGTCCCCTGCTCCGGCAGAGAGCTCGGGGGAGCCAGAGTCTGCCAGGCAGCTGCTGGGTTGGCTGCCTGTGTGGAAAGGGGCAGAGCCGACCAAGGGGCAAGTTGGGACTCTTGCTCTCCCTGCTGCCCTGAGGCTGCTGGGCCAAAGAGGTCTTGGGCATCCAGCCCCTTGCTGGTCCCTTCCCGCTGACGAGGCCCTCTGAGCTCCAACACCTTGCAGTGTGGAGACAGCCACTGCCAGCAACCTCCTCTCCAAGGAGGCCTTACCCGAGGCCTAGGCCCAGGGGAAAGGCACCAGCGGGGATGAGCCTGGGGAGGCGCCCGGGCATGTCTGGACACAGTCCCCGCAGCCTGCCCCTTGGTGGGGCTGTAGCCCCGGAGGCCAGGAAGGTCTGTGCAAGGCTGGCCAGGGGCAGGGGCCCCGTTGGGTCCTGCCCCTGTCCTGTGGGGCCTCTTAGCACAACCGGCCCTCTCCCGCTGGAATACCTCCCCAGCTGCCTCCAAATGCTGGTTTGCAAGCACTCCCGCCCACTGTTACCACCAGGCGCGCAGAATGCTCCAAAGCCAGGGAGAAAAGCGCTTCAGGGTGGTGCTCTCTCCGGGCCCTTGCCCCTGAGCCTGGGCCAGGCAGGGGGTCCACACTCCCAGGCCAAGGCAGAACCACATGCACACGTCTCTTCCTGCCCCCTGCACGGGCAGAGAGCTCGGGGGAGCCAGAGTCGGTCAGGCAGCTGCTGAGCTGGACGCCTGTGTGAGAAGTGGCAGAACCGACCTAGGGGCAAGTTGGGCCTCTTGCTCTCCCTGCTGCCCTGAGGCGGCTGGGCCAAAGAGGTCTTGGGCATCCAGCCCCTTGCTGGTCCCTTCCCTCTGACGAGGCCCTCTGAGCTCCAGCACCTTGCAGTGTGGAGACAGCCCCTGCCAGCAACCTCCTCTCCAAGGAGGCCTCAACCGAGCCCTAGGCCCAGGGGAAAGGCACCAGCGGGGATGAGCCTGGGGAGGCGCCCGGGCATGTCTGGACCCAGACCCCGCTGCCTGACCCTTGGTGGGGCAGTACCCCCGGAAGCCAGGAAGGTCTGGGCAAGGCTGGCCAGCGGCAGGGGCCCTGCTGGATCCTGCCCCTGGCCTGTGGGGCCTCTGAGCACAACCGGCCCTCTCCCGCTGGAAAACCTCCCCGGCTTCCTCCAAAGGCCGATTTGCCAACACTCCCGAGCGCTGTTCCCGCCAGGCACGCACAATGCTCCCAAGCCCGGGAGAAAAGCGCTTCGGGGTGGTGCTCTCTCCGGGCCCTTGCCCCTGAGCCTGGGGGCCAGGCAGGGGGTCCACCCTCCCAGGCCAAGGCAGAACCAGATGCACACGTCTGTTCCTGCCCCTGCACCGGCAGCGAGCTCGGGGTAGCAGGGGTCTGTCAGGCAGGTGCTGGGCTGGCCGCCTGTGTGGGAAGGGGCAGAGCCGACCTAGGGGCAAGTTGGGCCTCGTGCTCTCCCTGCTGCCCTGAGGCTGTTGGGCCAAAGAGGTCTTGGGCATCCAGCCCCTTGCTGGTCCCTTCCCTCTGCCGAGGCCCTCTGAGCTCCAGCACCTTGCAGTGTGGAGACAGCCCCTGCCAGCAACCTCCTCTCCAAGGAGGCCTCACCCGAGGCCTAGGCCCAGGGGAAAGGCACCAGCGGGGATGAGCCTGGGGAGGCGCCCGGGCATGTCTGGACCCAGTCCCCGCAGCCTGCCCCTTGGTGGGGCAGTACCCCCCGAGGCCAGGAAGGTCTGGGCAAGGCTGGCCAGGGGCAGGGGCCCTGCTGTGTCCTGCCCCTGGCCTACGGGACCTCTGAGCACAACCGGCCCTCTCCCACTGGAAGACCTCCCCGGCTGCCTCCAAAGGACGGTTTGCAAACACTCCCGCCCACTGTTCACGCCAGGCACGCCCAATGCTCCCAAGCCCGGGAGAAAAGTGCTTCGGGGTGGTGCTCTCTCCGGGCCCTTGCCCCTGAGCCTGGGGGACAGGCAGGGGAACACACTCCTAGGCCAAGGCAGAACCACATGCACACGTCTGTTCCTGTCCCCTGCACCGGCAGAGAGCTCGGGGGAGCCAGAGTCTGCCAGGCAGCTGCTGGGTTGGCTGCCTGTGTGGGAAGGGGCAGAGCCGACCTAGGGGCAAGTTGGGACTCTTGCTCTCCCTGCTGCCCTGAGGCTGCTGGGCCAAAGAGGTCTTGGGCATCCAGCCCCTTGCTGGTCCCTTCCCGCTGACGAGGCCCTCTGAGCTCCAACACCTTGCAGTGTGGAGACAGCCACTGCCAGCAACCTCCTCTCCAAGGAGGCCTTAACCGAGGCCTAGGCCCAGGGGAAAGGCACCAGCGGGGATGAGCCTGGGGAGGCGCCCGGGCATGTCTGGACACAGTCCCCGCAGCCTGCCCCTTGGTGGGGCTGTAGCCCCGGAGGCCAGGAAGGTCTGTGCAAGGCTGGCCAGGGGCAGGGGCCCCGCTGGGTCCTGCACCTGTCCTGTGGGGCCTCTTAGCACAACCGGCCCTCTCCCGCTGGAAGACCTCCCCGGCTGCCTCCAAAGGCTGGTTTGCAAGCACTCCCGCCGCTGTTCATGCCAGGCACGCACAATGCTCCCAAGCCCGGGAGAAAAGCGATTCGGGGTGGTGCTCTCTCCGGGCCCTTGCCCCTGAGCCTGGGAGCCAGGCAGGGGTTAACACTCCCAGGCCAAATCAGAACCACATGCACACGTCTGTTCCTGCCCCCTGCACCGGCAGAGAGCTCGGGGGAGCCAGAGTCTGCCAGGCAGCTGCTGGGCTGTCTGCCTGTGTGGGAAGGGGCAGAACCGACCTAGGGGCAAGTTGGGCCTCTTGCTCTCCCTGCTGCCCTGAGGCTGCTGGGCCAAAGAGGTCTTGGGCATCCAGCCCCTTGCTGGTCCCTTCCCTCTGACGAGGCCCTCTGAGTTCCAGCACCTCGCAGTGTGGAGACAGCCCCTGCCAGCAACCTCCTCTCCAAGGAGGCCTCAACCGAGGCCTAGGCCCAGGGGAAAGGCACCAGCGGGGATGAGCCTGGGGAGGCGCCCGGGCATGTCTGGACCCAGTCCCCGCAGCCTGCCCCTTGGTGGGGCAGTACCCCCGGAGGCCAGGAAGGTCTGGGCAAGGCTGGCCAGGGGCAAGGGACCTGCTGGGTCCTACCCCTGTCCTGTGGGGCCTCTGAGCACATCTGGCCCTCTCCCGCTGGAAGACCTCCCCGGCTGCCTCCAAATGCCGGTTTGCCAACACTCCCGCCCACTGTTCCCACCAGGCGCGCACAATGCTCCCAAGCCCGGGAGAAAAGCGCTTCGGGGTGGTGCTCTCTCCGGGTACTTGCCCCTGAGCCTGGGGGCAAGGCAGGGGGAACACACTCCGAGACGAAGGCAGAACCACATGCACACGTCTGTTCCTTCCCCCTGCATCGGCAGAGAGCTCGGGGGAGCCAGAGTCTGTCAGGCAGCTGCTGGGCTGGCGACCTGTGTGGGAAGGGGCAGAGCCGACCTAGGGGCAAGTTGGGCCTCTTGCTCTCCCTGCTGCCCTGAGGCTGCTGGGCCAAAGAGGTCTTGGGCATCCAGCCCCTTGCTGGTCCCTTGCCTCTGACGAGGCCCTCTGAGCTCCAGCACCTTGCAGTGTGGAGACAGCCCCTGCCAGGAACCTCCTCTCCAAGGAGGCCTCAACCGAGGCCTAGGCCCAGGGGAAAGGCACCAGCGGGGATGAGCCTGGGGAGGCGCCCGGACATGTCTGGACTCAGTCCCCGCAGCCTGCCCCTTGGTGGGGCAGTACCCCCGGAGGCCAGGAAGGTCTGGGCAAGGCTGGCCAGGGGCAGGGGCCCTGTTGGGTCCTGCCCCTGGCCTACGGGACCTCTGAGCACAACCGGCCCTCTCCCACTGGAAGACCTCCCCGGCTGCCTCCAAAGGACGGTTTGCAAACACTCCCGCCCACTGTTCACGCCAGGCACGCACAATGCTCCCAAGCCCGGGAGAAAAGTGCTTCGGGGTGGTGCTCTCTCCGGGCCCTTGCCCCTGAGCCTGGGGGACAGGCAGGGGAACACACTCCTAGGCCAAGGCAGAACCACATGCACACGTCTGTTCCTGTCCCCTGCACCGGCAGAGAGCTCGGGGGAGCCAGAGTCTGCCAGGCAGCTGCTGGGTTGGCTGCCTGTGTGGGAAGGGGCAGAGCCGACCTAGGGGCAAGTTGGGCCTCTTGCTCTCCCTGCTGCCCTGAGGCTGCTGGGCCAATGAGGTCTTGGGCATCCAGCCCCTTGCTGGTCCCTTCCCGCTGACGAGGCCCTCTGAGCTCCAGCACCTTGCAGTGTGGAGACAGCCCCTGCCAGCAACCTCCTCTCCAAGGAGGCCTCAACCGAGGCCTAGGCCCAGGGGAAAGGCACCAGCGGGGATGAGCCTGGGGAGGCGCCCGGGCATGTCTGGACCCAGTCCCCGCAGCCTGCCCCTTGGTGGGGCAGTACACCCGGAGGCCAGGAAGGTCTGGGCAAGGCTGGCCAGGGGCAGGGGACCTGCTGGGTCCTGCCCCTGGCCTGTGGGGCCTCTGAGCACAACCGGCCCTCTGCCGCTGGAAGACCTCCCCGGCTGCATCCAAAGGCCGATTTGGCAACACTCCCGCCCGCTGTTCCCGCCAGGCACGCACAATGCTTCCAACCCCGGGAGAAAAGCGCTTCGGGGTGGTGCTCTCTGCGGGCCCTTGGAAGACCTCCCCGGCTGCCTACAAAGGCCGGTTTGCAAGCACTCATGTCCGCTGTTCCCGACAGCCGCGCACAATGCTCCCAATTCCGGGAGAAAAGTGCTTCGGGATGGTGCTCTCTCCCGGCCCTTGGAAGACCTCCCCGGCTGCCTCCAAAGGCTGGTTTTCAAGAACTCCCTCCCGCTGACCCGCCAGCCGCACACAATGCTCCCAAGCCCGGGAGAAAAGCATTTTGGGGCGGTGCTCTCTCCTGGCCCTTGGAAGACCTCCCCCGCTGCCTACAAAGGCCGGTTTGCAAGCACTCATGTCCGCTGTTCCCGACAGCCGCGCACAATGCTCCCAATTCCGGGAGAAAAGTGCTTCGGGATGGTGCTCTCTCCCGGCCCTTGGAAGACCTCCCCGGCTGCCTCCAAAGGCTGGTTTTCAAGAACTCCCTCCCGCTGACCCGCCAGCCGCACACAATGCTCCAAAACCCCGGAGAAAAGTGCTTCGTGGTGCTGTTCTCTCCGTGCCCATGGAAGACCTCCCGGTGCCCCCAAAGTCCGGTTTGGGAGCACTCCCACTCGCTGTTCCCGCCATTCGCGCAAATGTTCCAAGCCCGGGAGAAAAGCGCTTCTGGGTGGTGCTCTCTCCTGGCCCTTGGAAGACCTCCCCGGCTGCCTCCAAAGGCCGGTTTGCAAGCACTCCTGCCCGCTGTTCCCACCAGCCACGCACAATGCTCCCAAGCCCGGGAGAAAAGCATTTTGTGGTGGTGCTCACACCGGGCCCTGGAAGACCTCCCCGGCTGCCTCCAAAGGCCGGTTTTCAAGCACTCCGGCCTGCTGTTCCCGCCACCCGCGCACAATGCTCCCAAGCCCGGGAGAAAAGCGCTTCGGGGTGGTGCTCTCTCCGGGCACTTTCAAGACCTCCCCGGCTGCCTCCAAAGGCCGGTTTGTAAGTACTCATTCCCGCTGCTTCCGCCAGCCACGCACAATGCTCCCAAGCCCGGGAGAAAAGCATTTTTGGGTGGTGCTCTCTCCGGGCCCTTGGAAGACCTCCCCGGCTGCCTCTAAAGGCCGGTTTGCAAGCACTCATGTCCGTTGTTCCCGACAGCCGCGAACAATGCTCCAAAGCCCGGGAGAAAAGCATTTTGGGGTGGTGATCAGTCCGGGCCCTTGGAAGACCTCCCCGGCTGCCTCCAAAGGACAGTTTGCAAGCACTCATGCCCGCTGTTCCCGCCAGCCACGCACAATGCTCCCAAGACCGTGAGAAATGTGCTTCGGGGTGGTGTTCTCTCCGGGACCATGGAGGACCTCCCCGGCTGCCCCCAAAGGCCGGTTTGCAAGCACTCCACTCGCTGTACCCGCCAGCCACACACAATGTTCCAAAACCCCGGAGAAAAGCGCTTCGGGGTGGTGCTCTCTCCGGGCCCTTGGAAGACTTCTCTGGCTGCCTCCAAAGTCCGGTTTGCAAGAATTCCCTCCCGCTGTCCCACCAGCCGCACACAATGCTCCCAAGACCGGGAGAAATGCGCTTCGGGGTGGTGTTCTCTCCGTGCCCATGGAGGACCTCCCCGGCTGCCCCCAAAGGCCGGTTTGCAATCACTCCCACTCACTGTTCCCGCCAGCCACGCACATGCTCCAAAACACGGGAGAGAAGCGCTTTGGGGTGGTGCTCTCTCCCGGCCCTTGGAAGACTTCCCCGGCTGCCTCCAAAGGCCGGTTTGCAAGAACTCCCTCCCGCTGGCCCGCCAGCCGCACACAATGCTCCCAATCACGGGAGAAAAGCGCTTCGGGGTGGTGCTCTCTCAGGGCCCTTTGAAGACCTCCCCGGCTGCCTCCAATGGCCGGTATGCAAGCACTCATGCCCGCTGTTCCCACCAGCCGTGCACAATGCTCCCAAGCACGGGAGAAAAGCATTTTGGGGTTGTGCTCACTCCTTGCCCTTGGAAGACCTCCGCGCCTGCCTCCAAAGGCCGGTTTGCAAGCACTCCTGCCTGCTGTTCCCGCCACCCGCGCACACTGCTCCCAAGCCCGGCAGAAAAGCGCATCGGGGTGGTGTTCCCTCCGGGCCCATGGAGGACCTCCCTGGCTGCCCCCAAAGGCCGGTTTGCAAGCATTCCACGAGCTGTTCCCGCCAGCCATGCAAATGCTCCCAAGCCGGGGAGAGAAGCATTTTGGGGTGGTGCTCTCTCCGGGCCCTTGCCCCTGTGCCTGGGGGCCAGGCAGGGGGTCCACACTCCCAGGCCAAGTCAGAACCACATGCACACGTCTGTTCCTGCCCCCTGCACAGGCAGAGAGCTCGGGGGAGCCAGAGTCTGCCAGGCAGCTGCTGGGCTGGCTGCCTGTGTGGGAAGGGGCAGAGCCGAACTAGGGGCAAGTTGGGCCTCGTGCTCTCCCTGCTGCCCTGAGGCTGCTGGGCCAAAGAGGTCTTGGGCATCCAGCCCCTTGCTGGTCCCTTCCCTCTGACGAGGCCCTCTGAGCTCCAGCATCTCGCAGTGTGGAGACAGCCCCTGCGAGCAACCTTCTCTCCAAGGAGGCCTCAACCGAGGCCTAGGCACAGGGGAAAGGCACCAGCGGGGATGAGCCTGGGGAGGCGCCCGGGAATGTCTGGACCCAGTCCCCGCAGCCTGCCCCTTGGTGGGGCAGTACCCCCGGAGGCCAGGAAGGTCTGGGCAAGGCTGGCCAGGGGCAGGGGCCCTGCTGGGTCCTGCCCCTGGCCTGTGGGGCCTCTGAGCCCGACCGGCCCTCTCCCACTGGAAGACCTCCCCGGCTGCCTCCAAAGGCTGGTTTGCAAGCACTCCCGCCCAGTGTTCCCACCAGGCGCGCACAATGCTCCCAAGCCCGGGAGAAAAGCGCTTCGGGATGGTGCTCTCTCCGGGCCCTTGCCCCTGAGCCTGGGGGACAGGCAGGGGGTCCACACTCCAAGGCCAAGGCAGAACCACATGCCCACGTCTCTTCCTGCCCCCTGCACCGGCAGAGAGCTCGGGGGAGCCAGAGTCTCTCAAGCAGCTGCTGGGCTGGCCGTCTGTGTGGGAAGTGGCAGTGCCGACCTTGGGGCAAGTTGGGCCGCTTGCTCTCCCTGCTGCCCTGAGGCTGCTGGGCCAAAGAGGTCTTGGGCATCCAGCCCCTTGCTCGTCCCTTCCCTCTGTCGAGGCCCTCTGAGCTCCAGCACCTTGCAGTGTGGAGACAGCCCCTGCCAGCAACCTCCTCTCCAAGGAGGCCTAAACCGAGCCCTAGGCCCAGGGGAAAGGCACCAGCGGGGATGAGCCTGGGGAGGCGCCCGGGCATGTCGGGACCCAGTCCCCGCAGCCTGCCCCTTGGAGGGGCAGTACCCCCGGAGGCCAGGAAGGTCTGGGAAATGCTGGCCAGGGGCAGGGGCCCTGCTGGCTTCTGCCCCTGGCCTGTGGGGCCTCTGAGCACAACCGGCCCTCTCCCACTGGAAGACCTCCCCGGCTGCCTTCGAAGGCCGGTTTGCAAGCACTCCCGCCCGATGTTCCCGGCAGGCCCGCATAATGCTCCCAAGCCCGGGAGAAAAGCGCATCGCGGTGGTGCTCTCTCCGGGCCCTTGCCCCTGAGCCTGGGGCAAGGCAGGGGGAACACACTCCCAGGCCAAGGCAGAACCACATGCACACGTCTGTTCCTGTCCCCTGAACCGGCAGAGAGCTCGGGGGAGCCAGAGTCTGTCAGGCAGCTGCTGGGCTGGCCGCCTGTGTGGGAAGGGGCAGAGCCGACCTAGGGGCAAGTTGGGCCTCTTGCTCTCCCTGCTGCCCTGAGGCTGCTGGGCCAAAGAGGTCTTGGGCATCCAGCCCCTTGCTGGTCCCTTCCCTCTGACGAGGCCCTCTGAGCTCCAGGACCTTGCAGTGTGGAGACAGCCCCTGCCAGCAACCTCCTCTCCAAGGAGGCCTCAACCGAGGCCTAGGCCCAGGGGAAAGGCACCAGCGGGGATGAGCCTGGGGAGGCGCCCGGGCATGTCTGGACCCAGTCCCTGCAGCCTGCCCCTTGGTGGGGCAGTAGCCCCGGAGGCCAGGAAGGTCTGGGCAAGGCTGGCCAGGGGCAGGGGCCCTTCTGGCTCCTGCCCCTGGCCTGTGGGTCCTCTGAGCACAACAGGCCCTCTCCCGCTGGAAGACCTCCCCGGCTGCCTCCAAAGGCCGGTTTGCAAACACTCCCGCCTGCTGTTCCCGCCAGGCACGCACAATGCTCCCAAGCCCGGGAGAAAAGCGCTTCGGGGTGGTGCTCTCTCTGGGCCCTTGCCCCTGAGCCTGGGGGCCAGGCAGGGGGAACACACTCCCAGGCCAAGGCAGAACCACATGCACACGTCTGTTCCTGCCCCCTGTACCGGCAGAGAGCTCGGGGGATCCAGAGTCTGCCAGGCAGCTGCTGGGCTGGCGGCCTCTGTGGGAAGGGGCAGAGCCGACCTAGGGGCAAGTTGGGCCTCTTGCTCTCCCTGCTGCCCTGAGGCTGCTGGGCCAAAGAGGTCTTGGGCATCCAGCCCCTTACTGGTCCCTTCCCTCTGTCGAGGCCCTCTGAGCTCCAGCACCTTGCAGTGTGGAGACAGACCCTGCCGGCAACCGCCTCTCCAAGGAGGCCTCAACCGAGGCCTAGGCCCAGGGGAAAGGCACCAGCGGGGATGAGCCTGGGGAGGCGCCCCGGCATGTCTGGACCCAGTCCCCGCAGCCTGCCCCTTGGTGGGACAGTACCCCGGGAGGCCAGGAAGGTCTGGGCAAAGCTGGCCAGGGGCAGCGGCCCTGCTGGCTTCTGCCCCTGGCCTGTGGGGCCTCTGAGCACAAGCGGCCCTCTCCCGCTGGAAACCTCCCCGGCTGCCTCCAAAGGCCGGTTTGCCAACACTCCCGCCCGCTGTTCCCGCCAGGCACGCACAATGCTCCCAAGCCCGGGAGAAAAGCACTTCGCTCTGGTGCTCTCTCCGGGCCCTTGCCCCTGAGCCTGGGGGCCAGGCAGGGGGTCCACCCTCCCAGGCCAAGGCAGAACCACATTCCCACGTCTGTTCCTGCCCCCTGCACCGGCAGAGAGCTCGGGGGAGCCAGAGTCTATCAGGCAGCTGCTGGGCTGGCGGCCTGTGTGGGAAGGGGCAGAGCCGACCTAGGGGCAAGTAGGGCCTCTTGCTCTCCCTGCTGCCCTGAGGCTGCTGGACCAAAGAGGCCTTGGGCATCCAGCCACTTGCTGGTCCCTTCCCTCTGACGAGGCCCTCTGAGCTCCAGCACCTTGCAGTGTGGAGAGAGCCCCTGCCAGCAACCTCCTCTCCAAGGAGGCCTCAACCGAGGCCTAGGCCCAGGGGAAAGGCACCAGCGGGGATGAGCCAGTGGAGGCGCCCGGGCATGTCTGGACCCAGTCCCCGCAGCCTGCCCCTTGGTGGGGCAGTACCCCCGGAGGCCAGGAAGGTCTGGGCAAGGCTGGCCAGGGGCAGGGGCCCTGCTGGATCCTGCCCCTGGCCTGTGGGGCCTCTGAGCACAACCGGCCCTCTCCCACTGGAAGACCTCCCCGGCTGCCTCCAAAGGCCGGTTTGCCAACACTCCTGCCCACTGTTCCCACCAGGCGCGCACAATGCTCCCAAGCCCGGGAGAAAAGCGCTTCGGGATGGTGCTCTCTCCGGGCCCTTGCCCCTGCGCCTGGGGGCAATGCAGGGGCAACACACTCCCAGGCCAAGGCAGAACCACATGTAAACGTCTGTTCCTGCCCCCTGCACCGGCAGAGAGCTCGGGGGAGCCAGAGTCTGTCAGGCAGCTGCTGGGCTGGCCGCCTGTGTGGGAAGGGGCAGAGCCGACCAAGGGGCAAGTTGGGCCTCTTGCTCTCCCTGCTGCCCTGAGGCTGCTGGGCCAAAGAGGTCTTGGGCATCCAGCGCCTTGCTGGTCCCTTCCATCTGACGAGGCCCTCTGAGCTCCAGCACCTCGCAGTGTGGAGACAGACCCTGCCGGCAACCGTCTCTCCAAGGAGGCCTAAACCGAGGCCTAGGCCCAGGGGAAAGGCACCAGCGGGGATGAGCCTGGGGAGGCGCCCGGGCATGTCGGGACCCAGTCCCCGCAGCCTGCCCCTTGGAGGGGCAGTACCCCCGGAGGCCAGGAAGGTCTGGGAAATGCTGGCCAGGGGCAGGGGCCCTGCTGGATCCTGCCCCTGGCCTGTGGGGCCTCTGAGCACAACCGGCCCTCTTCCACTGGAAGACCTCCCCGGCTGCCTCCAAAGGCCGGTTTGCAAGCACTCCCGCCCGATGTTCCCGGCAGGCCCGCACAATGCTCCCAAGCCCGGTAGAAAAGCGCTTCGCGGTGGTGCTCTCTCCGGGCCCTTGCCCCTGAGCCTGGGGCAAGGCGGGGGGAACACACTCCCAGGCCAAGGCAGAACCACATGCCCACGTCTGTTCCTGTCCCCTGAACCGGCAGAGAGCTCGGGGGAGCCAGAATCTGTCAGGCAGCTGCTGGGCTGGCGGCCTGTGTGGGAAGGGGCAGAGCCGACCTAGGGGCAAGTTGGGCCTCTTGCTCTCCCTGCTGCCCTGAGGCTGCTGGGCCAAAGAGGTCTTGGGCATCCAGCCCCTTGCTGGTCCCTTCCCTCTGACGAGGCCCTCTGAGCTCCAGCACCTTGCAGTGTGGAGACAGCCCCTGCCAGCAACCTCCTCTCCAAGGAGGCCTCAACCGAGCCCTAGGCCCAGGGGAAACGCACCAGCGGGGATGAGCCTGGGGAGGCGCCCGGGCATGTCTGGACCCAGACCCCGCTGCCTGACCCTTGGTGGGGCAGTACCCCCGGAAGCCAGGAAGGTCTGGGCAAGGCTGGCCAGCGGCAGGGGCCCTGCTGGGTCCTGCCCCTGGCCTGTGGGGCCTCAGAGCACAACCGGCCCTCTCCCGCTGGAAGACCTCCCCGGCTTCCTCCAAAGGCCGATTTGCCAACACTCCCGCCCGCTGTTCCCGCCAGGCAAGCACAATGCTCCCAAGCCCGGGAGAAAAGCGCTTCGGGGTGATGCTCTCTCCGGGCCCTTGCCCCTGAGCCTGGGGGCCAGGCAGGGGGTCCACCCTCCCAGGCCAAGGCAGAACCACATGCACACGTCTGTTCCTGCCCCTGCACCGGCAGCGAGCTCGGGGTAGCCAGGGTCTGTCAGGCAGGTGCTGGGCTGGCCGCCTGTGTGGGAAGGGGCAGAGCCGACCTAGGGGCAAGTTGGGCCTCTTTCTCTCCCTGCTGCCCTGAGTCTGTTGGGCCAAAGAGGTCTTGGGCATCCAGCCCCTTGCTGGTCCCTTCCCTCTGACGAGGCCCTCTGAGCTCCAGCACCTTGCAGTGTGGAGACAGCCCCTGCCAGCAACCTCCTCTCCAAGGAGGCCTCACCCGAGGCCTAGGCCCAGGGGAAAGGCACCAGCGGGGATGAGCCTGGGGAGGCGCCCGGGCATGTCTGGACCCAGTCCCCGCAGCTTGCCCCTTGGTGGGGCAGTACCCCCAAAGGCCAGGAAGGTCTGGGCAAGGCTGGCCAGGGGCAGGGGCCCTTCTGGGTCCTGCCCCTGTCCTGTGGGGCCTCTGAGCACAACCGGCCCTCTCCCGCTGGAAGACCTCCCCGGCTGCCTCCAAAGGCCGGTTTGCCAACACTCCCGCCCGCTGTTCCCGCCAGGCACGCACAATGCTCCCAAGCCCGGGAGAAAAGCGCTTCGGGGTGGTGCTCTCTCCGGGCCCTTGCCCCTGAGCCTGGGGGCAATGCAGGGGGAACACACTCCTAGGCCAAGGCAGAACCACATGCACACGTCTGTTCCTGTCCCCTGCACCGGCAGAGAGCTCGGGGGAGCCAGAGTCTGCCAGGCAGCTGCTCGGTTGGCTGCCTGTGTGGGAAGGGGCAGAGCCGACCTAGGGGCAAGTTGGGCCTCTTGCTCTCCCTGCTGCCCTGAGGCTGCTGGGCCAAAGAGGTCTTGGGCATCCAGCCCCTTGCTGGTCCCTTCCCGCTGACGAGGCCCTCTGAGCTCCAACACCTTGCAGTGTGGAGACAGCCCCTGCCAGCAACCTCCTCTCCAAGGAGGCCTTAACCGAGGCCTAGGCCCAGGGGAAAGGCACCAGCGGGGATGAGCCTGGGGAGGCGCCCGGGCATGTCTGGACACAGTCCCCGCAGCCTGCCCCTTGGTGGGGCAGTAGCCCCGGAGGCCAGGAAGGTCTGTGCAAGGCTGGCCAGGGGTAGGGGCCCCGCTGGGTCCTGCCCCTGTCCTGTGGGGCCTCTGAGCACAACCGGCCCTCTCCCGCTGGAAGACCTCCCCGGCTGCCTCCAAAGGCCGGTTTGCAAGTACTCCTGTCCGCTGTTCACGCCAGGCACGCACAATGCTCCCAAGCCCGGGAGAAAAGCGCTTCGCGGTGGTGCTCTCTCCGGGCCCTTGCCCCTGAGCCTGGGGGCCAGGCAGGGGTTAACACTCCCAGGCCAAATCAGAACCACATGCACACGTCTGTTCCTGCCCCCTGCACCGGCAGAGAGCTCGGGGGAGCCAGAGTCTGCCAGGCAGCTGCTGGGCTCTCTGCCTGTGTGGGAAGGGGCAGAGCCGACCTAGGGGCAAGTTGGGCCTCTTGCTCTCCCTGCTGCCCTGAGGCTGCTGGGCAAAAGAGGTCTTGGGCATCCAGCCCCTTGCTGGTCCCTTCCCTCTGACGAGGCCCTCTGAGCTCCAGCCCCTTGCAGTGTGGAGACAGCCCCTGCCAGCAACCTCCTCTCCAAGGAGGCCTCACCCGAGGCCTAGGCCCAGGGGAAAGGCACCAGCGGGGATGAGCCTGGGGAGGCGCCCGGACATGTCTGGACCCAGTCCCCCAGCCTGCCCCTTGGTGGGGCAGTACCCCCGGAGGCCAGGAAGGTCTGGGCAAGGCTGGCCAGGGGCAGGGGCCCTGCTGGGTCCTGCCCCTGGCCTACGGGACCTCTGAGCACAACCGGCCCTCTCCCACTGGAAGACCTCCCCGGCTGCCTCCAAAGGACGGTTTGCAAGCCCTCCCGCCCACTGTTCCCACTAGGCGCGCACAATGCTCCCAAGCCCGGGAGAAAAGCGCTTCCGGGTGGTGCTATCTCCGTGCCCTTTGCCCTGAGCCTGGGGGCCAGGCAGGGCTTCCACACTCCCAGGCCAAGTCAGAACCACATGCACACGTCTGTTCCTGCCCCCTGCACCGGCAGAGAGCTTGGGGGAGCCAGAGTGTGTCAGGCAGCTGCTGGGCTGGCTGCCTGTGTGGGAAGGGGCAGAGCCGACCTAGGGGCAAGTTGGGCCTCTTGCTCTCCCTGCTGCCCTGAGGCTGCTGGGCCAAAGAGGTCTTGGGCATCCAGCCCCTTGCTGGTCCCTTCCCTCTGACGAGGCCCTCTGAGCTCCAGCACCTTGCAGTGTGGAGACAGCCCCTGCCAGCAACCTCCTCTCTAAGGAGGCCTCAACCGAGGCCTAGGCCCAGGGGAAAGGCACCAGCGGGGTTGAGCCTGGGGAGGCGCCCGGGCATGTCTGGACACAGTCCCCGCAGCCTGCCCCTTTGTGGGGCAGTACCCCCGGAGGCCAGCAAGGTCTGGGCAAAGCTGGCCAGGGGCAGGGGCCCTGCTGGGTCCTGCCCCTGGCCTGTGGGGCCTCTGAACACAACCGGCCCTCTCCCGCTGGAATACCTCCCCAGCTGCCTCCAAATGCTGGTTTGCAAGCACTCCCGCCCACTGTTCCCACCAGGCGCGCACAATGCTCCCAAGCCAGGGAGAAAAGCGCTTCAGGGTGGTGCTCTCTCCGGGCCCTTGCCCCTGAGCCTGGGCCAGGCAGGGGGTCCACACTCCCAGGCCAAGGCAGAACCACATGCACACGTCTGTTCCTGCCCCCTGCACCGGCAGAGAGCTCGGGGGAGCCAGAGTCGGTAAGGCAGCTGCTGAGCTGGCCGCCTGTGTGAGAAGTGGCAGAACCGACCTAGGGGCAAGTTGGGCCTCTTGCTCTCCCTGCTGCCCTGAGGCTGCTGGGCCAAAGAGGTCTTGGGCATCCAGCTCCTTGCTGGTCCCTTCCCTCTGACGAGGCCCTCTGAGCTCCAGCACCTTGCAGTGTGGAGACAGCCCCTGCCAGCATCCTCCTCTCCAAGGAGGTCTCAACCGAGCCCTAGGCCCAGGGGAAAGGCACCAGCGGGGATGAGCCTGGGGAGGCGCCTGGGCATGTCTGGACCCAGACCCCGCTGCCTGACCCTTGGTGGGGCAGTACCCCCGGAAGCCAGGAAGGTCTGGGCAAGGCTGGCCAGCGGCAGGGGCCCTGCTGGGTCCTGCCCCTGGCCTGTGGGGCCTCTGAGCACAACCGGCCCTCTCCCGCTGGAAGACCTCCCCGGCTTCCTCCAAAGGCCTATTTGCCAACACTCCCGCCCGCTGTTCCAGCCAGGCACGCACAATGCTCCCAAGCCTGGGAGAAAAGCGCTTCGGGGTGGTGCTCTCTCCGGGCCCTTGCCCCTGAGCCTGGGGTCCAGGCAGGGGGTCCACCCTCCCAGGCCAAGGCAGAACCACATGCACACGTCTGTTCCTTCCCCTGCACCGGCAGCTAGCTCGGGGTAGCCAGGGTCTGTCAGGCAGGTGCTGGGCTGGCCGCCTGTGTGGGAAGGGGCAGAGCCGACCTAGGGGCAAGTTGGGCCTCTTTCTCTCCCTGCTGCCCTGAGGCTGCTGGGCCAAAGAGGTCTTGGGCATCCAGCCCCTTGCTGGTCCCTTCCCTCTGACGAGGCCCTCTGAGCTCCAGCACCTTGCAGTGTGGAGACAGCCCCTGCCAGCAACCTCCTCTCCAAGGAGGCCTCACCCGAGGCCTGGGCCCAGGGGAAAGGCACCAGCGGGGATGAGCCTGGGGAGGCGCCCGGGCATGTCTGGACCCAGTCCCCGCAGCCTGCCCCTTGGTGGGGCAGTACCCCCGGAGGCCAGGAAGGTCTGGGCAAGGCTGGCCAGGGGCAGGGGCCCCGCTGGGTCCTGCCCCTGTCCTGTGGGGCCTCTGAGCACAACCGGCCCTCTCCCGCTGGAAGACCTCCCCGGCTGCCTCCAAAGGCCGGTTTGCCAACACTCCCGCCCGCTGTTCCCGCCAGGCACGCACAATGCTCCCAAGCCCGGGAGAAAAGCGCTTCGGGGTGGTGCTCTCTCCGGGCCCTTGCCCCTGAGCCTGGTGGCAATGCAGGGGGAACACATTCCTAGGCCAAGGCAGAACCACATGCACACGTCTGTTCCTGTCCCCTGCACCGGCAGAGAGCTCGGGGGAGCCAGAGTCTGCCAGGCAGCTGCTGGGTTGGCTGCCTGTGTGGGAAGGGGCAGAGCCGACCTAGGGGCAAGTTGGGCCTCGTGCTCTCCCTGCTGCCCTGAGGCTGCTGGGCCAAAGAGGTCTTGGGCATCCAGCCCCTTGCTGGTCCCTTCCCTCTGACGAGGCCCTCTGAGCACCAGCACCTTGCAGTGTGGAGACAGACCCTGCCAGCAACCTCCTCTCCAAGGAGGCCTCACCCGAGGCCTAGGCCCAGGGGAAAGGCACCAGCGGGGATGAGCCTGGGGAGGCGCCCGGGCATGTCTGGACCCAGACCCCGCAACCTGCCCCTTGGTGGGGCAGTACCCCCGGAGGCCAGGAAGGTCTGGGCAAGGCTGGTCAGGGGCAGGGGCCCTGCTGGGTCCTGCCCCTGGCCTGTGGGGCCTCTGAGCACAACCGGCCCTCTCCCGCTGGAAAACCTCCCCGGCTGCCTCCAAAGGCCTGTTTGCCAACACTCCCGCCCACTGTTCACGCCAGGCACGCACAATGCTCCCAAGCCCGGGAGAAAAGTGCTTCGGGGTGGTGCTCTCTCCGGGCCCTTGCCCCTGAGCCTGGGGGACAGGCAGGGGAACACACTCCTAGGCCAAGGCAGAACCACATGCACACGTCTGTTCCTGTCCACTGCACCGGCAGAGAGCTCGGGGGAGCCAGAGTCTGCCAGGCAGCTGCTGGGTTGGCTGCCTGTGTGGGAAGGGGCAGAGCCGACCTAGGGGCAAGTTGGGCCTCTTGCTCTCCCTGCTGCCCTGAGGCTGCTGGGCCAAAGAGGTCTTGGGCATCCAGCCCCTTGCTGGTCCCTTCCCTCTGACGAGGCCCTCTGAGCTCCAGCACCTTGCAGTGAGGAGACAGCCCCTGCCAGCAACCACCTCTCCAAGGAGGCCTCAACCGAGGCCTAGGCCCAGGGGAAAGGCACCAGCGGGGATGAGCCTGGGGAGGCGCCCGGGCATGTCTGGACCCAGTCCCCGCAGCCTGCCCCTTGGTGGGGCAGTACACCCGGAGGCCAGGAAGGTCTGGGCAAGGCTGGCCAGGGGCAGGGGACCTGCTGGGTCCTGCCCCTGGCCTGTGGGGCCTCTGAGCACAACCGGCCCTCTGCCGCTGGAAGACCTCCCCGGCTGCATCCAAAGGCCGATTTGGCAACACTCCCGCCCGCTGTTCCCGCCAGGCACTCACAATGCTCCCAAGCCCGGGAGAAAAGCGCTTCGGGGTGGTGCTCTCACCGGGCCCTTGCCCCTGAGCCTGGGGGCAATGCAGGGGGTCCACACTCCCAGGCAAAGGCCGAACCACAGGCATACGTCTCGTCCTGCCCCCTGCACGGGCAGAGAGCTCGGGGGAGCCAGAGTCGGTCAGGCAGCTGCTGGGCTGGTCGCCTGTGTGAAAAGTGGCAGAACCGACCTAGGGGCAAGTTGGGCCTCTTGCTCTCCCTGCTGCCCTGAGGCTGCTGGGCCAAAGAGGTCTTGGGCATCCAGCCCCTTACTGGTCCCTTCCCTCTGTCGAGGCCCTCTGAGCTCCAGCACCTTGCAGTGTGGAGACAGACCCTGCCGGCAACCGCCTCTCCAAGGAGGCCTCAACCGAGGCCTAGGCCCAGGGGAAAGGCACCAGCGGGGATGAGCCTGGGGAGGCGCCCCGGCATGTCTGGACCCAGTCCCCGCAGCCTGCCCCTTGGTGGGGCAGTACCCCGGGAGGCCAGGAAGGTCTGGGCAAAGCTGGCCAGGGGCAGGGGCCCTGCTGGCTTCTGCCCCTGGCCTGTGGGGCCTCTGAGCACAAGCGGCCCTCTCCCGCTGGAAACCTCCCCGGCTGCCTCCAAAGGCCGGTTTGCCAACACTCGGGCCCGCTGTTCCCGCCAGGCACGCACAATGCTCCCAAGCCCGGGAGAAAAGCACTTCGCTCTGGTGCTCTCTCCGGGCCCTTGCCCCTGAGCATGGGGCCCAGGGAGGGGATCCACACTCCCAGGCCAAGGCAGAACCACATGCACACGTCTGTTCCTGCCCCCTGCACCGGCAGAGAGCTCGGGGGAGCCAGAGTCTGTCAGGTAGCTGCTGGGCTGGCCGCCTGTCTGGGAAGGGGCAGAGCCGACCTAGGGACAACTTGGGCCTCTTGCTCTCCCTGCTGCCTTGAGGCTGCTGGGCCAAAGAGGTCTTGGGCATCCAGCCCCTTGCTGGTCCCTTCCCTCTGACGAGGCCCTCTGAGCTCCAGCACCTTGCAGTGTGGAGACAGCCCAGGCCAGCAAACTCCTCTCCAAGGAGGCCTCAACCGAGGCCTAGGCACAGGGGAAAGGCACCAGCGGGGATGAGCCAGTGGAGGCGCCCGGGCATTCCGGACCCAGTCCCCGCAGCCTGCCCCTTGGTGGGGCAGTACCCCCGGAGGCCAGGAAGGTCTGGGCAAGGCTGGCCACGGGCACGGGCCCTGCTGGGTCCTGCCCCTGGCCTGTGGGGCCTCTGAGCCCGACCGGCCCTCTCCCACTGGAAGACCTCCCCGGCTGCCTCCAAAGGCTGGTTTGCAAGCACTCCCGCCCACTCTTCCCACCATGCGCGCACAATGCTCCCTAGACCGGGAGAAAAGCGCTTCGGGATGGTGCTCTCTCCGGGCCCTTGCCCCTGAGCCTGGGGGACTGGCAGGGGGTCCACACTCCAAGGCCAAGGCAGAACCACATGCCCACGTCTGTTCCTGCCCCCTGCACCGGCAGAGAGCTCGGGGGAGCCAGAGTCTATCAGGCAGCTGCTGGGCTGGCGGCCTGTGTGGGAAGGGGCAGAGCCGACCTAGGGGCAAGTAGGGCCTCTTGCTCTCCCTGCTGCCCTGAGGCTGCTGGACCAAAGAGGCCTTGGGCATCCAGCCGCTTGCTGGTCCCTTCCCTCTGACGAGGCCCTCTGAGCTCCAGCACCTTGCAGTGTGGAGAGAGCCCCTGCCAGCAACCTCCTCTCCAAGGAGGCCTCAACCGAGGCCTAGGCCCAGGGGAAAGGCACCAGCGGGGATGAGCCAGTGGAGGCGCCCGGGCATGTCTGGACCCAGTCCCCGCAGCCTGCCCCTTGGTGGGGCAGTACCCCCGGCGGCCAGGAAGGTCTGGGCAAGGCTGGCCAGGGGCAGGGGCCCTGCTGGATCCTGCCCCTGGCCTGTGGGGCCTCTGAGCACAACCGGCCCTCTCCCACTGGAAGACCTCCCCGGCTGCCTCCAAAGGCCGGTTTGCCAACACTCCTGCCCACTGTTCCCACCAGGCGCGCACAATGCTCCCAAGCCCGGGAGAAAAGCGCTTCGGGATGGTGCTCTCTCCGGGCCCTTGCCCCTGCGCCTGGGGGCAATGCAGGGGCAACACACTCCCAGGCCAAGGCAGAACCACATGTAAACGTCTGTTCCTGCCCCCTGCACCGGCAGAGAGCTCGGGGGAGCCAGAGTCTGTCAGGCAGCTGCTGGGCTGGCCGCCTGTGTGGGAAGGGGCAGAGCCGACCAAGGGGCAAGTTGGGCCTCTTGCTCTCCCTGCTGCCCTGAGGCTGCTGGGCCAAAGAGGTCTTGGGCATCCAGCGCCTTGCTGGTCCCTTCCATCTGACGAGGCCCTCTGAGCTCCAGCACCTCGCAGTGTGGAGACAGACCCTGCCGGCAACCGTCTCTCCAAGGAGGCCTAAACCGAGGCCTAGGCCCAGGGGAAAGGCACCAGCGGGGATGAGCCTGGGGAGGCGCCCGGGCATGTCGGGACCCAGTCCCCGCAGCCTGCCCCTTGGAGGGGCAGTACCCCCGGAGGCCAGGAAGGTCTGGGAAATGCTGGCCAGGGGCAGGGGCCCTGCTGGATCCTGCCCCTGGCCTGTGGGGCCTCTGAGCACAACCGGCCCTCTTCCACTGGAAGACCTGCCCGGCTGCCTCCGAAGGCCGGTTTGCAAGCACTCCCGCCCGATGTTCCCGGCAGGCCCGCACAATGCTCCCAAGCCCGGTAGAAAAGCGCTTCGCGGTGGTGCTCTCTCCGGGCCCTTGCCCCTGAGCCTGGGGCAAGGCAGGGGGAACACACTCCCAGGCCAAGGCAGAACCACATGCCCACGTCTGTTCCTGTCCCCTGAACCGGCAGAGAGCTCGGGGGAGCCAGAATCTGTCAGGCAGCTGCTGGGCTGGCGGCCTGTGTGGGAAGGGGCAGAGCCGACCTAGGGGCAAGTTGGGCCTCTTGCTCTCCCTGCTGCCCTGAGGCTGCTGGGCCAAAGAGGTCTTGGGCATCCAGCCCCTTGCTGGTCCCTTCCCTCTGACGAGGCCCTCTGAGCTCCAGCACCTTGCAGTGTGGAGACAGCCCCTGCCAGCAACCTCCTCTCCAAGGAGGCCTCAACCGAGCCCTAGGCCCAGGGGAAACGCACCAGCGGGGATGAGCCTGGGGAGGCGCCCGGGCATGTCTGGACCCAGACCCCGCTGCCTGACCCTTGGTGGGGCAGTACCCCCGGAAGCCAGGAAGGTCTGGGCAAGGCTGGCCAGCGGCAGGGGCCCTGCTGGGTCCTGCCCCTGGCCTGTGGGGCCTCTGAGCACAACCGGCCCTCTCCCGCTGGAAGACCTCCCCGGCTTCCTCCAAAGGCCGATTTGCCAACACTCCCGCCCGCTGTTCCCGCCAGGCAAGCACAATGCTCCCAAGCCCGGGAGAAAAGCGCTTCGGGGTGGTGCTCTCTCCGGGCCCTTGCCCCTGAGCCTGGGGTCCAGGCAGGCGGTCCACCCTCCCAGGCCAAGGCAGAACCACATGCACACGTCTGTTCCTGCCCCTGCACCGGCAGCGAGCTCGGGGTAGCCAGGGTCTGTCAGGCAGGTGCTGGGCTGGCCGCCTGTGTGGGAAGGGGCAGAGCCGACCTAGGGGCAAGTTGGGCCTCTTTCTCTCCCTGCTGCCCTGAGTCTGTTGGGCCAAAGAGGTCTTGGGCATCCAGCCCCTTGCTGGTCCCTTCCCTCTGACGAGGCCCTCTGAGCTCCAGCACCTTGCAGTGTGGAGACAGCCCCTGCCAGCAACCTCCTCTCCAAGGAGGCCTCACCCGAGGCCTAGGCCCAGGGGAAAGGCACCAGCGGGGATGAGCCTGGGGAGGCGCCCGGGCATGTCTGGACCCAGTCCCCGCAGCTTGCCCCTTGGTGGGGCAGTACCCACAAAGGCCAGGAAGGTCTGGGCAAGGCTGGCCAGGGGCAGGGGCCCTTCTGGGTCCTGCCCCTGTCCTGTGGGGCCTCTGAGCACAACCGGCCCTCTCCCGCTGGAAGACCTCCCCGGCTGCCTCCAAAGGCCGGTTTGCCAACACTCCCGCCCGCTGTTCCCGCCAGGCACGCACAATGCTCCCAAGCCCGGGAGAAAAGCGCTTCGGGGTGGTGCTCTCTCCGGGCCCTTGCCCCTGAGCCTGGGGGCAATGCAGGGGGAACACACTCCTAGGCCAAGGCAGAACCACATGCACACGTCTGTTCCTGTCCCCTGCACCGGCAGAGAGCTCGGGGGAGCCAGAGTCTGCCAGGCAGCTGCTGGGTTGGCTGCCTGTGTGGGAAGGGGCAGAGCCGACCTAGGGGCAAGTTGGGCCTCTTGCTCTCCCTGCTGCCCTGAGGCTGCTGGGCCAAAGAGGTCTTGGGCATCCAGCCCCTTGCTGGTCCCTTCCCGCTGACGAGGCCCTCTGAGCTCCAACACCTTGCAGTGTGGAGACAGCCCCTGCCAGCAACCTCCTCTCCAAGGAGGCCTTAACCGAGGCCTAGGCCCAGGGGAAAGGCACCAGCGGGGATGAGCCTGGGGAGGCGCCCGGGCATGTCTGGACACATTCCCCGCAGCCTGCCCCTTGGTGGGGCAGTAGCCCCGGAGGCCAGGAAGGTCTGTGCAAGGCTGGCCAGGGGTAGGGGCCCCGCTGGGTCCTGCCCCTGTCCTGTGGGGCCTCTGAGCACAACCGGCCCTCTCCCGCTGGAAGACCTCCCCGGCTGCCTCCAAAGGCCGGTTTGCAAGTACTCCTGTCCGCTGTTCACGCCAGGCACGCACAATGCTCCCAAGCCCGGGAGAAAAGCGCTTCGCGGTGGTGCTCTCTCCGGGCCCTTGCCCCTGAGCCTGGGGGCCAGGCAGGGGTTAACACTCCCAGGCCAAATCAGAACCACATGCACACGTCTGTTCCTGCCCCCTGCACCGGCAGAGAGCTCGGGGGAGCCAGAGTCTGCCAGGCAGCTGCTGGGCTCTCTGCCTGTGTGGGAAGGGGCAGAGCTGACCTAGGGGCAAGTTGGGCCTCTTGCTCTCCCTGCTGCCCTGAGGCTGCTGGGCAAAAGAGGTCTTGGGCATCCAGCCCCTTGCTGGTCCCTTCCCTCTGACGAGGCCCTCTGAGCTCCAGCCCCTTGCAGTGTGGAGACAGCCCCTGCCAGCAACCTCCTCTCCAAGGAGGCCTCACCCGAGGCCTAGGCCCAGGGGAAAGGCACCAGCGGGGATGAGCCTGGGGAGGCGCCCGGACATGTCTGGACCCAGTCCCCCAGCCAGCCCCTTGGTGGGGCAGTCCCCCCGGAGGCCAGGAAGGTCTGGGCAAGGCTGGCCAGGGGCAGGGGCCCTGCTGGGTCCTGCCCCTGGCCTACGGGACCTCTGAGCACAACCGGCCCTCTCCCACTGGAAGACCTCCCCGGCTGCCTCCAAAGGACGGTTTGCAAGCCCTCCCGCCCACTGTTCCCACTAGGCGCGCACAATGCTCCCAAGCCCGGGAGAAAAGCGCTTCCGGGTGGTGCTATCTCCGTGCCCTTTGCCCTGAGCCTGGGGGCCAGGCAGGGCTTCCACACTCCCAGGCCAAGTCAGAACCACATGCACACGTCTGTTCCTGCCCCCTGCACCGGCAGAGAGCTCGGGGGAGCCAGAGTCGGTAAGGCAGCTGCTGAGCTGGCCGCCTGTGTGAGAAGTGGCAGAACCGACCTAGGGGCAAGTTGGGCCTCTTGCTCTTCCTGCTGCCCTGAGGCTGCTGGGCCAAAGAGGTCTTGGGCATCCAGCTCCTTGCTGGTCCCTTCCCTCTGACGAGGCCCTCTGAGCTCCAGCACCTTGCAGTGTGGAGACAGCCCCTGCCAGCATCCTCCTCTCCAAGGAGGTCTCAACCGAGCCCTAGGCCCAGGGGAAAGGCACCAGCGGGGATGAGCCTGGGGAGGCGCCCGGGCATGTCTGGACCCAGACCCCGCTGCCTGACCCTTGGTGGGGCAGTACCCCCGGAAGCCAGGAAGGTCTGGGCAAGGCTGGCCAGCGGCAGGGGCCCTGCTGGGTCCTGCCCCTGGCCTGTGGGGCCTCTGAGCACAACCGGCCCTCTCCCGCTGGAAGACCTCCCCGGCTTCCTCCAAAGGCCGATTTGCCAACACTCCCGCCCGCTGTTCCCGCCAGGCACGCACAATGCTCCCAAGCCTGGGAGAAAAGCGCTTCGGGGTGGTGCTCTCTCCGGGCCCTTGCCCCTGAGCCTGGGGTCCAGGCAGGGGGCCCACCCTCCCAGGCCAAGGCAGAACCACATGCACACGTCTGTTCCTTCCCCTGCACCGGCAGCTAGCTCGGGGTAGCCAGGGTCTGTCAGGCAGGTGCTGGGCTGGCCGCCTGTGTGGGAAGGGGCAGAGCCGACCTAGGGGCAAGTTGGGCCTCTTTCTCTCCCTGCTGCCCTGAGGCTGCTGGGCCAAAGAGGTCTTGGGCATCCAGCCCCTTGCTGGTCCCTTCCCTCTGACGAGGCCCTCTGAGCTCCAGCACCTTGCAGTGTGGAGACAGCCCCTGCCAGCAACCTCCTCTCCAAGGAGGCCTCACCCGAGGCCTGGGCCCAGGGGAAAGGCACCAGCGGGGATGAGCCTGGGGAGGCGCCCGGGCATGTCTGGACCCAGTCCCCGCAGCCTGCCCCTTGGTGGGGCAGTACCCCCGGAGGCCAGGAAGGTCTGGGCAAGGCTGGCCAGGGGCAGGGGCCCCGCTGGGTCCTGCCCCTGTCCTGTGGGGCCTCTGAGCACAACCGGCCCTCTCCCGCTGGAAGACCTCCCCGGCTGCCTCCAAAGGCCGGTTTGCCAACACTCCCGCCCGCTGTTCCCGCCAGGCACGCACAATGCTCCCAAGCCCGGGAGAAAAGCGCTTCGGGGTGGTGCTCTCTCCGGGCCCTTGCCCCTGAGCCTGGTGGCAATGCAGGGGGAACACATTCCTAGGCCAAGGCAGAACCACATGCACACGTCTGTTCCTGTCCCCTGCACCGGCAGAGAGCTCGGGGGAGCCAGAGTCTGCCAGGCAGCTGCTGGGTTGGCTGCCTGTGTGGGAAGGGGCAGAGCCGACCTAGGGGCAAGTTGGGCCTCGTGCTCTCCCTGCTGCCCTGAGGCTGCTGGGCCAAAGAGGTCTTGGGCATCCAGCCCCTTGCTGGTCCCTTCCCTCTGACGAGGCCCTCTGAGCACCAGCACCTCGCAGTGTGGAGACAGACCCTGCCAGCAACCTCCTCTCCAAGGAGGCCTCAACCAAGGCCTAGGCCCAGGGGAAAGGCACCAGCGGGGATGAGCCTGGGGAGGCGCCCGGGCATGTCTGGACCCAGACCCCGCAACCTGCCCCTTGGTGGGGCAGTACCCCCGGAGGCCAGGAAGGTCTGGGCAAGGCTGGCCAGGGGCAGGGGCCCTGCTGGGTCCTGCCCCTGGCCTGTGGGGCCTCTGAGCACAACCGGCCCTCTCCCGCTGGAAAACCTCCCCGGCTGCCTCCAAAGGCCGGTTTGCCAACACTCCCGCCCACTGTTCACGCCAGGCACGCACAATGCTCCCAAGCCCGGGAGAAAAGTGCTTCGGGGTGGTGCTCTCTCCGGGCCCTTGCCCCTGAGCCTGGGGGACAGGCAGGGGAACACACTCCTAGGCCAAGGCAGAACCACATGCACACGTCTGTTCCTGTCCACTGCACCGGCAGAGAGCTCGGGGGAGCCAGAGTCTGCCAGGCAGCTGCTGGGTTGGCTGCCTGTGTGGGAAGGGGCAGAGCCGACCTAGGGGCAAGTTGGGCCTCTTGCTCTCCCTGCTGCCCTGAGGCTGCTGGGCCAAAGAGGTCTTGGGCATCCAGCCCCTTGCTGGTCCCTTCCCTCTGACGAGGCCCTCTGAGCTCCAGCACCTTGCAGTGAGGAGACAGCCCCTGCCAGCAACCTCCTCTCCAAGGAGGCCTCAACCGAGGCCTAGGCCCAGGGGAAAGGCACCAGCGGGGATGAGCCTGGGGAGGCGCCCGGGCATGTCTGGACCCAGTCCCCGCAGCCTGCCCCTTGGTGGGGCAGTACACCCGGAGGCCAGGAAGGTCTGGGCAAGGCTGGCCAGGGGCAGGGGACCTGCTGGGTCCTGCCCCTGGCCTGTGGGGCCTCTGAGCACAACCGGCCCTCTGCCGCTGGAAGACCTCCCCGGCTGCATCCCAAGGCCGATTTGGCAACACTCCCGCCCGCTGTTCCCGCCAGGCACTCACAATGCTCCCAAGCCCGGGAGAAAAGCGCTTCGGGGTGGTGCTCTCACCGGGCCCTTGCCCCTGAGCCTGGGGGCAATGCAGGGGGTCCACACTCCCAGGCAAAGGCCGAACCACATGCATACGTCTCTTCCTGCCCCCTGCACGGGCAGAGAGCTCGGGGGAGCCAGAGTCGGTCAGGCAGCTGCTGGGCTGGTCGCCTGTGTGAAAAGTGGCAGAACCGACCTAGGGGCAAGTTGGGCCTCTTGCTCTCCCTGCTGCCCTGAGGCTGCTGGGCCAAAGAGGTCTTGGGCATCCAGCACCTTGCTGGTCCCTTCCCTCTGACGAGGCCCTCTGAACTCCAGCACCTTGCAGTTTGGAGACAGCCCCTGCCAGCAACCTCCTCTCCAAGGAGGCCTCACCCGAGGCCTAGGCCCAGGGGAAAGGCACCAGCGGGGATGAGCCGGGGGAGGCGCCTGGGCATGTCTGGTCCCAGTCCCGGCAGCCTGCCCCTTGGTGGGCAGTACCCCCAGAGGCCAGGAAGATCTGGGGAAGGCTGGCCAGGGGCAGGGGCCCTGCTGGGTGCTGCCACTGGCCAGTGGGGCCACTGAGCACAACCGGCCCTCTCCTGCTGGAAGACCTCCCCGGCTGCCTCCAAAGGCCGATTCGCCAACACTCCCGCCCGCTGTTCCCGCCAGGCACGCACAATGCTCCCAAGCCCGGGAGAAAAGCACTTCGGGGTGGTGCTCTCTCCGGGCCCTTGCCCCTGAGCCTGGGGGCCAGGCAGGGGGTCCACCCTCCCAGGCCAAGGCAGAACCACATGCACACTTCTGTTCCTGCCCCTGCACCGGCAGAGAGCTCGGGGGAGCTAGCGTCTGTCAGGCAGGTGCTGGGCTGGCCGCCTGTGTGGGAAGGGGCAGAGCCGACCTAGGGGCAAGTTGGGCCTCTTGCTTTCCCTGCTGCCCTGAGGCTGCTGGGCCGAAGAGGTCTTGGGCATCCAGCCCCTTGCTGGTCCCTTCCCTCTGACGAGGCCCTCTGAGCTCCAGCACCTTGCAGTGTGGAGACAGCCCCTGCCAGCAACCTCCTCTCCAAGGAGGCCTCACCCGAGGCCTAGGCCCAGGGGAAAGGCACCAGCGGGGATGAGCCTGGGGAGGCGCCCGGGCATGTCTGGACCCAGTCCCTGCAGCCTGTCCCTTGGTGGGGCAGTACCCCCAAAGACCAGGAAGGTCTGGGCAAGGCTGGCCAGGGGCAGGGGCCCTTCTGGGTCCTTCCCCTGGCCTGTGGGGCCTCTGAGCACAACCGGCCCTCTCCCGCTGGAAGACCTCCCCGGCTGCCTCCAAAGGCCGGTTTGCCAACACTCCCGCCCGCTGTTCCCGCCAGGCACGCACAATGCTCGCAAGCCCGGGAGAAAAGCGCTTCGGGGTGGTGCTCTCTCCAGGCCCTTGCCCCTGAGCATGGGGGCAATGCAGGGGGAACACACTCCCAGGCCAAGGCAGAACCACATGCACACGTCTGTTCCTGTCCACTGCACCGGCAGAGAGCTCGGGGGAGCCAGAGTCTCTCAGGCAAGTGCCAGTCTGGCGGCCTGGTGGGCAGGGGCAGAGCCGACCTAGGGGCAAGTTGGGCCTCTTGCTCTCCCTGCTGCCCTGAGGCTGCTGGGCCAAAGAGGTCTTGGGCATCCAGCCCCTTGCTGGTCCCTTCCCTCTGACGAGGCCCTCTGAGCTCCAGCACCTTGCAGTGTGGAGACAGCCCCTGCCAGCAACCTCCTCTCCAAGGAGGCCTCAACCGAGCCCTAGGCCCAGGGGAAAGGCACCAGCGGGGATGAGCCTGGGGAGGCGCCCGGGCATGTCTGGACCCAGACCCCGCTGCCTGACCCTTGGTGGGGCAGTACCCCCGGAAGCCAGGAAGGTCTGGGCAAGGCTGGCCAGCGGCAGGGGCCCTGCTGGGTCCTGCCCCTGGCCTGTGGGGCCTCTGAGCACAACCGGCCCTCTCCCGCTGGAAGACCTCCCCGGCTTCCTCCAAAGGCCGATTTGCCAACACTCCCGCCTGCTGTTCCCGCCAGGCACGCACAATGCTCCCAAGCCCGGGAGAAAAGCGCTTCGGGGTGGTGCTCTCTCCGGGCCCTTGCCCCTGAGCCTGGGGCCAGGCAGGGGTTCCACCCTCCCAGGCCAAGGCAGAACCACATGCACACGTCTGTTCCTGCCCCTGCACCGGCAGCGAGCTCGGGGGAGCCAGGGTCTGTCAGGTAGGTGCTGGGCTGGCCGCCTGTGTGGGAAGGGGCAGAGCCGACCTAGGGGCAAGTTGGGCCTCTTTCTCTCCCTGCTGCCCTGAGGCTGCTGGGCCAAAGAGGTCTTGGGCATCCAGCCCCTTGCTGGTCCCTTCCCTCTGACGAGGCCCTCTGAGCTCCAGCACCTTGCAGTGTGGAGACAGCCCCTGCCAGCAACCTCCTCTCCAAGGAGGCCTCACCCGAGGCCTATGCCCAGGGGAAAGGCACCAGCGGGGATGAGCCTGGGGAGGCGCCCGGGCATGTCTGGACCCAGACCCCGCTGCCTGACCCTTGGTGGGGCAGTACCCCCGGAAGCCAGGAAGGTCTGGGCAAGGCTGGCCAGCGGCAGGGGCCCTGCTGGGTCCTGCCCCTGGCCTGTGGGGCCTCTGAGCACAACCGGCCCTCTCCCGCTGGAAGACCTCCCCAACTTCCTCCAAAGGCCGATTTGCCAACACTCCCGCCTGCTGTTCCCGCCAGGCACGCACAATGCTCCCAAGCCCGGGAGAAAAGCGCTTCTGGGTGGTGCTCTCACCGGGCCCTTGCCCCTGAGCCTGGGGGCCAGGCAGGGGTTCCACACTCCCAGGCCAAATCAGAACCACATGCACACGTCTGTTCCTGCCCCCTGCACCGGCAGAGAGCTCGGGGGAGCCAGAGTCTGTCAGGCAGCTGCTGGGCTGGCGGCCTGTGTGGGAAGGGGCAGAGCCGACCTAGGGGCAAGTTGGGCCTCTTGCTCTCCCTGCTGCCCTGAGGATGCTGGGCGAAAGAGGTCTTGGGCATCCAGCCCCTTGCTGGTCCCTTCCCTCTGACGAGGCCCTCTGAGCTCCAGCACCTTGCAGTGTGGAGACAGCCCCTGCCAGCAACCTCCTCTCTAAGGAGGCCTCAACCGAGGCCTAGGCCCAGGGGAAAGGCACCAGCGGGGTTCAGCCTGGGGAGTCGCCCGGGCATGTCTGGACACAGTCCCCGCAGCCTGCCCCTTTGTGGGGCAGTACCCCCGGAAGCCAGGAAGGTCTGGGCAAGGCTGGCCAGCGGCAGGGGCCCTGCTGGGTCCTGCCCCTGGCCTGTGGGGCCTCTGAGCACAACCGGCCCTCTCCCGCTGGAAGACCTCCCCAACTTCCTCCAAAGGCCGATTTGCCAACACTCCCGCCCGCTGTTCCCGCCAGGCACGCACAATGCTCCCAAGCCCGGGAGAAAAGCGCTTCGGGGTGGTGCTCTCTCCGGGCCCTTGCCCCTGAGCCTGGGGGCCAGGCAGGGGGTCCACCCTCCCAGGCCAAGGCAGAACCACATGCACACGTCTGTTCCTGCCCCTGCACCGGCAGCGAGCTCGGGGTAGCCAGGGTCTGTCAGACAGGTGCTGGGCTGGCCGCCTGTGTGGGAAGGGGCAGAGCCGACCTAGGGGCAAGTTGGGCCTCGTGCTCTCCCTGCTGCCCTGAGGCTGCTGGGCCAAAGAGGTCTTGGGCATCCAGCCCCTTGCTGGTCCCTTCCCTCTGACGAGGCCCTCTGAGCACCAGCACCTCGCAGTGTGGAGACAGACCCTGCAAGCAACCTCCTGTCCAAGGAGGCCTCAACCGAGGCCTAGGCCCAGGGGAAAGGCACCAGCGGGGTTGAGACTGGGGAGGCGCCCGGGCATGTCTGGACCCAGACCCCGCAACCTGCCCCTTGGTGAGGCAGTACCCCCGGAGGCCAGGAAGTTCTGGGCAAGGCTGGCCAGGGGCAGGGGCCCTGCTGGGTCCTGCCCCTGTCCTGTGGGGCCTCTGAGCACAACCGGCCCTCTCCCGCTGGAAAACCTCCCCGGCTGCATCCAAAGGCCGATTTGCCAACACTCCCGCCCGCTGTTCCCGCCAGGCACGCACAATGCTCCCAAGCCCGGGAGAAAAGCGCTTGGGGTGGTGCTCTCACCGGGCCCTTGCCCCTGAGCCTGGGGGCAATGCAGGGGGAACACACTCCCAGGCCAAGGCAGAACCACATGCACACGTCTGTTCCTGCCCCCTGCACCGGCACAGAGCTCGGGGGAGCCAGAGTCTGCCAGGCAGCTGCTGGGTTGGCTGCCTGTGTGGGAAGGGGCAGAGCCGACCTAGGGGCAAGTTGGGCCTCTTGCTCTCCCTGCTGCCCTGAGGCTGCTGGGCCAAAGAGGTCTTGGGCATCCAGCCCCTTGCTGGTCCCTTCCCGCTGACGAGGCCCTCTGAGCTCCAGCACCTTGCAGTGTGGAGACAGCCCCTGCCAGCAATCTCCTCTCCAAGGAGGCCTTAACCGAGGCCTAGGCCCAGGGGAAAGGCACCAGCGGGGATGAGACTGGGGAGGCGCCCGGGCATGTCTGGACCCAATCCCCGCAGCCTGCCCCTTGATGGGGCAGTATCCCCGGAGGCCAGGAAGGTCTGGGCAAGGCTGGCCAGGGGCAGGGGCCCTGCTGGGTCCTGCCCCTGTCCTGTGGGGCCTCTGAGCACAACCGGCCCTCTCCCGCTGGAAGATCTCCCCGGCTTCCTCCAGAGGCCGGTTTGCAAGCACTCCCGCCCGCTGTTCCCGCCAGCCGCGCACAATGCTCCCAAGCCCGGGAGAAAAGCGCTTCGGGGTGGTGCTCTCTCCAGGCCCTTGGAAGACCTCCCTGGATGCCTCCAAAGGCTGGTTTTCAAGAACTCCCTCCCGCTGACCCACCAGCCGCACACAATGCTCCCAAGCCCGGGAAAAAGCATTTTGGGCTGGTGCTCTCTCCGGGCCCTTGGAAGACCTTCCCGGCTGCCTACAAAGGCCGGTTTGCAAGCACTCCCACTCGCTGTTCCCGTCATCCGTGCAAATGCTCCAAGCCCAGGAGAAAAGCGCTTCGGGGTGGTGCTCTCTCCCAGCCCTTGGAAGACCTCCCCGGCTGCCTCCAAAGGCTGGTTTTCAAGAACTCCCTCCCGCTGTCCCGCCAGACGCACACAAAGCTCCCAATCACGGGAGAAAAGCGCTTCGGGGTGGTGCTCTCTCCGGGCCCTTGGAAGACCTCCCCGTCTGCCTCCAAAGGCCGGTTTGCAAGCACTCATACCCGCTGTTCCCGCCAGCCGCGCACAATGCTCCCAAGCCCGGGAGAAAAGCGCTTGGGGTGGTGCTCTCTCCGGGCCCTTGGAAGACCTCCCCGGCTGCCTACAAAGGCCGGTTTGCAAGCACTCATGTCCGCTGTTCCCGACAGCCGCGCACAATGCTCCCAATTCCGGGAGAAAAGTGCTTCGGGATGGTGCTCTCTCCCGGCCCTTGGAAGACCTCCCCGGCTGCCTCCAAAGGCTGGTTTTCAAGAACTCCCTCCCGCTGACCCGCCAGCCGCACACAATGCTCCCAAGCCCGGGAGAAAAGCATTTTGGGGTGGTGCTCTCTCCGGGCCCTTGGAAGACCTCCCCGGCTGCCTCCAAAGGCCGGTTTGCAAGCACTCCTGCCCGCTGTTCAAGCCAGCCTCGCACAATGCTCCCAAGACCGTGAGAAAAGCGCTTCGGGGTGGTGCTCTCTCCGGGCCCTTGGAAGACGTCCCCGGCTGCCTCCAAAGGCCAGTTTGCAAGCACTCATGCCCGTTGTTCCCACCAGCCGCGCACAATGCTCCCAAGCCCGGGAGAAAAGCATTTTGGGGTGGTGCTCTCTCCGGCCCCTTGGAAGACCTCCCCGGCTGCCTCCAAAGGCCGGTTTGCAAGCACTCCTGCCCGCTGTTCCCGCCAGCCTCGCACAATGCTCCCAAGCCCGGGAGAAAAGCGCTTCGGGGTGGCGTTCTCTCCGTGCCCATGGAGGACCTCCCTGGCTGCCCCCAAAGGCCGGTTTGCAAGCACTCCCACTCGCTGTTCCCGCCAGCCACGCACAATCCTCCAAAACCCCGGAGAAAAGCGCTTCGGGGTTCTGTTCTCTCCGTGCCCATGGAAGACCTCCCGGGGTGCCCCCAAAGGCCGGTTTGGAAGCACTCCCACTCGCTGTTCCCGCCATTCGCGCAAATGTTCCAAGCCCGGGAGAAAAGCGCTTCTGGGTGGTGCTCTCTCCTGGCCCTTGGAAGACCTCCCCGGCTGCCTCCAAAGGCCGGTTTGCAAGCACTCCTGCCTGCTGTTCCCACCAGCCACGCACAATGCTCCCAAGCCCGGGAGAAAAGCATTTTGGGGTGGTGCTCACACCGGGCCCTGGAAGACCTCCCCGGCTGCCTCCAAAGGACGGTTTTCAAGCACTCCTGCCTGCTGTTCCCGCCACCCGCGCACAATGCTCCCAAGCCCGGGAGAAAAGCGCTTCGGGGTGGTGCTCTCTACAGGCCCTTGGAAGACCTCCCCGGCTGCCTCCAAAGGCCGGTTTGCAAGGACACCTTCCTGCTGTTCCCGTCAGCCACGCACAATGCTCCCAAGCCCGGGAGAAAAGCATTTTGGGGTGATGCTCACTTCGGGCCCTTGGAAGACCTCCCCGGCTGCCTCCAAAGGCCAGTTTGCAAGCACTCCTGCCTGCTGTTCCCGCCACCCGCGCACAATGCTCCCAAGCCCGGGAGAAAAGCGCTTCAGGGTGGTGCTCTCTCCGGGCACTTTCAAGACCTCCCCGGCTGCATCCAAAGGCAGGTTTGTAAGTACTCATTCCCGCTGCTTCCGCCTGCCACGCACAATGCTCCCAAGCCCGGGAGAAAAGCATTTTGGGGTGGTGATCAGTCAGGGCCCTTGGAAGACCTCCCCGGCTGCCCCCAAAGGCCGGTTTGGAAGCACTCCCACTCGCTGTTCCCGCCATCCGCGCAAATGTTCCAAGCCCGGGAGAAAAGCGCTTCGGGGTGGTGCTCTCTCCTGGCCCTTGGAAGACCTCCCCGGCTGCCTCCAAAGTCCGGTTTGCAAGCACTCCCGCCCGCTGTTCCCGCCAGCCGCGCACAATGCTCCCAATCACGGGAGAAAAGCGCTTCAGGGTGGTGCTCTCTCCGGGCCCTTGGAAGACCTCCCCGTCTGCCTCCAATGGCCGGTTTGCAAGCACTCATGCCCGCTGTTCCCACCAGCCGCGCACAATGCTCCCAAGCCCGGGAGAAAAGCTTTTTGGGGTGGTGCTCACACCGGGCCCTGGAAGACCTCCCTGGCTGCCTCCAAAGGCCGGTTTTCAAGCACTCCTGCCTGCTGTTCCCGCCACCCGCGCACAATGCTCCCAAGCCCGGGAGAAAAGCGCTTCGGGGTGGTGCTCTCTACAGGCCCTTGGAAGACCTCCCGGCTGCCTCCAAAGGCCAGTTTGCAAGGACTCCTTTCTGCTGTTCCCGCCAGCCACGCACAATGCTCCCAAGCCCGGGAGAAAAGTGCTTCGGGGTGGTGCTCTCTCCGGGCCCTTGGAAGACGTCCCCGGCTGCCTCCAAAGGCCAGTTTGCAAGCACTCATGCCCGTTGTTCCCAACAGCCGCGCACAATGCTCCCAAGCCCGGGAGAAAAGCATTTTGGGGTGGTACTCTCTCCGGGCCCTTGGAAGACCTCCCCGGCTGCCTCCAAAGGCCGGTTTGCAAGCACTCATGTCCGTTGTTCCCAACAGCCGCGCACAATGCTCCCAAGCCCAGGAGAAAAGCATTTTGGGGTGGTGATCAGTCCGGGCCCTTGGAAGACCTCCCCGGCTGCCTCCAAAGGACAGTTTGCAAGCACTCATGCCCGCTGTTCCCGCCAGCCGCGCACAATGTTCCCAAGACCGTGAGAAAAGCGCTTCGGGGTGGTGTTCTCTCCGGGACCATGGAGGACCTCCCCGGCTGCCCCCAAAGGCCGGTTTGCAAGCACTCCACTCGCTGTACCCGCCAGCCACACACAATGTTCCAAAACCCCGGAGAAAAGCGCTTCGGGGTGGTGCTCTCTCCGGGCCCTTGGAAGACTTCTCTGGCTGCCTCCAAAGGCCGGTTTGCAAGAATTCCCTCCCGCTGTCCCACCAGCCGCACACAATGCTCCAAAACCCGAGAGAAAAGCGCTTCGAGGTGGTGCTCTCTCCGGGCCCTTGGAAGACCTCCCCGGCTGCCTCCAAAGGCCGGTTTGCAAGCACTCCTGCCTGCTGTTCCCACCACACGCGCACAATGCACCCAAGCCCGGGAGAAAAGCGCTTCGGGGTGGTGCTCTCTCCGGGCCTTTGGAAGACCTCCCCGGCTGCCTCCAAAGGCCGGTTTGCAAGGACTCCTTCCTGCTGTTCCCGCCAGCCACGCACAATGCTCCCAAGCCCGGGAGAAAAGTGCTTCGGGATGGTGCTCTCTCCGGGCCCTTGGAAGACCTCCCCGGCTACCTCCAAAGGCGGGTTTGCAAGTACTCATTCCCGCTGTTCCCGGCAGCTGCGCACAATGCTCCCAAGCCCGGGAGAAAAGCATTTTGGGGTGGTGCTCTCTCCGGGCCCTTGGAAGACCACCCCGGCTGCCTCAAAAGGCCGGTTTGCAAGCACTCATGCCCGCTGTTCCCGGCAGCTGCGCACAATGCTCCCAAGCCCGGGAGAAAAGCATTTTGGGGTGGTGCTCTCTCCGGGCCCTTGGAAGACCACCCCGGCTGCCTCAAAAGGCCGGTTTGCAAGCACTCATGCCCGCTGTTCCCGCCAGCCGCGTACAATGCTCCCAAGCCCGGGAGAAAAGCATTTTGGGGTGGTGCTCACTCCGGGCCCTTGAAAGACCTCCCCGGCTGCCTCCAAAGTCCGGTTTGCAAGAACTCATGCCCGCTGTTCCCGCCAGCCGCGCACAATGCTCCCAAGACCGGGAGAAATGCGCTTCGGGGTGGTGTTCTCTCCGTGCCCATGGAGGACCTCCCCGGCTGCCCCCAAAGGCCGGTTTGCAATCACTCCCACTCACTGTTCCCGCCAGCCACGCACATGCTCCAAAACACGGGAGAGAAGCGCTTTGGGGTGGTGCTCTCTCCCGGCCCTTGGAAGACTTCCCCGGCTGCCTCCAAAGGCCGGTTTGCAAGAACTCCCTCCCGCTGTCCCGCCAGCCGCACACAATGCTCCCAATCACGGGAGAAAAGCGCTTCGGGGTGGTGCTCTCTCAGGGCCCTTTGAAGACCTCCCCGGCTGCCTCCAATGGCCGGTATGCAAGCACTCATGCCCGCTGTTCCCACCAGCCGTGCACAATGCTCCCAAGCACGGGAGAAAAGCATTTTGGGGTGGTGCTCACTCCTTGCCCTTGGAAGACCTCCGCGCCTGCCTCCAAAGGCCGGTTTGCAAGCACTCCTGCCTGCTGTTCCCGCCACCCGCGCACACTGCTCCCAAGCCCGGGAGAAAAGCGCATAAGGGTGGTGTTCTCTCCGGGCCCATGGAGGACCTCCCTGGCTGCCCCCAAAGGCCGGTTTGCAAGCATTCCACTAGCTGATCCCGCCAGCCATGCAAATGCTCCCAAGCCGGGGAGAGAAGCATTTTGGGGTGGTGCTCTCTCCGGGCCCTTGCCCCTGTGCCTGGGGGCCAGGCAGGGGGTCCACACTCCAGGCCAAGTCAGAACCACATGCACACGTTTGTTCCTGCCCCCTGCACCGGCAGAGAGCTCGGGGGAGCCAGAGTCTGCCAGGCAGCTGCTGGGCTGGCTGCCTGTGTGGGAAGGGGCAGAGCCGAACTAGGGGCAAGTTGGGCCTCTTGCTCTCCCTGCTGCCCTGAGGCTGCTGGGCCAAAGAGGTCTTGGGCATCCAGCCCCTTGCTGGTCCCTTCCCTCTGACGAGGCCCTCTGAGCTCCAGCATCTCGCAGTGTGGAGACAGCCCCTGCCAGCAACCTCCTCTCCAAGGAGGCCTCAACCGAGGCCTAGGCCCAGGGGAAAGGCACCAGCGGGGATGAGCCTGGGGAGGCGCCCGGGAATGTCTGGACCCAGTCCCCGCAGCCTGCCCCTTGGTGGGGCAGTACCCCCGGAGGCCAGGAAGGTCTGGGCAAGGCTGGCCAGGGGCAGGGGCCCTGCTGGGTCCTGCCCCTGGCCTACGGGGCCTCTGAGCACAACCGGCCCTCTCCCACTGGAAGACCTCCCCGGCTGCCTCCAAAGGCCGGTTTGCAAGCACTCCCGCCCACTGTTCCCAGCAGGCGCGCACAATGCTCCCAAGCCCGGGAGAAAAGCGCTTCGGGGTGGTGCTCTCTCCGGGCCCTTGCCCCTGAGCCTGGGGGCCAGGCAGGGGGTCCAAACTCCCAGACCAAGGCAGAACCACATGCACATGTCTGTTCCTGCCCCCTGCACAGGCAGAGAGCTCGGGGGAGCCAGAGTCTGTCAGGCAGCTGCTGGGGTGGCCGCCTGTGTGCGAAGGGGCAGAGCCGACCTAGGGGCAAGTTGGGCCTCTTGCTCTCCCTGCTGCCCTGAGGCTGCTGGGCCAAAGAGGTCTTGGGCATCCAGCCCCTTGCTGGTCCCTTCCCGCTGACGAGGCCCTCTGAGCTCCAGCACCTTGCAGTGTGGAGACAGCCCCTGCCAGCAACCTCCTCTCCAAGGAGGCCTCACCCGAGGCCTAGGCCCAGGGGAAAGGCACCAGCGGGGATGAGACTGGGGAGGCGCCCGGGCATGTCTGGACACAGTCCACGCAGCCTGCCCCTTGATGGGGCAGTATCCCCGGAGGCCAGGAAGGTCTGGGCAAGGCTGGCCAGGGGCAGGGGCCCTGCTGGGTCCTGCCCCTGGCCTGTGGGGCCTCTGAGCACAACCAGCCCTCTCCCGCTGGAATACCTCCCCAGCTGCCTCCAAATGCTGGTTTGCAAGCACTCCCGCCCACTGTTACCACCAGGCGCGCACAATGCTCCCAAGCCAGGGAGAAAAGCGCTTCAGGGTGGTGCTCTCTCCGGGCCCTTGCCCCTGAGCCTGGGCCAGGCAGGGGGTCCACACTCCCAGGCCAAGGCAGAACCACATGCACACGTCTGTTCCTGCCCCCTGCACGGGCAGAGAGCTCGGGGGAGCCAGAGTCGGTCAGGCAGCTGCTGAGCTGGCCGCCTGTGTGAGAAGTGGCAGAACCGACCTAGGGGCAAGTTGGGCCTCTTGCTCTCCCTGCTGCCCTGAGGCGGCTGGGCCAAAGAGGTCTTGGGCATCCAGCCCCTTGCTGGTCCCTTTCCTCTGACGAGGCCCTCTGAGCTCCAGCACCTTGCAGTGTGGAGACAGCCCCTGCCAGCAACCTCCTCTCCAAGGAGGCCTCAACCGAGGCCTAGGCCCAGGGGAAAGGCACCAGCGGGGATGAGCCTGGGGAGGCGCCCGGGCATGTCTGGACCCAGACCCCGCTGCCTGACCCTTGGTGGGGCAGTACCCCCGGAATCCAGGAAGGTCTGGGCAAGGCTGGCCAGCGGCAGGGGCCCTGCTGGGTCCTGCCCCTGGCCTGTGGGGCCTCTGAGCACAACCGGCCCTCTCCCGCTGGAAGACCTCCCCGGCTGCCTCCAAAGGCCGGTTTGCCAACACTCCCGCCCGCTGTTCCCGCCAGGCACGCACAATGCTCCCAAGCCCGGGAGAAAAGCGCTTCGGGGTGGTGCTCTCTCCGGGCCCTTGCCCCTGAGCCTGGGGGCAATGCAGGGGGAACACACTTCTAGGCCAAGGCAGAACCACATGCACACGTCTGTTCCTGTCCCCTGCTCCGGCAGAGAGCTCGGGGAGCCAGAGTCTGCCAGGCAGCTGCTGGGTTGGCTGCCTGTGTGGGAAGGGGCAGAGCCGACCTAGGGGCAAGTTGGGACTCTTGCTCTCCCTGCTGCCCTGAGGCTGCTGGGCCAAAGAGGTCTTGGGCATCCAGCCCCTTGCTGGTCCCTTTCCGCTGACGAGGCCCTCTGAGCTCCAACACCTTGCAGTGTGGAGACAGCCACTGCCAGCAACCTCCTCTCCAAGGAGGCCTTAACCGAGGCCTAGGCCCAGGGGTAAGGCACCAGCGGGGATAAGCCTGGGGAGGCGCCCGGGCATGTCTGCACACAGTCCCCGCAGCCTGCCCCTTGGTGGGGCAGTAGCCCCGGAGGCCAGGAAGGTCTGGGCAAGGCTGGCCAGGGGCAGGGGCCCTGCTGGGTCCTGCCCCTGTCCTGTGGGGCCTCTGAGCACAACCGGCCCTCTCCCGCTGGAATACCTCCCCAGCTGCCTCCAAATGCTGGTTTGCAAGCACTCCCGCCCACTGTTACCACCAGGCGCGCACAATGCTCCCAAGCCAGGGAGAAAAGCGCTTCAGGGTGGTGCTCTCTCCGGGCCCTTGCCCCTCAGCCTGGGCCAGGCAGGGGGTCCACACTCCCAGGCCAAGGCAGAACCACATGCACACGTCTGTTCCTGCCCCCTGCACGGGCAGAGAGCTCGGGGGAGCCAGAGTCGGTCAGGCAGCTGCTGAGCTGGCCGCCTGTGTGAGAAGTGGCAGAACCGACCTAGGGGCAAGTTGGGCCTCTTGCTCTCCCTGCTGCCCTGAGGCTGCTGGGCCAAAGAGGTCTTGGGCATCCAGCCCCTTGCTGGTCCCTTCCCTCTGACGAGGCCCTCTGAGCTCCAGCACCTTGCAGTGTGGAGACAGCCCCTGCCAGCAACCTCCTCTCCAAGGAGGCCTCAACCGAGCCCTAGGCCCAGGGGAAAGGCACCAGCGGGGATGAGCCTGGAGAGGCGCCCGGGCATGTCTGGACACAGACCCCGCTGCCTGACCCTTGGTGGGGCAGTACCCCCGGAAGCCAGGAAGGTCTGGGCAAGGCTGGCCAGCGGCAGGGGCCCTGCTGGGTCCTGCCCCTGGCCTGTGGGGCCTCTGAGCACAACCGGCCCTCTCCCGCTGGAAGACCTCCCCAACTTCCTCCAAAGGCCGATTTGCCAACACTCCCGCCCGCTGTTCCCGCCAGGCACGCACAATGCTCCCAAGCCCGGGAGAAAAGCGCTTCGGGGTCGTGCTCTCTCCGGGCCCTTGCCCCTGAGCCTGGGAGCCAGGCAGGGGGTCCACCCTCCCAGGCCAAGGCAGAACCACATGCACACGTCTGTTCCTGCCCCTGCACCGGCAGCGAGCTCAGGGTAGCCAGGGTCTGTCAGACAGGTGCTGGGCTGGCCGCCTGTGTGGGAAGGGGCAGAGCCGACCTAGGGGCAAGTTGGGCCTCGTGCTCTCCCTGCTGCCCTGAGGCTGCTGGGCCAAAGAGGTCTTGGGCATCCAGCCCCTTGCTGGTCCCTTCCCTCTGACGAGGCCCTCTGAGCACCAGCACCTCGCAGTGTGGAGACAGACCCTGCCAGCAACCTCCTGTCCAAGGAGGCCTCAACCGAGGCCTAGGCCCAGGGGAAAGGCACCAGCGGGGTTGAGACTGGGGAGGCGCCCGGGCATGTCTGGACCCAGACCCCGCAACCTACCCCTTGGTGAGGCAGTACCCCCGGAGGCCAGGAAGTTCTGGGCAAGGCTGGCCAGGGGCAGGGGCCCTGCTGGGTCCTGCCCCTGTCCTGTGGGGCCTCTGAGCACAACCGGCCCTCTCCCGCTGGAAAACCTCCCCGGCTGCCTCCAAAGGCCGGTTTGCAAACACTCCCGCCCACTGTTCACGCCAGGCACGCCCAATGCTCCCAAGCCCGGGAGAAAAGTGCTTCGGGGTGGTGCTCTCTCCGGGCCCTTGCCCCTGAGCCTGGGGGACAGGCAGGGGAACACACCTAGGCCAAGGCAGAACCACATGCACACGTCTGTTCCTGTCCCCTGCACCGGCAGAGAGCTCGGGGGAGCCAGAGTCTGCCAGGCAGCTGCTGGGCTGGCAGCCTGTGTGGGAAGGGGCAGAGCCGACCTAGGGGCAAGTTGGGCCTCTTGCTCTCCCTGCTGCCCTGAGGCTGCTGGGCCAAAGAGGTCTTGGGCATCCAGCCCCTTGCTGGTCCCTTCCCGCTGACGAGGCCCTCTGAGCTCCAGCACCTTGCAGTGTGGAGACAGCCCCTGCCAGCAACCTCCTCTCCAAGGAGGCCTCAACCGAGGCCTAGGCCCAGGGGAAAGGCACCAGCGGGGATGAGCCTGGGGAGGCGCCCGGGCATGTCTGGACCCAGTCCCCGCAGCCTGCCCCTTGGTGGGGCAGTACACCCGGAGGCCAGGAAGGTCTGGGCAAGGCTGGCCAGGGTCAGGGGACCTGCTGGGTCCTGCCCCTGGCCTGTGGGGCCTCTGAGCACAACCGGCCCGCTGCCGCTGGAAGACCTCCCCGGCTGCATCCAAAGGCCGATTTGCCAACACTCCCGCCCGCTGTTCCCGCCAGGCAAGCACAATGCTCCCAAGCCCGGGAGAAAAGCGCTTGGGGTGGTGCTCTCACCGGGCCCTTGCCCCTGAGCCTGGGGGCAATGCAGGGGGAACACACTCCCAGGCCAAGGCAGAACCACATGCACACGTCTGTTCCTGCCCCCTGCACCGGCAGAGAGCTCGGGGGAGCCAGAGTCTGCCAGGCAGCTGCTGGGTTGGCTGCCTGTGTGGGAAGGGGCAGAGCCGACCTAGGGGCAAGTTGGGCCTCTTGCTCTCCCTGCTGCCCTGAGGCTGCTGGGCCAAAGAGGTCTTGGGCATCCAGCCCCTTGCTGGTCCCTTCCCGCTGACGAGGCCCTCTGAGCTCCAGCACCTTGCAGTGTGGAGACAGCCCCTGCCAGCAATCTCCTCTCCAAGGAGGCCTTAACCGAGGCCTAGGCCCAGGGGAAAGGCACCAGCGGGGATGAGACTGGGGAGGCGCCCGGGCATGTCTGGACCCAATCCCCGCATCCTGCCCCTTGATGGGGCAGTATCCCCGGAGGCCAGGAAGGTCTGGGCAAGGCTGGCCAGGGGCAGGGGCCCTGCTGGGTCCTGCCCCTGTCCTGTGGGGCCTCTGAGCACAACCGGCCCTCTCCCGCTGGAAGATCTCCCCGGCTTCCTCCAGAGGCCGGTTTGCAAGCACTCCCGCCCGCTGTTCCCGCCAGCCGCGCACAATGCTCCCAAGCCCTGGAGAAAAGCGCTTCGGGGTGGTGCTCTCTCCAGGCCCTTGGAAGACCTCCCTGGATGCCTCCAAAGGCTGGTTTTCAAGAACTCCCTCCCGCTGACCCGCCAGCCGCACACAATGCTCCCAAGCCCGGGAAAAAGCATTTTGGGCTGGTGCTCTCTCCGGGCCCTTGGAAGACCTTCCCGGCTGCCTACAAAGGCCGGTTTGCAAGCACTCCCACTCGCTGTTCCCGCCATCCGTGCAAATGCTCCAAGCCCAGGAGAAAAGCGCTTCGGGGTGGTGCTCTCTCCCAGCCCTTGGAAGACCTCCCCGGCTGCCTCCAAAGGCTGGTTTTCAAGAACTCCCTCCCGCTGTCCCGCCAGCCGCACACAAAGCTCCCAATCACGGGAGAAAAGCGCTTCGGGGTGGTGCTCTCTCCGGGCCCTTGGAAGACCTCCCCGTCTGCCTCCAAAGGCCGGTTTGCAAGCACTCATACCCGCTGTTCCCGCCAGCCGCGCACAATGCTCCCAAGCCCGGGAGAAAAGCGCTTCGGGGTGGTGCTCTCTCCGGGCCCTTGGAAGACCTCCCCGGCTGCCTACAAAGGCCGGTTTGCAAGCACTCATGTCCGCTGTTCCCGACAGCCGCGCACAATGCTCCCAATTCCGGGAGAAAAGAGCTTCGGGATGGTGCTCTCTCCCGGCCCTTGGAAGACCTCCCCGGCTGCCTCCAAAGGCTGGTTTTCAAGAACTCCCTCCCGCTGACCCGCCAGCCGCACACAATGCTCCCAAGCCCGGGAGAAAAGCATTTTGGGGTGGTGCTCTCTCCGGGCCCTTGGAAGACCTCCCCGGCTGCCTCCAAAGGCCGGTTTGCAAGCACTCCTGCCCGCTGTTCAAGCCAGCCTCGCACAATGCTCCCAAGACCGTGAGAAAAGCGCTTCGGGGTGGTGCTCTCTCCGGGCCCTTGGAAGACGTCCCCGGCTGCCTCCAAAGGCCAGTTTGCAAGCACTCATGCCCGTTGTTCCCACCAGCCGCGCACAATGCTCCCAAGCCCGGGAGAAAAGCATTTTGGGGTGGTGCTCTCTCCGGCCCCTTGGAAGACCTCCCCGGCTGCCTCCAAAGGCCGGTTTGCAAGCACTCCTGCCCGCTGTTCCCGCCATCCTCGCACAATGCTCCCAAGCCCGGGAGAAAAGCGCTTCGGGGTGGCGTTCTCTCCGTGCCCATGGAGGACCTCCCTGGCTGCCCCCAAAGGCCGGTTTGCAAGCACTCCCACTCGCTGTTCCCGCCAGCCACGCACAATCCTCCAAAACCCCGGAGAAAAGCGCTTCGGGGTTCTGTTCTCTCCGTGCCCATGGAAGACCTCCCGGGGTGCCCCCAAAGGCCGGTTTGGAAGCACTCCCACTCGCTGTTCCCGCCATTCGCGCAAATGTTCCAAGCCCGGGAGAAAAGCGCTTCTGGGTGGTGCTCTCTCCTGGCCCTTGGAAGACCTCCCCGGCTGCCTCCAAAGGCCGGTTTGCAAGCACTCCTGCCTGCTGTTCCCACCAGCCACGCACAATGCTCCCAAGCCCGGGAGAAAAGCATTTTGGGGTGGTGCTCACACCGGGCCCTGGAAGACCTCCCCGGCTGCCTCCAAAGGACGGTTTTCAAGCACTCCTGCCTGCTGTTCCCGCCACCCGCGCACAATGCTCCCAAGCCCGGGAGAAAAGCGCTTCGGGGTGGTGCTCTCTACAGGCCCTTGGAAGACCTCCCCGGCTGCCTCCAAAGGCCGGTTTGCAAGGACACCTTCCTGCTGTTCCCGTCAGCCACGCACAATGCTCCCAAGCCCGGGAGAAAAGCATTTTGGGGTGATGCTCACTTCGGGCCCTTGGAAGACCTCCCCGGCTGCCTCCAAAGGCCAGTTTGCAAGCACTCCTGCCTGCTGTTCCCGCCACCCGCGCACAATGCTCCCAAGCCCGGGAGAAAAGCGCTTCAGGGTGGTGCTCTCTCCGGGCACTTTCAAGACCTCCCCGGCTGCATCCAAAGGCAGGTTTGTAAGTACTCATTCCCGCTGCTTCCGCCTGCCACGCACAATGCTCCCAAGCCCGGGAGAAAAGCATTTTGGGGTGGTGATCAGTCAGGGCCCTTGGAAGACCTCCCCGGCTGCCCCCAAAGGCCGGTTTGGAAGCACTCCCACTCGCTGTTCCCGCCATCCGCGCAAATGTTCCAAGCCCGGGAGAAAAGCGCTTCGGGGTGGTGCTCTCTCCTGGCCCTTGGAAGACCTCCCCGGCTGCCTCCAAAGTCCGGTTTGCAAGCACTCCCGCCCGCTGTTCCCGCCAGCCGCGCACAATGCTCCCAATCACGGGAGAAAAGCGCTTCAGGGTGGTGCTCTCTCCAGGCCCTTGGAAGACCTCCCCGTCTGCCTCCAATGGCCGGTTTGCAAGCACTCATGCCCGCTGTTCCCACCAGCCGCGCACAATGCTCCCAAGCCCGGGAGAAAAGCTTTTTGGGGTGGTGCTCACACCGGGCCCTGGAAGACCTCCCTGGCTGCCTCCAAAGGCCGGTTTTGAAGCACTCCTGCCTGCTGTTCCCGCCACCCGCGCACAATGCTCCCAAGCCCGGGAGAAAAGCGCTTCGGGGTGGTGCTCTCTACAGGCCCTTGGAAGACCTCCCGGCTGCCTCCAAAGGCCAGTTTGCAAGGACTCCTTTCTGCTGTTCCCGCCAGCCACGCACAATGCTCCCAAGCCCGGGAGAAAAGTGCTTCGGGGTGGTGCTCTCTCCGGGCCCTTGGAAGACGTCCCCGGCTGCCTCCAAAGGCCAGTTTGCAAGCACTCATGCCCGTTGTTCCCAACAGCCGCGCACAATGCTCCCAAGCCCGGGAGAAAAGCATTTTGGGGTGGTACTCTCTCCGGGCCCTTGGAAGACCTCCCCGGCTGCCTCCAAAGGCCGGTTTGCAAGCACTCATGTCCGTTGTTCCCAACAGCCGCGCACAATGCTCCCAAGCCCAGGAGAAAAGCATTTTGGGGTGGTGATCAGTCCGGGCCCTTGGAAGACCTCCCCGGCTGCCTCCAAAGGACAGTTTGCAAGCACTCATGCCCGCTGTTCCCGCCAGCCGCGCACAATGTTCCCAAGACCGTGAGAAAAGCGCTTCGGGGTGGTGTTCTCTCCGGGACCATGGAGGACCTCCCCGGCTGCCCCCAAAGGCCGGTTTGCAAGCACTCCACTCGCTGTACCCGCCAGCCACACACAATGTTCCAAAACCCCGGAGAAAAGCGCTTCGGGGTGGTGCTCTCTCCGGGCCCTTGGAAGACTTCTCTGGCTGCCTCCAAAGGCCGGTTTGCAAGAATTCCCTCCCGCTGTCCCACCAGCCGCACACAATGCTCCAAAACCCGAGAGAAAAGCGCTTCGAGGTGGTGCTCTCTCCGGGCCCTTGGAAGACCTCCCCGGCTGCCTCCAAAGGCCGGTTTGCAAGCACTCCTGCCTGCTGTTCCCACCACACGCGCACAATGCACCCAAGCCCGGGAGAAAAGCGCTTCGGGGTGGTGCTCTCTCCGGGCCTTTGGAAGACCTACCCGGCTGCCTCCAAAGGCCGGTTTGCAAGGACTCCTTCCTGCTGTTCCCGCCAGCCACGCACAATGCTCCCAAGCCCGGGAGAAAAGTGCTTCGGGATGGTGCTCTCTCCGGGCCCTTGGAAGACCTCCCCGGCTACCTCCAAAGGCGGGTTTGCAAGTACTCATTCCCGCTGTTCCTGGCAGCTGCGCACAATGCTCCCAAGCCCGGGAGAAAAGCATTTTGGGGTGGTGCTCTCTCCGGGCCCTTGGAAGACCACCCCGGCTGCCTCAAAAGGCCGGTTTGCAAGCACTCATGCCCGCTGTTCCCGCCAGCCGCGTACAATGCTCCCAAGCCCGGGAGAAAAGCATTTTGGGGTGGTGCTCACTCCGGGCCCTTGAAAGACCTCCCCGGCTGCCTCCAAAGTCCGGTTTGCAAGAACTCATGCCCGCTGTTCCCGCCAGCCGCGCACAATGCTCCCAAGACCGGGAGAAATGCGCTTCGGGGTGGTGTTCTCTCCGTGCCCATGGAGGACCTCCCCGGCTGCCCCCAAAGGCCGGTTTGCAATCACTCCCACTCACTGTTCCCGCCAGCCACGCACATGCTCCAAAACACGGGAGAGAAGCGCTTTGGGGTGGTGCTCTCTCCCGGCCCTTGGAAGACTTCCCCGGCTGCCTCCAAAGGCCGGTTTGCAAGAACTCCCTCCCGCTGTCCCGCCAGCCGCACACAATGCTCCCAATCACGGGAGAAAAGCGCTTCGGGGTGGTGCTCTCTCAGGGCCCTTTGAAGACCTCCCCGGCTGCCTCCAATGGCCGGTATGCAAGCACTCATGCCCGCTGTTCCCACCAGCCGTGCACAATGCTCCCAAGCACGGGAGAAAAGCATTTTGGGGTGGTGCTCACTTCTTGCCCTTGGAAGACCTCCGCGCCTGCCTCCAAAGGCCGGTTTGCAAGCACTCCTGCCTGCTGTTCCCGCCACCCGCGCACACTGCTCCCAAGCCCGGGAGAAAAGCGCATCGGGGTGGTGTTCTCTCCGGGCCCATGGAGGACCTCCCTGGCTGCCCCCAAAGGCCGGTTTGCAAGCATTCCACTAGCTGATCCCGCCAGCCATGCAAATGCTCCCAAGCCGGGGAGAGAAGCATTTTGGGGTGGTGCTCTCTCCGGGCCCTTGCCCCTGTGCCTGGGGGCCAGGCAGGGGGTCCACACTCCAGGCCAAGTCAGAACCACATGCACACGTTTGTTCCTGCCCCCTGCACTGGCAGAGAGCTCGGGGGAGCCAGAGTCTGTCAGGCAGCTGCTGGGGTGGCCGCCTGTGTGCGAAGGGGCAGAGCCGACCTAGGGGCAAGTTGGGCCTCTTGCTCTCCCTGCTGCCCTGAGGCTGCTGGGCCAAAGAGGTCTTGGGCATCCAGCCCCTTGCTGGTCCCTTCCCGCTGACGAGGCCCTCTGAGCTCCAGCACCTTGCAGTGTGGAGACAGCCCCTGCCAGCAACCTCCTCTCCAAGGAGGCCTCACCCGAGGCCTAGGCCCAGGGGAAAGGCACCAGCGGGGATGAGACTGGGGAGGCGCCCGGGCATGTCTGGACCCAGACCCCGCTGCCTGACCCTTGGTGGGGCAGTACCCCCGGAATCCAGGAAGGTCTGGGCAAGGCTGGCCAGCGGCAGGGGCCCTGCTGGGTCCTGCCCCTTGCCTGTGGGGCCTCTGAGCACAACCGGCCCTCTCCCGCTGGAAGACCTCCCCGGCTGCCTCCAAAGGCCGGTTTGCCAACACTCCCGCCCGCTGTTCCCGCCAGGCACGCACAATGCTCCCAAGCCCGGGAGAAAAGCGCTTCGGGGTGGTGCTCTCTCCGGGCCCTTGCCCCTGAGCCTGGGGGCAATGCAGGGGGAACACACTTCTAGGCCAAGGCAGAACCACATGCACACGTCTGTTCCTGTCCCCTGCTCCGGCAGAGAGCTCGGGGGAGCCAGAGTCTGCCAGGCAGCTGCTGGGTTGGCTGCCTGTGTGGGAAGGGGCAGAGCCGACCTAGGGGCAAGTTGGGACTCTTGCTCTCCCTGCTGCCCTGAGGCTGCTGGGCCAAAGAGGTCTTGGGCATCCAGCCCCTTGCTGGTCCCTTTCCGCTGACGAGGCCCTCTGAGCTCCAACACCTTGCAGTGTGGAGACAGCCACTGCCAGCAACCTCCTCTCCAAGGAGGCCTTAACCGAGGCCTAGGCCCAGGGGTAAGGCACCAGCGGGGATAAGCCTGGGGAGGCGCCCGGGCATGTCTGCACACAGTCCCCGCAGCCTGCCCCTTGGTGGGGCAGTAGCCCCGGAGGCCAGGAAGGTCTGGGCAAGGCTGGCCAGGGGCAGGGGCCCTGCTGGGTCCTGCCCCTGTCCTGTGGGGCCTCTGAGCACAACCGGCCCTCTCCCGCTGGAATACCTCCCCAGCTGCCTCCAAATGCTGGTTTGCAAGCACTCCCGTCCACTGTTACCACCAGGCGCGCACAATGCTCCCAAGCCAGGGAGAAAAGCGCTTCAGGGTGGTGCTCTCTCCGGGCCCTTGCCCCTCAGCCTGGGCCAGGCAGGGGGTCCACACTCCCAGGCCAAGGCAGAACCACATGCACACGTCTGTTCCTGCCCCCTGCACGGGCAGAGAGCTCGGGGGAGCCAGAGTCGGTCAGGCAGCTGCTGAGCTGGCCGCCTGTGTGAGAAGTGGCAGAACCGACCTAGGGGCAAGTTGGGCCTCTTGCTCTCCCTGCTGCCCTGAGGCGGCTGGGCCAAAGAGGTCTTGGGCATCCAGCCCCTTGCTGGTCCCTTTCCTCTGACGAGGCCCTCTGAGCTCCAGCACCTTGCAGTGTGGAGACAGCCCATGCCAGCAACCTCCTCTCCAAGGAGGCCTCAACCGAGCCCTAGGCCCAGGGGAAAGGCACCAGCGGGGAAGAGCCTGGGGAGGCGCCCGGGCATGTCTGGACCCAGACCCCGCTGCCTGACCCTTGGTGGGGCAGTACCCCCGGAAGCCAGGAAGGTCTGGGCAAGGCTGGCCAGCGGCAGGAGCCCTGCTGGGTCCTGCCCCTGGCCTGTGGGGCCTCTGAGCACAACCGGCCCTCTCCCGCTGGAAGACCTCCCCGGCTGCCTCCAAAGGCCGGTTTGCCAACACTCCCGCCCGCTGTTCCCGCCAGGCACGCACAATGCTCCCAAGCCCGGGAGAAAAGCGCTTCGGGGTGGTGCTCTCTCCGGGCCCTTGCCCCTGAGCCTGGGGGCAATGCAGGGGGAACACACTCCTAGGCCAAGGCAGAACCACATGCACACGTCTGTTCCTGTCCCCTGCTCCGGCAGAGAGCTCGGGGGAGCCAGAGTCTGCCAGGCAGCTGCTGGGTTGGCTGCCTGTGTGGGAAGGGGCAGAGCCGACCTAGGGGCAAGTTGGGACTCTTGCTCTCCCTGCTGCCCTGAGGCTGCTGGGCCAAAGAGGTCTTGGGCATCCAGCCCCTTGCTAGTCCCTTTCCGCTGACGAGGCCCTCTGAGCTCCAACACCTTGCAGTGTGGAGACAGCCACTGCCAGCAACCTCCTCTCCAAGGAGGCCTTAACCGAGGCCTAGGCCCAGGGGAAAGGCACCAGCGGGGATAAGCCTGGGGAGGCGCCCGGGCATGTCTGGACACAGTCCCCGCAGCCTGCCCCTTGGTGGGGCAGTAGCCCCGGAGGCCAGGAAGGTCTGTGCAAGGCTGGCCAGGGGCAGGGGCCCCGCTGGGTCCTGCCCCTGTCCTGTGTGGCCTCTTAGCACAACCGGCCCTCTCCCGCTGGAAGACCTCCCCGGCTGCCTCCAAAGGCCGGTTTGCAAGTACTCCCGCCGTTGTTCACGCCAGGCACGCACAATGCTCCCAAGCCCGGGAGAAAAGCGCTTCGGGGTGGTGCCCTCTCCGGGCCCTTGCCCCTGAGCCTGGGGGACAGGCAGGGGTTAACACTCCCAGGCCAAATCAGAACCACATGCACACGTCTGTTCCTGCCCCCTGCACCGGCAGAGAGCTCGGGGGAGCCAGAGTCTGCCAGGCAGCTGCTGGGCTTTCTGCCTGTGTGGGAAGGGGCAGAGCCGACCTAGGGGCAAGTTGGGCCTCTTGCTCTCCCTGCTGCCCTGAGGCTGCTGGGCCAAAGAGGTCTTGGGCATCCAGCCCCTTGCTGGTCCCTTCCCTCTGACGAGGCCCTCTGAGTTCCAGCGCCTCGCAGTGTGGAGACAGCCCCTGCCAGCAACCTCCTCTCCAAGGAGGCCTCAACCGAGGCCTAGGCCCAGGGGAAAGGCACCAGTGAGGATGAGCCTGGGGAAGCGCCCGGGCATGTCTGGACCCAGTCCCCGCAGCCTGCCCCTTGGTGGGGCAGTACCCCCGGAGGCCAGGAAGGTCTGGGCAAGGCTGGCCAGGGGCAGGGGCCCTGCTGGGTCCTGCCCCTGGCCTACGGGACCTCTGAGCACAACCGGCCCTCTCCCACTGGAAGACCTCCCCGGCTGCCTCCAAAGGACGGTTTGCAAGCACTCCCGCCCACTGTTCCCACTAGGCGCGCACAATGCTCCCAAGCCCGGGAGAAAAGCGCTTCCGGGTGGTGCTATCTCCGTGCCCTTTCCCCTGAGCCTGGGGGCCAGGCAGGTGTTCCACACTCCCAGGCCAAGTCAGAACCACATGCACACGTCTGTTCCTGCCCCCTGCACCGGCAGAGAGCTTGGGGGAGCCAGAGTCTGTCAGGCAGCTGCTGGGCTGGCTGCCTGTGTGGGAAGGGGCAGAGCCGACCTAGGGGCAAGATGGGCCTCGTGCTCTCCCTGCTGCCCTGAGGCTGCTGGGCCAAAGAGGTCTTGGGCATCCAGCCCCTTGCTGGTCCCTTCCCTCTGACGAGGCCCTCTGAGCACCAGCACCTCGCAGTGTGGAGACAGACCCTGCCAGCAACCTCCTCTCCAAGGAGGCCTCAACCGAGGCCTAGGCCCAGGGGAAAGGCACCAGCGGGGATGAGACTGGGGAGGCGCCCGGGCATGTCTGGACCCAGACCCCGCAACCTGCCCCTTGGTGGGGCAGTACCCCCGGAGGCCAGGAAGGTCTGGGCAAGGCTGGCCAGGGGCAGGGGCCCTGCTGGGTCCTGCCCCTGGCCTGTGGGGCCTCTGAGCACAACCGGCCCTCTCCCGCTGGAAAACCTCCCCGGCTGCCTCCAAAGGCCGGTTTGCAAACACTCCCGCCCACTGTTCACGCCAGGCACGCCCAATGCTCCCAAGCCCGGGAGAAAAGTGCTTCGGGGTGGTGCTCTCTCCGGGCCCTTGCCCCTGAGCCTGGGGGACAGGCAGGGGAACACACTCCTAGGCCAAGGCAGAACCACATGCACACGTCTGTTCCTGTCCCCTGCACTGGCAGAGAGCTCGGGGGAGCCAGAGTCTGCCAGGCAGCTGCTGGGTTGGCTGCCTGTGTGGGAAGGGGCAGAGCCGACCTAGGGGCAAGTTGGGCCTCTTGCTCTCCCTGCTGCCCTGAGGCTGCTGGGCCAAAGAGGTCTTGGGCATCCAGCCCCTTGCTGGTCCCTTCCCGCTGACGAGGCCCTCTGAGCTCCAGCACCTTGCAGTGTGGAGACAGCCCCTGCCAGCAACCTCCTCTCCAAGGAGGCCTCAACCGAGGCCTAGGCCCAGGGGAAAGGCACCAGCGGGGATGAGCCTGGGGAGGCGCCCGGGCATGTCTGGACCCAGTCCCCGCAGCCTGCCCCTTGGTGGGGCAGTACACCCGGAGGCCAGGAAGGTCTGGGCAAGGCTGGCCAGGGGCAGGGGACCTGCTGGGTCCTGCCCCTGGCCTGTGGGGCCTCTGAGCACAACCGGCCCTCTGCCGCTGGAAGACCTCCCCGGCTGCATCCAAAGGCCGATTTGGCAACACTCCCGCCCGCTGTTCCCGCCAGGCACGCACAATGCTCCCAAGCCCGGGAGAAAAGCGCTTCAGGGTGGTGCTCTCTCCGGGCCCTTGCCCCTGAGCCTGGGGGCCAGGCAGGGGGTCCACCCTCCCAGGCCAAGGCAGAACCACATGCACACTTCTGTTCCTGCCCCTGCACCGGCAGAGAGCTCGGGGGAGCCAGGGTCTGTCAGGCAGGTGCTGGGCTGGCCGCCTGTGTGGGAAGGGGCAGAGCCGACCTAGGGGCAAGTTGGGCCTCTTGCTCTCCCTGCTGCCCTGAGGCTGCTGGGCAAAAGAGGTCTTGGGCATCCAGCCCCTTGCTGGTCCCTTCCCTCTGACGAGGCCCTCTGAGCTCCAGCACCTTGCAGTGTGGAGACAGCCCCTGCCAGCAACCTCCTCTCCAAGGAGGCCTCACCCGAGGCCTAGGCCCAGGGGAAAGGCACCAGCGGGGATGAGCCTGGGGAGGCGCCCGGGCATGTCTGGACCCAGTCCCTGCAGCCTGTCCCTTGGTGGGGCAGTACCCCCAAAGGCCAGGAAGGTCTGGGCAAGGCTGGCCAGGGGCAGAGGCCCTGCTGGGGTCTGCCCCTGGCCTGTGGGTGCTCTGAGCACAACCGGCCCTCTCCCGCTGGAAGACCTCCCCGGCTGCCTCCAAAGGCCGGTTTGCCAACACTCCCGCCCGCTGTTCCCGCCAGGCACGCACAATGCTCCCAAGCCCGGGAGAAAAGCGCTTCGGGGTGGTGCTCTCTCCGGGCCCTTGCCCCTGAGCCTGGGGGCCAGGCAGGGGTTCCACACTCCCAGGCCACATCAGAACCACATGCACACGTCTGTTCCTGCCCCTTGCACCGGCAGAGAGCTCGGGGGAGCCAGAGTCTGCCAGGCAGCTGCTGGGCTGTCTGCCTGTGTGGGAAGGGGCAGAGCCGACCTAGGGGCAAGTTGGGCCTCTTGCTCTCCCTGCTGCCCTGAGGCTGCTGGTCCAAAGAGGTCTTGGGCATCCAGCCCCTTGCTGGTCCCTTCCCGCTGACGAGGCCCTCTGAGCTCCAGCACCTTGCAGTGTGCAGACAGCCCCTGCCAGCAACCTCCTCTCCAAGGAGGCCTTAACCGAGGCCTAGGCCCAGGGGAAAGGCACCAGCGGGGATGAGACTGGGGAGGCGCCCGGGCATGTCTGGACACAGTCCCCGCAGCCTGCCCCTTGATGGGGCAGTATCCCCGGAGGCCAGGAAGGTCTGGGTAAGGCTGGACAGGGGCAGGGGCCCTGCTGGGTCCTGCCCCTGTCCTGTGGGGCCTCTGAGCACAACCGGCCCTCTCCCGCTGGAAGTCCTCCCCGGCTTCCTCCAGAGGACGGTTTGCAAGCACTCCCGCCCGCTGTTCCCGCCAGGCACGCACAATGCTCCAAAGTCCGGGAGAAAAGCGCTTCGGGGTGGTGCTCTCTCCGGGCCCTTGCCCCTGAGCCTGGGGGCCAGGCAGGTGGTCCACCCTCCCAGGCCAAGGCAGAACCACATGCACACGTCTGTTCCTGCCCCTGCACCGGCAGCGAGCTCGGGGTAGCCAGGGTCTGTCAGGCAGGTGCTGGGCTGGCCGCCTGTGTGGGAAGGGGCAGAGCCGACCTAGGGGCAAGTTGGGCCTCTTGCTCTCCCTGCTGCCCTGAGGCTGCTGGGCCAAAGAGGTCTTGGGCATCCAGCCCCTTGCTGGTCCCTTCCCTCTGACGAGGCCCTCTGAGCTCCAGCACCTTGCAGTGTGGAGACAGCCCCTGCCAGCAACCTCCTCTCCAAGGAGGCCTCACCCGAGGCCTAGGCCCAGGGGAAAGGCACCAGCGGGGATGAGCCTGGGGAGGCGCCCGGGCATGTCTGGACCCCGTCCCCGCAGCCTGCCCCTTGGTGGGGCAGTACCCCCAAAGGCCAGGAAGGTCTGGGCAAGGCTGGCCAGGGGCAGGGGCCCTGCTGGGTCCCGCCCCTGACCTGTGGGGCCTCTGAGCACAACCGGCCCTCTCCCGCTGGAATACCTCCCCAGTTGCCTCCAAATGCTGGTTTGCAAGCACTGCCGCCCACTGTTACCACCAGGCGCGCAGAATGCTCCCAAGCCAGGGAGAAAAGCGCTTCAGGGTGGTGCTCTCTCCGGGCCCTTGCCCCTGAGCCTGGGCCAGGCAGGGGGTCCACACTCCCAGGCCAAGGCTGAACCACATGCACACGTCTGTTCCTGCCGCCTGCACGGGCAGAGAGCTCGGGGGAGCCAGAGTCGGTCAGGCAGCTGCTGAGCTGGACGCCTGTGTGAGAAGTGGCAGAACCGACCTAGGGGCAAGTTGGGCCTCTTGCTCTCCCTGCTGCCCTGAGGCGGCTGGGCCAAAGAGGTCTTGGGCATCCAGCCCCTTGCTGGTCCCTTCCCTCTGACGAGGCCCTCTGAGCTCCAGCACCTTGCAGTGTGGAGACAGCCCCTGCCAGCAACCTCCTCTCCAAGGAGGCCTCAACCGAGCCCTAGGCCCAAGGGAAAGGCACCAGCGGGGATGAGCCTGGGGAGGCGCCCGGGCATGTCTGGACCCAGACCCCGCTGCCTGACCCTTGGTGGGGCAGTACCCCCAAAGGCCAGGAAGGTCTGGGCAAGGCTGGCCAGGGGCAGGGGCCCTGCTGGGTCCTGCCCCTGGCCTGTGGGGCGTCTGAGCTCAACCGGCCCTCTCCCGCTGGAAGACCTCCCCAGCTGCCTCCAAAGGCCGGTTTGCCAACACTCCCGCCCGCTGTTCCCGCCAGGCACGCACAATGCTCCCAAGCCCGGGAGAAAAGCGCTTCAGGGTGGTGCTCTCTCCGGGCCCTTGCCCCTGAGCCTGGGGGCAATGCAGGGGGAACACACTCCTAGGCCAAGGCAGAACCACATGCACACGTCTGTTCCTGTCCCCTGCTCCGGCAGAGAGCTCGGGGGAGCCAGAGTCTGCCAGGTAGCTGCTGGGTTGGCTGCCTGTGTGGGAAGGGGCAGAGCCGACCTATGGGCAAGTTGGGCCTCTTGCTCTCCCTGCTGCCCTGAGGCTGCTGGGCCAAAGAGGTCTTGGGCATCCAGCCCCTTGCTGGTCCCTTCCCGCTGACGAGGCCCTCTGAGCTCCAACACCTTGCAGAGTGGAGACAGCCACTGCCAGCAACCTCCTCTCCAAGGAGGCCTTAACCGAGGCCTAGGCCCAGGGGAAAGGCACCAGCGGGGATGAGCCTGGGGAGGCGCCCGGGAATGTCTGGACACAGTCCCCGCAGCCTGCCCCTTGGTGGGGCTGTAGCCCCGGAGGCCAGGAAGGTCTGTGCAAGGCTGGCCAGGGGCAGGGGCCCCGCTGGGTCCTGCCCCTGTCCTGTGGGGCCTCTTAGCACAACCGGCCCTCTCCCGCTGGAATACCTCCCCAGCCGCCTCCAAATGCTGGTTTGCAAGCACTCCCGCCCACTGTTACCACCAGGCGCGCACAATGCTCCCAAGCCAGGGAGAAAAGCGCTTCAGGGTGGTGCTCTCTCCGGGCCCTTGCCCCTGAGCCTGGGCCAGGCCGGGGGTCCACACTCCCAGGCCAAGGCAGAACCACATGCACACGTCTGTTCCTGCCCCCTGCACGGGCAGAGAGCTCGGGGGAGCCAGAGTCGGTCAGGCAGCTGCTGAGCTGGACGCCTGTGTGAGAAGTGGCAGAACCGACCTAGGGGCAAGTTGGGCCTCTTGCTCTCCCTGCTGCCCTGAGGTGGCTGGGCCAAAGAGGTCTTGGGCATCCAGCCCCTTGCTGGTCCCTTCCCTCTGACGAGGCCCTCTGAGCTCCAGCACCTTGCAGTGTGGAGACAGCCCCTGCCAGCAACCTCCTCTCCAAGGAGGCCTCAACCGAGCCCTAGGCCCAGGGGAAAGGCACCAGCGGGGATGAGCCTGGGGAGGCGCCCGGGCATGTCTGGACCCAGACCCCGCTGCCTGACCCTTGGTGGGGCAGTACCCCCGGAAGCCAGGAAGGTCTGGGCAAGGCTGGCCAGCGGCAGGGGCCCTGCTGGGTCCTGCCCCTGGCCTGTGGGGCCTCTGAGCACAACCGGCCCTCTCCCGCTGGAAAACCTCCCCGGCTTCCTCCAAAGGCCGATTTGCCAACACTCCCGAGCGCTGTTCCCGCCAGGCACGCACAATGCTCCCAAGCCCGGGAGAAAAGCGCTTCGGGGTGGTGCTCTCTCCGGGCCCTTGCCCCTGAGCCTGGGGGCCAGGCAGGGGGTCCACCCTCCCAGGCCAAGGCAGAACCACATGCACACGTCTGTTCCTGCCCCTGCACCGGCAGCGAGCTCGGGGTAGCAGGGGTCTGTCAGGCAGGTGCTGGGCTGGCCGCCTGTGTGGGAAGGGGCAGAGCCGACCTAGGGGCAAGTTGGGCCTCGTGCTCTCCCTGCTGCCCTGAGGCTGTTGGGCCAAAGAGGTCTTGGGCATCCAGCCCCTTGCTGGTCCCTTCCCTCTGCCGAGGCCCTCTGAGCTCCAGCACCTTGCAGTGTGGAGACAGCCCCTGCCAGCAACCTCCTCTCCAAGGAGGCCTCACCCGAGGCCTAGGCACAGGGGAAAGGCACCAGCGGGGATGAGCCTGGGGAGGCGCCCGGGCATGTCTGGACCCAGTCCCCGCAGCCTGCCCCTTGGTGGGGCAGTACCCCCAAAGGCCAGGAAGGTCTGGGCAAGGCTGGCCAGGGGCAGGGGCCCTGCTGGGTCCTGCCCCTGGCCTGTGGGTCCTCTGAGCACAACTCGCCCTCTCCCGCTGGAAAACCTCCCCGGCTGCCTCCAAAGGCCGGTTTGCAAACACTCCCGCCCGCTGTTCCCGCCAGGCACGCACAATGCTCCCAAGCCCGGGAGAAAAGCGCTTCGGGGTGGTGCTCTCTCTGGGCCCTTGCCCCTGAGCCTGGGGGCAATGCAGGGGGAACACACTCCTAGGCCAAGGCAGAACCACATGCACACGTCTGTTCCTGTCCCCTGCTCCGGCAGAGAGCTCGGGGGAGCCAGAGTCTTCCAGGCAGCTGCTGGGTTGGCTGCCTGTGTGGGAAGGGGCAGAGCCGACCTAGGGGCAAGTTGGGACTCTTGCTCTCCCTGCTGCCCTGAGGCTGCTGGGCCAAAGAGGTCTTGGGCATCCAGCCCCTTGCTGGTCCCTTCCCGCTGACGAGGCCCTCTGAGCTCCAACACCTTGCAGTGTGGAGACAGCCACTGCCAGCAACCTCCTCTCCAAGGAGGCCTTAACCGAGGCCTAGGCCCAGGGGAAAGGCACCAGCGGGGATGAGCCTGGGGAGGCGCCCGGGCATGTCTGGACACAGTCCCCGCAGCCTGCCCCTTGGTGGGGCTGTAGCCCCGGAGGCGAGGAAGGTCTGTGCAAGGCTGGCCAGGGGCAGGGGCCCCGCTGGGTCCTGCCCCTGTCCTGTGGGGCCTCTTAGCACAACCGGCCCTCTCCCGCTGGAAGACCTCCCCGGCTGCCTCCAAAGGCCGGTTTGCAAGTACTCCCGCCGCTGTTCACGCCAGGCACGCACAATGCTCCCAAGCCCGGGAGAAAAGCGCTTCGGGGTGGTGCTCTCTCCGGGCCCTTGCCCCTGAGCCTGGGGGCCAGGCAGGGGTTAACACTCCCAGGCCAAATCAGAACCACATGCACACGTCTGTTCCTGCCCCCTGCACCGGTAGAGAGCTCGGGGGAGCCAGAGTCTGCCAGGCAGCTGCTGGGCTGTCTGCCTGTGTGGGAAGGTGCAGAGCCGACCTAGGGGCAAGTTGGGCCTCTTGCTCTCCCTGCTGCCCTGAGGCTGCTGGGCCAAAGAGGTCTTGGGCATCCAGCCCCTTGCTGGTCCCTTCCCTCTGACGAGGCCCTCTGAGTTCCAGCACCTCGCAGTGTGGAGACAGCCCCTGCCAGCAACCTCCTCTCCAAGGAGGCCTCAACCGAGGCCTAGGCCCAGGGGAAAGGCACCAGCGAGGATGAGCCTGGGGAGGCGCCCGGGCATGTCTGGACCCAGTCCCCGCAGCCTGCCCCTTGGTGGGGCAGTACCCCCGGAGGCCAGGAAGGTCTGGGCAAGGCTGGCCAGGGGCAAGGGACCTGCTGGGTCCTACCCCTGTCCTGTGGGGCCTCTGAGCACATCCGGCCCTCTCCCGCTGGAAGACCTCCCCGGCTGCCTTCAAATGCCGGTTTGCCAACACTCCCGCCCACTGTTCCCACCAGGCGCGCACAATGCTCCCAAGCCCGGGAGAAAAGCGCTTCGGGGTGGTGCTCTCTCCGGGTACTTGCCCCTGAGCCTGGGGGCAAGGCAGGGGGAACACACTCCGAGACGAAGGCAGAACCACATGCACACGTCTGTTCCTTCCCCCTGCATCGGCAGAGAGCTCGGGGGAGCCAGAGTCTGTCAGGCAGCTGCTGGGCTGGCGGCCTGTGTGGGAAGGGGCAGAGCCGACCTAGGGGCAAGTTGGGCCTCTTGCTCTCCCTGCTGCCCTGAGGCTGCTGGGCCAAAGAGGTCTTGGGCATCCAGCCCCTTGCTGGTCCCTTCCCTCTGACGAGGCCCTCTGAGCTCCAGCACCTTGCAGTGTGGAGACAGCCCCTGCCAGCAACCTCCTCTCCAAGGAGGCCTCAACCGAGGCCTAGGCCCAGGGGAAAGGCACCAGCGGGGATGAGCCTGGGGAGGCGCCCGGGCATGTCTGGACCCAGTCCCTGCAGCCTGTCCCTTGGTGGGGCAGTACCCCCAAAGGCCAGGAAGGTCTGGGCAAGGCTGGCCAGGGGCAGGGGCCCTGCTGGGTCCTTCCCCTGGCCTGTGGGGCCTCTGAGCACAACCGGCCCTCTCCCGCTGGAAGACCTCCCCGGCTGCCTCCAAAGGCCGGTTTGCCAACACTCCCGCCCGCTGTTCCCGCCAGGCACGCACAATGCTCCCAAGCCCGGGAGAAAAGCGCTTCGGGGTGGTGCTCTCTCCAGGCCCTTGCCCCTGAGCCTGGGGGCCAGGCAGGGGGAACACACTCCCAGGCCAAGGCAGAACCACATGCACACGTCTGTTCCTGTCCACTGCACCGGCAGAGAGCTCGGGGGAGCCAGAGTCTGTCAGGCAGCTGCTAGTCTGGCGGCCTGGTGGGCAGGGACAGAGCCGACCTAGGGGCAAGTTGGGCCTCTTGCTCTCCCTGCTGCCCTGAGGCTGCTGGGCCAAAGAGGTCTTGGGCATCCAGCCCCTTGCTGGTCCCTTCCCTCTGACGAGGCCCTCTGAGCTCCAGCACCTTGCAGTGTGGAGACAGCCCCTGCCAGCAACCTCCTCTCCAAGGAGGCCTCAACCGAGGCCTAGGCCCAGGGGAAAGGCACCAGCAGGGAAGAGCCAGGGGAGGCGCCCGGGCATGTCTGGACCCAGTCCCCGCAGCCTGCCCCTTGGTGGCGCAGTACCCCTGGAGGCCAGGAAGGTCTGGGCAAGGCTGGCCAGGGGCAGGGGCCCTGCTGGGTCCTGCCCCTGGCCTACGGGGCCTCTGAGCACAACCGGCCCTCTCCCACTGGAAGACCTCCCCGGCTGCCTCCAAAGGCCGGTTTGCAAGCACTCCCGCCCACTGTTCCCACTAGGCGCGCACAATGCTACCAAGCCCGGGAGAAAAGCGCTTCGGAGTGGTGCTCTCTCCGGGCCCTTTCCTCTGAGCCTGGGGGCCAGGCAGGGGGTCCACACTCCCAGGCCAAGGCAGAACCACATGCACACGTCTGTTACTGCCCCCTGCACCGGCAGAGAGCTCGGGGGAGCCAGAGTCTGTCAGGCAGCTGCTGGACTGGCCGCCTGTGTGGGAAGTGGCAGAGCCGACCTAGGGGCAAGTTGGGCCTCTTGCTCTCCCTGCTGCCCTGAGGATGCTGGGCCAAAGAGGTCTTGGGCATCCAGCCCCTTGCTGGTCCCTTCCCTCTGACGAGGCCCTCTGAGCTCCAGCACCTTGCAGTGTGGAGACAGCCCCTGCCAGCAACCTCCTCTCCAAGGAGGCCTCAACCGAGGCCTAGGCCCAGGGGAAAGGCACCAGATGGGATGAGCCAGGGGAGGCGCCCGGGCATGTCTGGACCCAGTCCCCGCAGCCTGCCCCTTGGTGGGGCAGTACCCCCGGAGGCCAGGAAGGTCTGGGCAAGGCTGGCCAGCGGCAGGGGCCCTGCTGGGTCCTTCTCCTGGCCTGTGGGGCCTCTGAACACAACCGGCCCTCTCCCGCTGGAAGACCTCCCCGGCTGCCTCCAAAGGCCGATTTGCCAACACTCCCGCCCGCTGTTCCCGCCAGGCACGCACAATGCTCCCAAGCCCGGGAGAAAAGCGCTTCGGGGTGGTGCTCTCACCGGGCCCTTGCCCCTGAGCCTGGGGGACAGGCAGCGGGTCCACACTCCAAGGCCAAGGCAGAACCACATGCACACGTCTGTTCCTGCCCCTGCACCGGCAGAGAGCTCGGGGGAACCAGAGTCTGTCAGGCAGCTGCTGGGCTGGCCGTCTGTGTGGGAAGTGGCAGAGCCGACCTTGGGGCAAGTTGGGCCGCTTGCTCTGCCTGCTGCCCTGAGGCTGCTGGGCCAAAGAGGTCTTGGGCATCCAGCCCCTTGCTGGTCCCTTCCCTCTGCCGAGGCCCTCTGAGCTCAAGCACCTTGCAGTGTGGAGACAGCCCCTGCCAGCAACCTCCTCTCCAAGGAGGCCTCACCCGAGGCCTAGGCCCAGGGGAAAGGCACCAGCAGGGTTGAGCCAGGGGAGGTGCCCGGGCATGTCTGGTCCCAGTCCCCGCAGCCTGCCCCTTTTTGGGACAGTACCCCCAAAGGCCAGGAAGGTTTGGGCAAGGCTGGCCAGGGGCAGGGGCCCTGCTGGGGTCTGCCCCTGGCCTGTGGGTGCTCTGAGCACAACCGGCCCTCTCCCGCTGGAAGACCTCCCCGGCTGCCTCCAAAGGCCGGTTTGCCAACACTCCCGCCCGCTATTCCCGCCAGGCATGCACAATGCTCCCAAGCCCGGGAGAAAAGCGCTTCGGGGTGGTGCTCTCTCCGGGCCCTTGCCCCTGAGCCTGGGGGCCAGGCAGGGGTTCCACACTCCCAGGCCACATCAGAACCACATGCACACGTCTGTTCCTGCCCCTTGCACCGGCAGAGAGCTCGGGGGAGCCAGAGTCTGCCAGGCAGCTGCTGGGCTGTCTGCCTGTGTGGGAAGGGGCAGAGCCGACCTAGGGGCAAGTTGGGCCTCTTGCTCTCCCTGCTGCCCTGAGGCTGCTGGGCCAAAGAGGTCTTGGGCATCCAGCCCCTTGCTGGTCCCTTCCCTCTGACGAGGCCCTCTGAGCTCCAGCACCTCGCAGTGTGGAGACAGACCCTGCCAGCAACCTCCTCTCCAAGGAGGCCTCAACCGAGGCCTAGGCCCAGGGGAAAGGCACCAGCGGGGATGAGCCTGGGGAGGCGCCCGGTAATGTCTGGACCCAGTCCCCGCAGCCGCCCCTTGGTGGGGCAGTACCTCCGGAGGCCAGGAAGGTCTGGGCAAGGCTGGCCAGCGGCAGGGGCCCTGCTGGGTCCTGCCCCTGGCCTGTGGGGCCTCTGAGCACAACCGGCCCTCTCCCGCTGGAAGACCTCCCCGGCTTCCTCCAAAGGCCGATTTGCCAACACTCCCGCCCGCTGTTCCTGCCAGGCACGCACAATGCTCCCAAGCCCAGGAGAAAAGCGCTTCGGGGTGGTGCTCTCTCCGGGCCCTTGCCCCTGAGCCTGGGGGCCAGGCAGGGGGTCCACCCTCCCAGGCCAAGGCAGAACCACATGCACACGTCTGTTCCTGCCCCTGCACCGGCAGCGAGCTCGGGGTAGCCAGGGTCTGTCAGGCAGGTGCTGGGCTGGCCGCCTGTGTGGGAAGGGGCAGAGCCGACCTAGGGGCAAGTTGGGCCTCTTTCTCTCCCTGCTGCCCTGAGGCTGCTGGGCCAAAGAGGTCTTGGGCATCCAGCCCCTTGCTGGTCCCTTCCCTCTGACGAGGCCCTCTGAGCTCCAGCACCTTGCAGTGTGGAGACAGCCCCTGCCAGCAACCTCCTCTCCAAGGAGGCCTCACCCGAGGCCTATGCCCAGGGGAAAGGCACCAGCGGGGATGAGACTGGGGAGGCGCCCGGGCATGTCTGGAACCAGTCCCCGCAGCCTGCCCCTTGGTGGGGCAGTACCCCCAAAGGCCAGGAAGGTCTGGGCAAGGCTGGCCAGGGGCAGGGGCCCTGCTGGGTCCTGCCCCTGGCCTGTGGGGCCTCTGAGCACAACCGGCCCTCTCCCGCTGGAATACCTCCCCAGCTGCCTCCAAATGCTGGTTTGCAAGCACTCCCGCCCACTGTTACCACCAGGCGCGCACAATGCTCCCAAGCCAGGGAGAAAAGCGCTTCAGGCTGGTGCTCTCTCCGGGCCCTTGCCCCTGAGCCTGGGCCAGGCAGGGGGTCCACACTCCCAGGCCAAGGCAGAACCACATGCACACGTCTGTTCCTGCCCCCTGCACGGGCAGAGAGCTCGGGGGAGCCAGAGTCGGTCAGGCAGCTGCTGAGCTGGCCGCCTGTGTGAGAAGTGGCAGAACCGACCTAGGGGCAAGTTGGGCCTCTTGCTCTCCCTGCTGCCCTGAGGCTGCTGGGCCAAAGAGGTCTTGGGCATCCAGCCCCTTGCTGGTCCCTTCCCTCTGACGAGGCCCTCTGAGCTCCAGCAGCTTGCAGTGTGGAGACAGCCCCTGCCAGCAACCTCCTCTCAAAGGAGGCCTCAACCGAGCCCTAGGCCCAGGGGAAAGGCACCAGCGGGGATGAGCCTGGGGAGGCGACCGGGCATGTCTGGACCCAGACCCCGCTGCCTGACCCTTGGTGGGGCAGTACCCCCGGAAGCCAGGAAGGTCTGGGCAAGGCTGGCCAGCGGCAGGGGCCCTGCTGGGTCCTGCCCCTGGCCTGTGGGGCCTCTGAGCACAACCGGACCTCTCCCGCTGGAAGACCTCCCCGGCTTCCTCCAAAGGCCGATTTGCCAACACTCCCGCCCGCTGTTCCCGCCAGGCACGCACAATGCTCCCAAGCCCGGGAGAAAAGCGCTTCGGGGTGGTGCTCTCTCCGGGCCCTTGCCCCTGAGCCTGGGAGCCAGGCAGGGGGTCCACCCTCCCAGGCCAAGGCAGAACCACATGCACACGTCTGTTCCTGCCCCTGCACCGGCAGCGAGCTCGGGGTAGCCAGGGTCTGTCAGACAGGTGCTGGGCTGGCCGCCTGTGTGGGAAGGGGCAGAGCCGACCTAGGGGCAAGTTGGGCCTCGTGCTCTCCCTGCTGCCCTGAGGCTGCTGGGCCAAAGAGGTCTTGGGCATCCAGCCCCTTGCTGGTCCCTTCCCTCTGACGAGGCCCTCTGAGCACCAGCACCTCGCAGTGTGGAGACAGACCCTGCCAGCAACCTCCTCTCCAAGGAGGCCTCAACCGAGGCCTAGGCCCATGGGAAAGGCACCAGCGGGGTTGAGACTGGGGAGGCGCCCGGGCATGTCTGGACCCAGACCCCGCAACCTGCCCCTTGGTGGGGCAGTACCCCCGGAGGCCAGGAAGTTCTGGGCAAGGCTGGCCAGGGGCAGGGGCCCTGCTGGGTCCTGCCCCTGGCCTGTGGGGCCTCTGAGCACAACCGGCCCTCTCCCGCTGGAAAACCTCCCCGGCTGCCTCCAAAGGCCGGTTTGCAAACACTCCCGCCCACTGTTCACGCCAGGCACGCACAATGCTCCCAAGCCCGGGAGAAAAGTGCTTCGGGATGGTGCTCTCTCCGGGCCCTTGCCCCTGAGCCTGGGGGACAGGCAGGGGAACACACTCCTAGGCCAAGGCAGAACCACATGCACACGTCTGTTCCTGTCCCCTGCACCGGCAGAGAGCTCGGGGGAGCCAGAGTCTGCCAGGCAGCTGCTGGGTTGGCTGCCTGTGTGGGAAGGGGCAGAGCCGACCTAGGGGCAAGTTGGGCCTCTTGCTCTCCCTGCTGCCCTGAGGCTGCTGGGCCAAAGAGGTCTTGGGCATCCAGCCCCTTGCTGGTCCCTTCCCGCTGACGAGGCCCTCTGAGCTCCAGCACCTTGCAGTGTGGAGACAGCCCCTGCCAGCAACCTCCTCTCCAAGGAGGCCTCAACCGAGGCCTAGGCCCAGGGGAAAGGCACCAGCGGGGATGAGCCTGGGGAGGCGCCCGGGCATGTGTGGACCCAGTCCCCGCAGCCTGCCCCTTGGTGGGGCAGTACACCCGGAGGCCAGGAAGGTCTGGGCAAGGCTGGCCAGGGTCAGGGGACCTGCTGGGTCCTGCCCCTGGCCTGTGGGGCCTCTGAGCACAACCGGCCCTCTGCCGCTGGAAGACCTCCCCGGCTGCATCCAAAGGCCGATTTGCCAACACTCCCGCCCGCTGTTCCCGCCAGGTGCGCACAATGCTCCCAAGCCCGGGAGAAAAGCGCTTCGGGGTGGTGGTCTCTCCGGGCCCTTGCCCCTGAGCCTGGGGGCAATGCAGGGGGAACACACTCCCAGGCCAAGGCAGAACCACATGCACACGTCTGTTCCTGCCCCCTGCACCGGCAGAGAGCTCGGGGGAGCCAGAGTCTGCCAGGCAGCTGCTGGGTTGGCTGCCTGTGTGGGAAGGGGCAGAGCCGACCTAGGGGCAAGTTGGGCCTCTTGCTCTCCCTGCTGCCCTGAGGCTGCTGGGCCAAAGAGGTCTTGGGCATCCAGCCCCTTGCTGGTCCCTTCCCGCTGACGAGGCCCTCTGAGCTCCAGCACCTTGCAGTGTGGAGACAGCCCCTGCCAGCAATCTCCTCTCCAAGGAGGCCTTAACCGAGGCCTAGGCCCAGGGGAAAGGCACCAGCGGGGATGAGACTGGGGAGGCGCCCGGGCATGTCTGGACACAGTCCCCGCAGCCTGCCCCTTGATGGGGCAGTATCCCCGGAGGCCAGGAAGGTCTGGGCAAGGCTGGCCAGGGGCAGGGGCCCTGCTGGGTCCTGCCCCTGTCCTGTGGGGCCTCTGAGCACAACCGGCCCTCTCCCGCTGGAAGATCTCCCCGGCTTCCTCCAGAGGCCGGTTGCAAGCACTCCCGCCCGCTGTTCCCGCCAGCAGCGCACAATGCTCCCAAGCCCGGGAGAAAAGCGCTTCGGGGTGGTGCTCTCTCCAGGCCCTTGGAAGACCTCCCTGGATGCCTCCAAAGGCTGGTTTTCACGAACTCCCTCCCGCTGACCCGCCAGCCGCACACAATGCTCCCAAGCCCGGGAAAAAGCATTTTGGGCTGCTGCTCTCTCCGGGCCCTTGGAAGACCTTCCCGGCTGCCTACAAAGGCCGGTTTGCAAGCACTCCCACTCGCTGTTCCCGCCATCCGTGCAAATGCTCCAAGCCCAGGAGAAAAGCGCTTCGGGGTGGTGCTCTCTCCCAGCCCTTGGAAGACCTCCCCGGCTGCCTCCAAAGGCTGGTTTTCAAGAACTCCCTCCCGCTGTCCCGCCAGCCGCACACAAAGCTCCCAATCACGGGAGAAAAGCGCTTCGGGGTGGTGCTCTCTCCTGGCCCTTGGAAGACCTCCCCGTCTGCCTCCAAAGGCCGGTTTGCAAGCACTCATACCCGCTGTTCCCGCCAGCCGCGCACAATGCTCCCAAGCCCGGGAGAAAAGCACTTCGGGGTGGTGCTCTCTCCGGGCCCTTGGAAGACCTCCCCGGCTGCCTACAAAGGCCGGTTTGCAAGCACTCATGTCCGCTGTTCCCGACAGCCGCGCACAATGCTCCCAATTCCGGGAGAAAAGTGCTTCGGGATGGTGCTCTCTCCCGGCCCTTGGAAGACCTCCCCGGCTGCCTCCAAAGGCTGGTTTTCAAGAACTCCCTCCCGCTGACCCGCCAGCCGCACACAATGCTCCCAAGCCCGGGAGAAAAGCATTTTGGGTGGTGCTCTCTCCGGGCCCTTGGAAGACCTCCCCGGCTGCCTCCAAAGGCCGGTTTGCAAGCACTCCTGCCCGCTGTTCAAGCCAGCCTCGCACAATGCTCCCAAGACCGTGAGAAAAGCGCTTCGGGGTGGTGCTCTCTCCGGGCCCTTGGAAGACGTCCCCGGCTGCCTCCAAAGGCCAGTTTGCAAGCACTCATGCCCGTTGTTCCCACCAGCCGCGCACAATGCTCCCAAGCCCGGGAGAAAAGCATTTTGGGGTGGTGCTCACACCGAGCCCTGGAAGACCTCCCTGGCTGCCTCCAAAGGCCGGTTTTCAAGCACTCCTGCCTGCTGTTCCCGCCACCCGCGCACAATGCTCCCAAGCCCGGGAGAAAAGCGCTTCGGGGTGGTGCTCTCTACAGGCCCTTGGAAGACCTCCCGGCTGCCTCCAAAGGCCAGTTTGCAAGGACTCCTTTCTGCTGTTCCCGCCAGCCACGCACAATGCTCCCAAGCCCGGGAGAAAAGTGCTTCGGGGTGGTGCTCTCTCCGGGCCCTTGGAAGACGTCCCCGGCTGCCTCCAAAGGCCAGTTTGCAAGCACTCATGCCCGTTGTTCCCAACAGCCACGCACAATGCTCCCAAGCCCGGGAGAAAAGCATTTTGGGGTGGTACTCTCTCCGGGCCCTTGGAAGACCTCCCCGGCTGCCTCCAAAGGCCGGTTTGCAAGCACTCATGTCCGTTGTTCCCAACAGCCGCGCACAATGCTCCCAAGCCCAGGAGAAAAGCATTTTGGGGTGGTGATCAGTCCGGGCCCTTGGAAGACCTCCCCGGCTGCCTCCAAAGGACAGTTTGCAAGCACTCATGCCCGCTGTTCCCGCCAGCCGCGCACAATGTTCCCAAGACCGTGAGAAAAGCGCTTCGGGGTGGTGTTCTCTCCGGGACCATGGAGGACCTCCCCGGCTGCCCCCAAAGGCCGGTTTGCAAGCACTCCACTCGCTGTACCCGCCAGCCACACACAATGTTCCAAAACCCCGGAGAAAAGCGCTTCGGGGTGGTGCTCTCTCCGGGCCCTTGGAAGACTTCTCTGGCTGCCTCCAAAGGCCGGTTTGCAAGAATTCCCTCCCGCTGTCCCACCAGCCGCACACAATGCTCCAAAACCCGAGAGAAAAGCGCTTCGAGGTGGTGCTCTCTCCGGGCCCTTGGAAGACCTCCCCGGCTGCCTCCAAAGGCCGGTTTGCAAGCACTCCTGCCTGCTGTTCCCACCACACGCGCACAATGCACCCAAGCCCGGGAGAAAAGCGCTTCGGGGTGGTGCTCTCTCCGGGCCTTTGGAAGACCTCCCCAGCTGCCTCCAAAGGCCGGTTTGCAAGGACTCCTTCCTGCTGTTCCCGCCAGCCACGCACAATGCTCCCAAGCCCGGGAGAAAAGTGCTTCGGGATGGTGCTCTCTCCGGGCCCTTGGAAGACCTCCCCGGCTACCTCCAAAGGCGGGTTTGCAAGTACTCATTCCCGCTGTTCCCGACAGCTGCGCACAATGCTCCCAAGCCCGGGAGAAAAGCATTTTGGGGTGGTGCTCTCTCCGGGCCCTTGGAAGACCACCCCGGCTGCCTCAAAAGGCCGGTTTGCAAGCACTCATGCCCGCTGTTCCCGCCAGCCGCGTACAATGCTCCCAAGCCCGGGAGAAAAGCATTTTGGGGTGGTGCTCACTCCGGGCCCTTGAAAGACCTCCCCGGCTGCCTCCAAAGTCCGGTTTGCAAGAACTCATGCCCGCTGTTCCCGCCAGCCGCGCACAATGCTCCCAAGACCGGGAGAAATGCGCTTCGGGGTGGTGTTCTCTCCGTGCCCATGGAGGACCTCCCCGGCTGCCCCCAAAGGCCGGTTTGCAATCACTCCCACTCACTGTTCCCGCCAGCCACGCACATGCTCCAAAACACGGGAGAGAAGCGCTTTGGGGTGGTGCTCTCTCCCGGCCCTTGGAAGACTTCCCCGGCTGCCTCCAAAGGCCGGTTTGCAAGAACTCCCTCCCGCTGTCCCGCCAGCCGCACACAATGCTCCCAATCACGGGAGAAAAGCGCTTCGGGGTGGTGCTCTCTCAGGGCCCTTTGAAGACCTCCCCGGCTGCCTCCAATGGCCGGTATGCAAGCACTCATGCCCGCTGTTCCCACCAGCCGTGCACAATGCTCCCAAGCACGGGAGAAAAGCATTTTGGGGTGGTGCTCACTCCTTGCCCTTGGAAGACCTCCGCGCCTGCCTCCAAAGGCCGGTTTGCAAGCACTCCTGCCTGCTGTTCCCGCCACCCGCGCACACTGCTCCCAAGCCCGGGAGAAAAGCGCATCGGGGTGGTGTTCTCTCCGGGCCCATGGAGGACCTCCCTGGCTGCCCCCAAAGGCCGGTTTGCAAGCATTCCACTAGCTGTTCCCGCCAGCCATGCAAATGCTCCCAAGCCGGGGAGAGAAGCATTTTGGGGTGGTGCTCTCTCCGGGCCCTTGGCCCTGTGCCTGGGGGCCAGGCAGGGGGTCCACACTCCCAGGCCAAGTCAGAACCACATGCACACGTTTGTTCCTGCCCCCTGCACCGGCAGAGAGCTCGGGGGAGCCAGAGTCTGCCAGGCAGCTGCTGGGCTGGCTGCCTGTGTGGGAAGGGGCAGAGCCGAACTAGGGGCAAGTTGGGCCTCTTGCTCTCCCTGCTGCCCTGAGGCTGCTGGGCCAAAGAGGTCTTGGGCATCCAGCCCCTTGCTGGTCCCTTCCCTCTGACGAGGCCCTCTGAGCTCCAGCATCTCGCAGTGTGGAGACAGCCCCTGCCAGCAACCTCCTCTCCAAGGAGGCCTCAACCGAGGCCTAGGCCCAAGGGAAAGGCACCAGCGGGGATGAGCCTGGGGAGGCGCCCGGGAATGTCTGGACCCAGTCCCCGCAGCCTGCCCCTTGGTGGGGCAGTACCCCCGGAGGCCAGGAAGGTCTGGGTAAGGCTGGCCAGGGGCAGGGGCCCTGCTGGGTCCTGCCCCTGGCCTACGGGGCCTCTGAGCACAACCGGCCCTCTCCCACTGGAAGACCTCCCCGGCTGCCTCCAAAGGCCGGTTTGCAAGCACTCCCGCCCACTGTTCCCAGCAGGCGCGCACAATGCTCCCAAGCCCGGGAGAAAAGCGCTTCGGGGTGGTGCTCTCTCCGGGTACTTGCCCCTGAGCCTGGGGGCCAGGCAGGGGGTCCACACTCCCAGACCAAGGCAGAACCACATGCACATGTCTGTTCCTGCCCCCTGCACAGGCAGAGAGCTCGGGGGAGCCAGAGTCTGTCAGGCAGCTGCTGGGGTGGCCGCCTGTGTGCGAAGGGGCAGAGCCGACCTAGGGGCAAGTTGGGCCTCTTGCTCTCCCTGCTGCCCTGAGGCTGCTGGGCCAAAGAGGTCTTGGGCATCCAGCCCCTTGCTGGTCCCTTCCCGCTGACGAGGTCCTCTGAGCTCCAGCACCTTGCAGTGTGGAGACAGCCCCTGCCAGCAACCTCCTCTCCAAGGAGGCCTCACCCGAGGCCTAGGCCCAGGGGAAAGGCACCAGCGGGGATGAAACTGGGGAGGCGCCCGGGCATGTCTGGACACAGTCCCCGCAGCCTGCCCCTTGATGGGGCAGTATCCCCGGAGGCCAGGAAGGTCTGGGCAAGGCTGGCCAGGGGCAGGGGCCCTGCTGGGTCCTGCCCCTGGCCTGTGGGGCCTCTGTGCACAACCGGCCCTCTCCCGCTGGAATACCTCCCCAGCTGCCTCCAAATGCTGGTTTGCAAGCACTCCTGCCCACTGTTACCACCAGGCGCGCACAATGCTCCCAAGCCAGGGAGAAAAGCGCTTCAGGGTGGTGCTCTCTCCGGGCCCTTGCCCCTGAACCTGGGCCAGGCAGGGGGTCCACACTCCCAGGCCAAGGCAGAACCACATGCACACGTCTGTTCCTGCCCCCTGCACGGGCAGAGAGCTCGGGGGAGCCAGAGTCGGTCAGGCAGCTGCTGAGCTGGCCGCCTGTGTGAGAAGTGGCAGAACCGACCTAGGGGCAAGTTGGACCTCTTGCTCTCCCTGCTGCCCTGAGGCTGCTGGGCCAAAGAGGTCTTGGGCATCCAGCCCCTTGCTGGTCCCTTTCCTCTGACGAGGCCCTTTGAGCTCCAGCACCTTGCAGTGTGGAGACAGCCCCTGCCAGCAACCTCCTCTCCAAGGAGGCCTCAACCGAGCCCTAGGCCCAGGGGAAAGGCACCAGCGGGGATGAGCCTGGGGAGGCGCCCGGGCATGTCTGGACCCAGACCCCGCTGCCTGACCCTTGGTGGGGCAGTACCCCCGGAAGCCAGGAAGGTCTGGGCAAGGCTGGCCAGCGGCAGGGGCCCTGCTGGGTCCTGCCCCTGGCCTGTGGGGCCTCTGAGCACAACCGGCCCTCTCCCGCTGGAAGACCTCCCCGGCTGCCTCCAAAGGCCGGTTTGCCAACACTCCCGCCCGCTGTTCCCGCCAGGCACGCACAATGCTCCCAAGCCCTGGAGAAAAGCACTTCGGGGTGGTGCTCTCTCCGGGCCCTTGCCCCTGAGCCTGGGGGCAATGCAGGGGGAACACACTCCTAGGCCAAAGCAGAACCACATGCACACGTCTGTTCCTGTCCCCTGCTCCGGCAGAGAGCTCGGGGGAGCCAGAGTCTGCCAGGCAGCTGCTGCGTTGGCTGCCTGTGTGGGAAGGGGCAGAGCCGACCTAGGGGCAAGTTGGGACTCTTGCTCTCCCTGCTGCCCTGAGGCTGCTGGGCCAAAGAGGTCTTGGGCATCCAGCCCCTTGCTGGTCCCTTTCCGCTGACGAGGCCCTCTGAGCTCCAACACCTTGCAGTGTGGAGACAGCCCCTGCCAGCAACCTCCTCTCCAAGTAGGCCTTAACCGAGGCCTGGGCCCAGGGGAAAGGCACCAGCGGGGATAAGCCTGGGGAGGCGCCCGGGCATGTCTGGACACAGTCCCCGCAGCCTGCCCCTTGGTGGGGCAGTAGCCCCGGAGGCCAGGAAGGTCTGTGCAAGGCTGGCCAGGGGCAGGGGCCCCGCTGGGTCCTGCCCCTGTCCTGTGGGGCCTCTTAGCACAACCGGCCCTCTCCCGCTGGAAGACCTCCCCGGCTGCCTCCAAAGGCCAGTTTGCAAGTACTCCCGCCGCTGTTCACGCCAGGCACGCACAATGCTCCCAAGCCCGGGAGAAAAGCGCTTCGGGGTGGTGCTCTCTCCGGGCCCTTGCCCCTGAGCCTGGGGGACAGGCAGGGGTTAACACTCCCAGGCCAAATCAGAACCACATGCACACGTCTGTTCCTGCCCCCTGCGCCGGCAGAGAGCTCGGGGGAGCCAGAGTCTGCCAGGCAGCTGCTGGGCTTTCTGCCTGTGTGGGAAGGGGCAGAGCCGACCTAGGGGCAAGTTGGGCCTCTTGCTCTCCCTGCTGCCCTGAGGCTGCTGGGCCAAAGAGGTCTTGGGCATCCAGCCCCTTGCTGGTCCCTTCCCTCTGACGAGGCCCTCTGAGCTCCAGCACCTTGCAGTGTGGAGACAGCCCCTGCCAGCAACCTCCTCTCCAAGGAGGCCTCAACCGAGACCTAGGCCCAGGGGAAAGGCACCAGCGGGGAAGAGCCAGGGGAGGCGCCCGGGCATGTCTGGACCCAGTCCCCGCAGCCTGCCCCTTGGTGGCGCAGTACCCCTGGAGGCCAGGAAGGTCTGGGCAAGGCTGGCCAGGGGCAGGGGCCCTGCTGGGTCCTGCCCCTGGCCTACGGGGCCTCTGAGCACAACCGGCCCTCTCCCACTGGAAGACCTCCCCGGCTTCCTCCAGAGGCCGGTTTGCAAGCACTCCCGCCCACTGTTCCCACTAGGCGCGCACAATGCTACCAAGCCCGGGAGAAAAGCGCTTCGGGGTGGTGCTCTCTCCGGGCCCTTTCCCCTGAGCCTGGGGGCCAGGCAGGGGGTCCACACTCCCAGGCCAAGGCAGAACCACATGCACACGTCTGTTACTGCCCCCTGCACCGGCAGAGAGCTCGGGGGAGCCAGAGTCTGTCAGGCAGCTGCTGGACTGGCCGCCTGTGTGGGAAGTGGCAGAGCCGACCTAGGGGCAAGTTGGGCCTCTTGCTCTCCCTGCTGCCCTGAGGCTGCTGGGCCAAAGAGGTCTTGGGCATCCAGCCCCTTGCTGGTCCCTTCCCTCTGCCGAGGCCCTCTGAGCTCCAGCACCTTGCAGTGTGGAGACAGCCCCTGCCAGCAACCTCCTCTCCAAGGAGGCCTCACCCGAGGCCTAGGCCCAGGGGAAAGGCACCAGCAGGGTTGAGCCAGGGGAGGTGCCCGGGCATGTCTGGTCCCAGTCCCCGCAGCCTGCCCCTTTTTGGGACAGTACCCCCAAAGGCCAGGAAGGTCTGGGCAAGGCTGGCCAGGGGCAGGGGCCCTGCTGGGGTCTGCCCCTGGCCTGTGGGTCCTCTGAGCACAACCGGCCCTCTCCCGCTGGAAGACCTCCCCGGCTGCCTCCAAAGGCCGGTTTGCCAACACTCCCGCCCGCTGTTCCCGCCAGGCACGCACAATGCTCCCAAGCCCGGGAGAAAAGCGCTTCGGGGTGGTGCTCTCTCCGGGCCCTTGCCCCTGAGCCTGGGGGCCAGGCAGGGGTTCCACACTCCCAGGCCACATCAGAACCACATGCACACGTCTGTTCCTGCCCCTTGCACCGGCAGAGAGCTCGGGGGAGCCAGAGTCTGCCAGGCAGCTGCTGGGCTGTCTGCCTGTGTGGGAAGGGGCAGAGCCGACCTAGGGGCAAGTTGGGCCTCTTGCTCTCCCTGCTGCCCTGAGGCTGCTGGGCCAAAGAGGTCTTGGGCATCCAGCCCCTTGCTGGTCCCTTCCCGCTGACGAGGCCCTCTGAGCTCCAGCACCTTGCAGTGTGGAGACAGCCCCTGCCAGCAACCTCCTCTCCAAGGAGGCCTTAACCGAGGCCTAGGCCCAGGGGAAAGGCACCAGCGGGGATGAGACTGGGGAGGCGCCCGGGCATGTCTGGACACAGTCCCCGCAGCCTGCCCCTTGATGGGGCAGTATCCCCGGAGGCTAGGAAGGTCTGGGCAAGGCTGGCCAGGGGCAGGGGCCCTGCTGGGTCCTGCCCCTGTCCTGTGGGGCCTCTGAGCACAACCGGCCCTCTCCCGCTGGAAGACCTCCCCGGCTTCCTCCAGAGGCCGGTTTGCAAGCACTCCCGCCCGCTGTTCCCGCCAGGCACGCACAATGCTCCCAAGCCCGGGAGAAAAGCGCTTCGGGGTGGTGCTCTCTCCGGGCCCTTGCCCCTGAGCCTGGGGGCCAGGCAGGGGGTCCACCCTCCCAGGCCAAGGCAGAACCACATGCACACGTCTGTTCCTGCCCCTGCACTGGCAGCGAGCTCGGGGTAGCCAGGGTCTGTCAGGCAGGTGCTGGGATGGCCGCCTGTGTGGGAAGGGGCAGAGCCGACCTAGGGGCAAGTTGGGCCTCTTGCTCTCCCTGCTGCCCTGATGCTGCTGGGCCAAAGAGGTCTTGGGCATCCAGCCCCTTGCTGGTCCCTTCCCTCTGACGAGGCCCTCCGAGCTCCAGCACCTTGCAGTGTGGAGACAGCCCCTGCCAGCAACCTCCTCTCCAAGGAGGCCTCACCCGAGGCCTAGGCCCAGGGGAAAGGCACCAGCGGGGATGAGCCTGGGGAGGCGCCCGGGCATGTCTGGACCCAGTCCCCGCAGCCTGCCCCTTGGTGGGGCAGTACCCCCAAAGGCCAGGAAGGTCTGGGCAAGGCTGGCCAGGGGCAGGGGCCCTGCTGGGTCCTGCCCCTGGCCTGTGGGGCCTCTTAGCACAACCGGCCCTCTCCCGCTGGAATACCTCCCCAGCTGCCTCCAAATGCTGGTTTGCAAGCACTCCCGCCCACTGTTACCACCAGGCGCGCACAATGCTCCCAAGCCAGGGAGAAAAGCGCTTCAGGGTGGTGCTCTCTCGGGGCCCTTGCCCCTGAGCCTGGGCCAGGCAGGGTGTCCACACTCCCAGGCCAAGGCAGAACCACATGCACACGTCTGTTCCTGCCCCCTGCACGGGCAGAGAGCTCGGGGGAGCCAGAGTCGGTCAGGCAGCTGCTGAGCTGGACGCCTGTGTGAGAAGTGGCAGAACCGACCTAGGGGCAAGTTGGGCCTCTTGCTCTCCCTGCTGCCCTGAGGCGGCTGGGCCAAAGAGGTCTTGGGCATCCAGCCCCTTGCTGGCCCCTTCCCTCTGACGAGGCCCTCTGAGCTCCAGCACCTTGCAGTGTGGAGACAGCCCCTGCCAGCAACCTCCTCTCCAAGGAGGCCTCAACCGAGCCCTAGGCCCAGGGGAAAGGCACCAGCGGGGATGAGCCTGGGGAGGCGCCCGGGCATGTTTGGACCCAGACCCCGCTGCCTGACCCTTGGTGGGGCAGTACCCCCGGAAGCCAGGAAGGTCTGGGCAAGGCTGGCCAGCGGCAGGGGCCCTGCTGGGTCCTGCCCCTGGCCTGTGGGGCCTCTGAGCACAACCGGCCCTCTCCCGCTGGAAAACCTCCCCGGCTGCCTCCAAAGGCCGATTTGCCAACACTCCCGAGCGCTGTTCCCGCCAGGCACGCACAATGCTCCCAAGCCCGGGAGAAAAGCGCTTCGGGGTGGTGCTCTCTCCGGGCCCTTGCCCCTGACCCTGGGGGCCAGGCAGGGGGTCCACCCTCCCAGGCCAAGGCAGAACCACATGCACACGTCTGTTCCTGCCCCTGCACCGGCAGCGAGCTCGGGGTAGCAGGGGTCTGTCAGGCAGGTGCTGGGCTGGCCGCCTGTGTGGGAAGGGGCAGAGCCGATCTAGGGGCAATTGGGCCTCATGCTCTCCCTGCTGCCCTGAGGCTGTTGGGCCAAAGAGGTCTTGGGCATCCAGCCCCTTGCTGGTCCCTTCCCTCTGGCGAGGCCCTCTGAGCTCCAGCACCTTGCAGTGTGGAGACAGCCCCTGCCAGCAACCTCCTCTCCAAGGAGGCCTCACCCGAGGCCTAGGCGCAGGGGAAAGGCACCAGCGGGGATGAGCCTGGGGAGGCGCCCGGGCATGTCTGGACCCAGTCCCCGCAGCCTGCCCCTTGGTGGGGCAGTACCCCCAAAGGCCAGGAAGGTCTGGGCAAGGCTGGCCAGGGGCAGGGGCCCTGCTGGGTCCTGCCCCTGGCCTGTGGGGCCTCTGAGCACAACCGGCCCTCTCCCGCTGGAAGACCTCCCCGGCTGCCTCCAAAGGCCGGTTTGCCAACACTCCCGCCCGCTGTTCCCGCCAGGCACGCACAATGCTCCCAAGCCCGGGAGAAAAGCGCTTCGGGGTGGTGCTCTCTCCGGGCCCTTGCCCCTGAGCCTGGGGGCAATGCAGGGGGAACACACTCCTAGGCCAATGCAGAACCACATGCACACGTCTGTTCCTGTCCCCTGCTCCGGCAGAGAGCTCGGGGGAGCCAGAGTCTGCCAGGCAGCTGCTGGGCTGGCCGCCTGTGTGAAAAGTGGCAGAACCGACCTAGGGGCAAGTTGGGCCTCTTGCTCTCCCTGCTGCCCTGAGGCTGCTGGGCCAAAGAGGTCTTGGGCATCCAGCACCTTGCTGTTCCCTTCCCTCTGACGAGGCCCTCTGAACTCCAGCACCTTGCAGTTTGGAGACAGCCCCTGCCAGCAACCTCCTCTCCAAGGAGGCCTCAACCGAGGCCTAGGCCCAGGGGAAAGGCACCAGCGGGGATGAGCCGGGGGAGGCGCCTGGGCATGTCTGGACCCAGTCCCTGCAGCCTGCCCCTTGGTGGGCAGTACCCCAGGAGGCCAGGAAGATCTGGGCAAGGCTGGCCAGGGGCAGGGGCCCTGCTGGGTGCTGCCACTGGCCAGTGGGGCCACTGAGCACAACCGGCCCTCTCCTGCTGGAAGACCTCCCCGGCTGCCTCCAAAGGCCGATTTGCCAACACTCCCGCCCGCTGTTCCCGCCAGGCACGCACAATGCTCCCAAGCCCGGGAGAAAAGCACTTCGGGGTGGTGCTCTCTCCGGGCCCTTGCCCCTGAGCCTGGGGGCCAGGCAGGGGGTCCACCCTCCCAGGCCAAGGCAGAACCACATGCACACTTCTGTTCCTGCCCCTGCACCGGCAGAGAGCTCGGGGGAGCTAGGGTCTGTCAGGCAGGTGCTGGGCTGGCCGCCTGTGTGGGAAGGGGCAGAGCCGACCTAGGGGCAAGTTGGGCCTCTTGTTCTCCCTGCTGCCCTGAGGCTGCTGGGCCGAAGAAGTCTTGGGCATCCAGCCCCTTGCTGGTCCCTTCCCTCTGACGAGGCCCTCTGAGCTCCAGCACCTTGCAGTGTGGAGACAGCCCCTGCCAGCAACCTCCTCTCCAAGGAGGCCTCACCCGAGGCCTAGGCCCAGGGGAAAGGCACCAGCGGGGATGAGCCTGGGGAGACGCCCGGGCATGTCTGGACCCAGTCCCTGCAACCTGTACCTTGGTGGGGCAGTACCCCCAAAGGCCAGGAAGGTCTGGGCAAGGCTGGACAGGGGCAGGGGCCCTGCTGGGTCCTTCCCCTGGCCTGTGGGGCCTCTGAGCACAACCGGCCCTCTCCCGCTGGAAGACCTCCCTGGCTGCCTCCAAAGGCCGGTTTGCCAACACTCCCGCCCGCTGTTCCCGCCAGGCACGCACAATGCTCCCAAGCCTGGGAGAAAAGCGCTTCGGGGTGGTGCTCTCTCCGGGCCCTTGCCCCTGAGCCTGGGGGCCAGGCAGGGGGTCCACCCTCCCAGGCCAAGGCAGAACCACATGCACACGTCTGTTCCTGCCCCTGCACCGGCAGCGAGCTCGGGGGAGCCAGGGTCTGTCAGGCAGGTGCTGGGCTGGCCGCCTGTGTGGGAAGGGGCAGAGCCGACCTAGGGGCAAGTTGGGCCTCTTTCTCTCCCTGCTTCCCTGAGGCTGTTGGGCCAAAGAGGTCTTGGGCATCCAGCCCCTTGCTGGTCCCTTCCCTCTGACGAGGCCCTCTGAGCTCCAGTACCTTGCAGTGTGGAGACAGCCCCTGCCAGCAACCTCCTCTCCAAGGAGGCCTCACCCGAGGCCTAGGCCCAGGGGAAAGGCACCAGCGGGGATGAGCCTGGGGAGGCGCCCGGGCATGTCTGGACCCAGTCCCCGCAGCCTGCCCCTTGGTGGGGCAGTACCCCCAAAGGCCAGGAAGGTCTGGGCAAGGCTGGCGAGGGGCAGGGGCCCTGCTGGGTCCTGCCCCTGTCCTGTGGGGCCTCTGAGCACAACCGGCCCTCTCCCGCTGGAAGACCTCCCCGGCTGCCTCCAAAGGCCGGTTTGCCAACACTCCCGCCCGCTGTTCCCGCCAGGCACGCACAATGCTCCCAAGCCCGGTAGAAAAGCGCTTCGGGGTGGTGCTCTCTCCGGGCCCTTGCCCCTGAGCATGGGGGCAATGCAGGGGGAACACACTCCTAGGCCAAGGCAGAACCACATGCACACGTCTGTTCCTGTCCCCTGCACCGGCAGAGAGCTCGGGGGAGCCAGAGTCTGCCAGGCAGCTGCTGGGTTGGCTGCCTGTGTGGGAAGGGGCAGAGCCGACCTAGGGGCAAGTTGGGCCTCTTGCTCTCCCTGCTGCCCTGAGGCTGCTGGGCCAAAGAGGTCTTGGGCATCCAGCCCCTTGCTGGTCCCTTCCCGCTGACGAGGCCCTCTGAGCTCCAACACCTTGCAGTGTGGAGACAGCCCCTGCCAGCAACCTCCTCTCCAAGGAGGCCTTAACCGAGGCCTAGGCCCAGGGGAAAGGCACCAGCGGGGATGAGCCTGGGGAGGCGCCCGGGCATGTCTGGACACAGTCCCCGCAGCCTGCCCCTTGGTGGGGCAGTCGCTCCGGAGGCCAGGAAGGTCTGTGCAAGGCTGGCCAGGGGCAGGTGCCCCGCTGGGTCCTGCCCCTGTCCTGTGGGGCCTCTGAGCACAACCGGCCCTCTCCCGCTGGAAGACCTCCCCGGCTGCCTCCAAAGGCCGGTTTGCCAACACTCCCGCCCGCTGTTCCCGCCAGGCACGCACAATGCTCCCAAGCCCGGGAGAAAAGCGCGTCGGGGTGGTGCTATCTCCAGGCCCTTGCCCCTGAGCCTGGGGGCCAGGCAGGGGGAACACACTCCCAGGCCAAGGCAGAACCACATGCACACGTCTGTTCCTGTCCACTGCACCGGCAGAGAGCTCGGGGGAGCCAGAGTCTTTCAGGCAAGTGCCAGTCTGGCGGCCTGGTGGGCAGGGGCAGAGCCGACCTAGGGGCAAGTTGGGCCTCTTGCTCTCCCTGCTGCCCTGAGGCTGCTGGGCCAAAGAGGTCTTGGGCATCCAGCCCCTTGCTGGTCCCTTCCCTCTGACGAGGCCCTCTGAGCTCCAACACCTTGCAGTGTGGAGACAACCCCTGCCAGCAACCTCCTCTCCAAGGAGGCCTTAACCGAGGCCTAGGCCCAGGGGAAAGGCACCAGCGGGGATGAGCCTGGGGAGGCGCCCGGGCATGTCTGGACACAGTCCCCGCAGCCTGCCCCTTGGTGGGGCACTCACTCCGGAGGCCAGGAAGGTCTGTGCAAGGCTGGCCAGGGGCAGGGGCCCCGCTGGGTCCTGCCCCTGTCCTGTGGGGCCTCTGAGCACAACCGGCCCTCTCCCGCTGGAAGACCTCCCCGGCTGCCTCCAAAGGCCGGTTTGCCAACACTCCCGCCCGCTGTTCCCGCCAGGCACGCACATGCTCCCAAGCCCGGGAGAAAAGCGCGTCGGGGTGGTGCTATCTCCAGGCCCTTGCCCCTGAGCCTGGGGGCCAGGCAGGGGGAACACACTCCCAGGCCAAGGCAGAACCACATGCACACGTCTGTTCCTGTCCACTGCACCGGCAGAGAGCTCGGGGGAGCCAGAGTCTTTCAGGCAAGTGCCAGTCTGGCGGCCTGGTGGGCAGGGGCAGAGCCGACCTAGGGGCAAGTTGGGCCTCTTGCTCTCCCTGCTGCCCTGAGGCTGCTGGGCCAAAGAGGTCTTGGGCATCCAGCCCCTTGCTGGTCCCTTCCCTCTGACGAGGCCCTCTGAGCTCCAGCACCTTGCAGTGTGGAGACAGCCCCTGCCAGCAACCACCTCTCCAAGGAGGCCTCAACCGAGCCCTAGGCCCAGGGGAAATGCACCAGCGGGGATGAGCCTGGGGAGGTGCCCGGGCATGTCTGGACCCAGACCCCGCTGCCTGACCCTTGGTGGGGCAGTACCCCCGGAAGCCAGGAAGGTCTGGGCAAGGCTGGCCAGCGGCAGGGGCCCTGCTGGGTCCTGCCCCTGGCCTGTGGGGCCTCTGAGCACAACCGGCCCTCTCCCGCTGGAAGACCTCCCCGGCTTCCTCCGAAGGCCGATTTGCCAACACTCCCGCCCGCTGTTCCCGCGAGGCACGCACAATGCTCCCAAGCCCGGGAGAAAAGCGCTTCGGGGTGGTGCTCTCTCCGGGCCCTTGCCCCTGAGCCTGGGGGCCAGGCAGGGGGTCCACCCTCCCAGGCCAAGGCAGAACCACATGCACATGTCTGTTCCTGCCCCTGCACCGGCAGCGAGCTCGGGGTAGCCAGGGTCTGTCAGGCAGGTGCTGGGCTGGCCGCCTGTGTGGGAAGGGGCAGAGCCGACCTAGGGGCAAGTTGGGACTCTTTCTCTCCCTGCTGCCCTGAGGCTGTTGGCCCAAAGAGGTCTTGGGCATCCAGCCCCTTGCTGGTCCCTTCCCTCTGACGAGGCCCTCTGAGCTCCAGCACCTTGCAGTGTGGAGACAGCCCCTGCCAGCAACCTCCTCTCCAAGGAGGCCTCACACGAGGCCTAGGCCCAGGGGAAAGGCACCAGCGGGGATGAGCCTGGGGAGGCGCCCGGGCATGTCTGGACCCAGTCCCCGCAGACTGCCCCTTGGTGGGGCAGTACCCCCAAAGGCCAGGAAGGTCTGGGCAAGGCTGGCCAGGGGCAGGGGCCCTGCTGGGTCCTGCCCCTGGCCTGTGGGGCCTCTGAGCACAACCGGCCCTCTCCCGCTGGAAGACCTCCCCGGCTGCCTCCAAAGACCGGTTTGCCAACACTCCCGCCCGCTGTTCCCGCCAGGCACGCACAATGCTCCCAAGCCCGGTAGAAAAGCGCTTCGGGGTGGTGCTCTCTCCGGGCCCTTTCCCCTGAGCCTGCGGGCAATGCAGGGGGAACACACTCCTAGGCCAAGGCAGAACCACATGCACACGTCTGTTCCTGTCCCCTGCACCGGCAGAGAGCTCGGGGGAGCCAGAGTCTGCCAGGCAGCTGCTGGGTTGGCTGCCTGTGTGGGAAGGGGCAGAGCCGACCTAGGGGCAAGTTGGGCCTCTTGCTCTCCCTGCTGCCCTGAGGCTGCTGGGCCAAAGAGGTCTTGGGCATCCAGCCCCTTGCTGGTCCCTTCCCGCTGACGAGGCCCTCTGAGCTCCAACACCTTGCAGTGTGGAGACAGCCCCTGCCAGCAACCTCCTCTCCAAGGAGGCCTTAACCGAGGCCTAGGCCCAGGGGAAAGGCACCAGCGGGGATGAGCCTGGGGAGGCGCCCGGGCATGTCTGGACCCAGTCCCCGCAGCCTGCCCCTTGGTGGGGCAGCAGCCCCGGAGGCCAGGAAGGTCTGTGCAAGGCTGGCCAGGGGCAGGGGCCCCGCTGGGTCCTGCCCCTGTCCTGTGGGGCCTCTGAGCACAACCGGCCCTCTCCCGCTGGAAGACCTCCCCGGCTGCCTCCAAATGCCGGTTTGCAAGCACTCCCGTCCGCTGTTCACGCCAGGCACGCACAATGCTCCCAAGCCCGGGAGAAAAGCGCTTCGCGGTGGTGCTCTCTCCGGGCCCTTGCCCCTGAGCCTGGGGGCCAGGCAGGGGTTAACACTCCCAGGCCAAATCAGAACCACATGCACATGTCTGTTCCTGCCCCCTGCACCGGCAGAGAGCTCGGGGGAGCCAGAGTCTGCCAGGCAGCTGCTGGGCTGTCTGCCTGTGTGGGAAGGGGCAGAGCCGACCTAGGGGCAAGTTGGGCCTCTTGCTCTCCCTGCTGCCCTGAGGCTGCTGGGCCAAAGAGGTCTTGGGCATCCAGCCCCTTGCTGGTCCCTTCCCTCTGACGAGGCCCTCTGAGTTCCAGCACCTCGCAGTGTGGAGACAGCCCCTGCCAGCAACCTCCTCTCCAAGGAGGCCTCAACCGAGGCCTAGGCCCAGGGGAAAGGCACCAGCGGGGATGAGCCTGGGGAGGCGCCCGGGCATGTCTGGACCCAGTCCCCGCAGCCTGCCCCTTGGTGGAGCAGTACCCCCGGAGGCCAGGAAGGTCTGGGCAAGGCTGGCCAGGGGCAAGGGACCTGCTGGGTCCTACCCCTGTCCTGTGGGGCCTCTGAGCACATCCGGCCCTCTCCCGCTGGAAGACCTCCCCGGCTGCCTCAAATGCCGGTTTGCAAACACTCCCGCCCACTGTTCACGCCAGGCATGCACAATGCTCCCAAGCCTGGGAGAAAAGCGCTTCGGGGTGGTGCTCTCTCCGGGCCCTTGCCCCTGCGCCTGGGGGCAATGCAGGGGCAACACACTCCCAGGCCAAGGCAGAACCACATGCCCACGTCTGTTCCTGCCCCGTGCACCGGCAGAGAGCTCGGGGGAGCCAGAGTCGGTCAGGCAGCTGCTGGGCTGGCAGCCTGTGTGAAAAGTGGCAGAGCCGACCTAGGGGCAAGTTGGGCCTCTTGCTCTCCCTGCTGCCCTGAGGCTGCTGGGCCAAAGAGGTCTTGGGCATCCAGCCCCTTGCTGGTCCCTTCCCTCTGACGAGGCCCTCTGAGCTCCAGCACCTTGCAGTGTGGAGACAGCCCCTGCCAGCAACCTCCTCTCTAAGGAGGCATCAACCGAGGCCTAGGTCCAGGGGAAAGGCACCAGCGGGGATGAGCCTGGGGAGGCGCCCGGGCATGCCTGGACCCAGTCCCCGCAACCTGCCCCTTTATGGGGCAGTGCCCCCGGAGGCCAGGAAGGTCTGGGCAATGCTGGTCAGGGGCCGGGGCCCTGCTGGGTCCTGCCCCTGGCCTGTGGGGCCTCTGAGCACAACCGGCCCTCTCCCGCTGGAAGACCTCCCCGGCTGCCTCCAAAGGCCGGTTTGCAAGCACTCCCGCCCGCTGATCCCGCCAGGCACGCACAATGCTCCCATGCCTGGGAGAAAAGCGGTTGGGGTGGTGCTCTCACCGGGCCCTTGCCCCTGAGCCTGGGGGCAATGCAGGGGGAACACACTCCCAGGCCAAGGCAGAACCACATGCACACGTCTGTTCCTGCCCCCTGCACCGGCAGAGAGCTCGGGGGAGCCAGAGTCTGCCAGGCAGCTGCTGCGTTGGCTGCCTGTGTGGGAAGGGGCAGAGCCGACCTAGGGGCAAGTTGGGCCTCTTGCTCTCCCTGCTGCCCTGAGGCTGCTGGGCCAAAGAGGTCTTGGGCATCCAGCCCCTTGCTGGTCCCTTCCCGCTGACGAGGCCCTCTGAGCTCCAGCACCTTGCAGTGTGGAGACAGACCCTGCCAGCAACCTCCTCTCCAAGGAGGCCTCAACCGAGGCCTAGGCCCAGGGGAAAGGCACCAGCGGGGATGAGCCTGGGGAGGCGCCCGGGCATGTCTGGACCCAGTCCCCGCAGCCTGCCCCTTGGTGGGGCAGTACACCCGGAGGCCAGGAAGGTCTGGGCACGGCTGGCCAGGGTCAGGGGACTTGCTGGGTCCTGCCCCTGGCCTGTGGGGCCTCTGAGCACAACCGGCCCTCTGCCGCTGGAAGACCTCCCCGGCTGCATCCAAAGGCCGATTTGCCAACACTCCCGCCCGCTGTTCCCGCCAGGCACGCACAATATTCCCAAGCCCGGGAGAAAAGCGCTTGGGGTGGTGCTCTCACCGTGCCCTTGCCCCTGAGCCTGGGGGCAATGCAGGGGGAACACACTCCCAGGCCAAGGCAGAACCACATGCACACGTCTGTTCCTGCCCCCTGCACCGGCAGAGAGCTCGGGGGAGCCAGAGTCTGCCAGGAAGCTGCTGGGTTGGCTGCCTGTGTGGGAAGGGGCAGAGCCGACCTAGGGCAAGTTGGGCCTCTTGCTCTCCCTGCTGCCCTGAGGCTGCTGGGCCAAAGAGGTCTTGGGCATCCAGCCCCTTGCTGGTCCCTTCCCTCTGACGAGGCCCTCTGAGCTCCAGCACCTTGCAGTGTGGAGACAGCCCCTGCCAGCAATCTCCTCTCCAAGGAGGCCTTAACCGAGGCCTAGGCCCAGGGGAAAGGCACCAGCGGGGATGAGACTGGGAAGGCGCCCGGGCATGTCTGGACACAGTCCCCGCAGCCTGCCCCTTGATGGGGCAGTATCCCCGGAGGCCAGGAAGGTCTGGGCAAGGCTGGCCAGGGGCAGGGGCCCTGCTGGGTCCTGCCCCTGTCCTGTGGGGCCTCTGAGCACAACCGGCCCTCTCCCGCTGGAAGATCTCCCCGGCTTCCTCCAGAGGCCGGTTTGCAAGCACTCCCGCCCGCTGTTCCCGCCAGCCGCGCACAATGCTCCCAAGCCCGGGAGAAAAGCGCTTCGGGGTGATGCTCTCTCCCGGCCCTTGGAAGACCTCCCTGGATGCCTCCAAAGGCTGGTTTTCAAGAACTCCCTCCCGCTGACCCGCCAGCCGCACACAATGCTCCCAAGCCCGGGAAAAAGCATTTTGGGCTGGTGCTCTCTCCGGGCCCTTGGAAGACCTTCCCGGCTGCCTACAAAGGCCGGTTCGCAAGCACTCCCACTCGCTGTTCCCGCCATCCGTGCAAATGCTCCAAGCCCAGGAGAAAAGCGCTTCGGGGTGGTGCTCTCTCCCAGCCCTTGGAAGACCTCCCCGGCTGCCTCCAAAGGCTGGTTTTCAAGAACTCCCTCCCGCTGTCCCGCCAGCCGCACACAAAGCTCCCAATCACGGGAGAAAAGCGCTTCGGGGTGGTGCTCTCTCCGGGCCCTTGGAAGACCTCCCCGTCTGCCTCCAAAGGCCGGTTTGCAAGCACTCATACCCGCTGTTCCCGCCAGCCGCGCACAATGCTCCCAAGCCCGGGAGAAAAGCGCTTCGGGGTGGTGCTCTCTCCGGGCCCTTGGAAGACCTCCCCGGCTGCCTACAAAGGCCGGTTTGCAAGCACTCATGTCCGCTGTTCCCGACAGCCGCGCACAATGCTCCCAATTCCGGGAGAAAAGTGCTTCGGGATGGTGCTCTCTCCCGGCCCTTGGAAGACCTCCCCGGCTGCCTCCAAAGGCTGGTTTTCAAGAACTCCCTCCCGCTGACCCGCCAGCCGCACACAATGCTCCCAAGCCCGGGAGAAAAGCATTTTGGGTGGTGCTCTCTCCGGGCCCTTGGAAGACCTCCCCGGCTGCCTCCAAAGGCCGGTTTGCAAGCACTCCTGCCCGCTGTTCAAGCCAGCCTCGCACAATGCTCCCAAGACCGTGAGAAAAGCGCTTCGGGGTGGTGCTCTCTCCGGGCCCTTGGAAGACGTCCCCGGCTGCCTCCAAAGGCCAGTTTGCAAGCACTCATGCCCGTTGTTCCCACCAGCCGCGCACAATGCTCCCAAGCCCGGGAGAAAAGCATTTTGGGGTGGTGCTCTCTCCGGCCCCTTGGAAGACCTCCCCGGCTGCCTCAAAAGGCCGGTTTGCAAGCACTCCTGCCCGCTGTTCCCGCCAGCCTCGCACAATGCTCCCAAGCCCGGGAGAAAAGCGCTTCGGGGTGGCGTTCTCTCCGTGCCCATGGAGGACCTCCCTGGCTGCCCCCAAAGGCCGGTTTGCAAGCACTCCCACTCGCTGTTCCCGCCAGCCACGCACAATCCTCCAAAACCCCGGAGAAAAGCGCTTCGGGGTGCTGTTCTCTCCGTGCCCATGGAAGACCTCCCGGGGTGCCCCCAAAGGCCGGTTTGGAAGCACTCCCACTCGCTGTTCCCGCCATTCGCGCAAATGTTCCAAGCCCGGGAGAAAAGCGCTTCTGGGTGGTGCTCTCTCCTGGCCCTTGGAAGACCTCCCCGGCTGCCTCCAAAGGCCGGTTTGCAAGCACTCCTGCCTGCTGTTCCCACCAGCCACGCACAATGCTCCCAAGCCCGGGAGAAAAGCATTTTGGGGTGGTGCTCACACCGGGCCCTGGAAGACCTCCCCGGCTGCCTCCAAAGGACGGTTTTCAAGCACTCCTGCCTGCTGTTCCCGCCACCCGCGCACAATGCTCCCAAGCCCGGGAGAAAAGCGCTTCGGGGTGGTGCTCTCTACAGGCCCTTGGAAGACCTCCCCGGCTGCCTCCAAAGGCCGGTTTGCAAGGACACCTTCCTGCTGTTCCCGTCAGCCACGCACAATGCTCCCAAGCCCGGGAGAAAAGCATTTTGGGGTGATGCTCACTTCGGGCCCTTGGAAGACCTCCCCGGCTGCCTCCAAAGGCCAGTTTGCAAGCACTCCTGCCTGCTGTTCCCGCCAGCCGCGCACAATGCTCCCAAGCCCGGGAGAAAAGCGCTTCAGGGTGGTGCTCTCTCCGGGCACTTTCAAGACCTCCCCGGCTGCATCCAAAGGCAGGTTTGTAAGTACTCATTCCCGCTGCTTCCGCCTGCCACGCACAATGCTCCCAAGCCCGGGAGAAAAGCATTTTGGGGTGGTGATCAGTCAGGGCCCTTGGAAGACCTCCCCGGCTGCCCCCAAAGGCCGGTTTGGAAGCACTCCCACTCGCTGTTCCCGCCATCCGCGCAAATGTTCCAAGCCCGGGAGAAAAGCGCTTCGGGGTGGTGCTCTCTCCTGGCCCTTGGAAGACCTCCCCGGCTGCCTCCAAAGTCCGGTTTGCAAGCACTCCCGCCCGCTGTTCCCGCCAGCCGCACACAATGCTCCCAATCACGGGAGAAAAGCGCTTCGGGGTGGTGCTCTCTCCGGGCCCTTGGAAGACCTCCCCGTCTGCCTCCAATGGCCGGTTTGCAAGCACTCATGCCCGCTGTTCCCACCAGCCGCGCACAATGCTCCCAAGCCCGGGAGAAAAGCTTTTTGGGGTGGTGCTCACACCGGGCCCTGGAAGACCTCCCTGGCTGCCTCCAAAGGCCGGTTTTCAAGCACTCCTGCCTGCTGTTCCCGCCACCCGCGCACAATGCTCCCAAGCCCGGGAGAAAAGCGCTTCGGGGTGGTGCTCTCTACAGGCCCTTGGAAGACCTCCCGGCTGCCTCCAAAGGCCAGTTTGCAAGGACTCCTTTCTGCTGTTCCCGCCAGCCACGCACAATGCTCCCAAGCCCGGGAGAAAAGTGCTTCGGGGTGGTGCTCTCTCCGGGCCCTTGGAAGACATCCCCGGCTGCCTCCAAAGGCCAGTTTGCAAGCACTCATGCCCGTTGTTCCCAACAGCCGCGCACAATGCTCCCAAGCCCGGGAGAAAAGCATTTTGGGGTGGTACTCTCTCCGGGCCCTTGGAAGACCTCCCCGGCTGCCTCCAAAGGCCGGTTTGCAAGCACTCATGTCCGTTGTTCCCAACAGCCGCGCACAATGCTCCCAAGCCCAGGAGAAAAGCATTTTGGGGTGGTGATCAGTCCGGGCCCTTGGAAGACCTCCCCGGCTGCCTCCAAAGGACAGTTTGCAAGCACTCATGCCCGCTGTTCCCGCCAGCCGCGCACAATGTTCCCAAGACCGTGAGAAAAGCGCTTCGGGGTGGTGTTCTCTCCGGGACCATGGAGGACCTCCCCGGCTGCCCCCAAAGGCCGGTTTGCAAGCACTCCACTCGCTGTACCCGCCAGCCACACACAATGTTCCAAAACCCCGGAGAAAAGCGCTTCGGGGTGGTGCTCTCTCCGGGCCCTTGGAAGACTTCTCTGGCTGCCTCCAAAGGCCGGTTTGCAAGAATTCCCTCCCGCTGTCCCACCAGCCGCACACAATGCTCCAAAACCCGAGAGAAAAGCGCTTCGAGGTGGTGCTCTCTCCGGGCCCTTGGAAGACCTCCCCGGCTGCCTCCAAAGGCCGGTTTGCAAGCACTCCTGCCTGCTGTTCCCACCACACGCGCACAATGCACCCAAGCCCGGGAGAAAAGCGCTTCGGGGTGGTGCTCTCTCCGGGCCTTTGGAAGACCTCCCCGGCTGCCTCCAAAGGCCGGTTTGCAAGGACTCCTTCCTGCTGTTCCCGCCAGCCACGCACAATGGTCCCAAGCCCGGGAGAAAAGTGCTTCGGGATGGTGCTCTCTCCGGGCCCTTGGAAGACCTCCCCGGCTACCTCCAAAGGCGGGTTTGCAAGTACTCATTCCCGCTGTTCCCGGCAGCTGCGCACAATGCTCCCAAGCCCGGGAGAAAAGCATTTTGGGGTGGTGCTCTCTCCGGGCCCTTGGAAGACCACCCCGGCTGCCTCAAAAGGCCGGTTTGCAAGCACTCATGCCCGCTGTTCCCGCCAGCCGCGTACAATGCTCCCAAGCCCGGGAGAAAAGCATTTTGGGGTGGTGCTCACTCCGGGCCCTTGAAAGACCTCCCCGGCTGCCTCCAAAGTCCGGTTTGCAAGAACTCATGCCCGCTGTTCCCGCCAGCCGCGCACAATGCTCCCAAGACCGGGAGAAATGCGCTTCGGGGTGGTGTTCTCTCCGTGCCCATGGAGGACCTCCCCGGCTGCCCCCAAAGGCCGGTTTGCAATCACTCCCACTCACTGTTCCCGCCAGCCACGCACATGCTCCAAAACACGGGAGAGAAGCGCTTTGGGGTGGTGCTCTCTCCCGGCCCTTGGAAGACTTCCCCGGCTGCCTCCAAAGGCCGGTTTGCAAGAACTCCCTCCCGCTGTCCCGCCAGCCGCACACAATGCTCCCAATCACGGGAGAAAAGCGCTTCGGGGTGGTGCTCTCTCAGGGCCCTTTGAAGACCTCCCCGGCTGCCTCCAATGGCCGGTATGCAAGCACTCATGCCCGCTGTTCCCACCAGCCGTGCACAATGCTCCCAAGCATGGGAGAAAAGCATTTTGGGGTGGTGCTCACTCCTTGCCCTTGGAAGACCTCCGCTCCTGCCTCCAAAGGCCGGTTTGCAAGCACTCCTGCCTGCTGTTCCCGCCACCCGCGCACACTGCTCCCAAGCACGGCAGAAAAGCGCATCGGGGTGGTGTTCTCTCCGGGCCCATGGAGGACCTCCCTGGCTGCCCCCAAAGGCCGGTTTGCAAGCATTCCACTAGCTGTTCCCGCCAGCCATGCAAATGCTCCCAAGCCGGGGAGAGAAGCATTTTGGGGTGGTGCTCTCTCCGGGCCCTTGCCCCTGTGCCTGGGGGCGAGGCAGGGGGTCCACACTCCCAGGCCAAGTCAGAACCACATGCACACGTTTGTTCCTGCCCCCTGTACCGGCAGAGAGCTCGGGGGAGCCAGAGTCTGCCAGGCAGCTGCTGGGCTGGCTGCCTGTGAGGGAAGGGGCAGAGCCGAACTAGGGGCAAGTTGGGCCTCTTGCTCTCCCTGCTGCCCTGAGGCTGCTGGGCCAAAGAGGTCTTGGGTATCCAGCCCCTTGCTGGTCCCTTCCCTCTGACGAGGCCCTCTGAGCTCCAGCATCTCGCAGTGTGGAGACAGCCCCTGCCAGCAACCTCCTCTCCAAGGAGGCCTCAACCGAGGCCTAGGCCCAGGGGAAAGGCACCAGCGGGGATGAGCCAGGGGAGGCGCCCGGGAATGTCTGGACCCAGTCCCCGCAGCCTGCCCCTTGGTGGGGCAGTACCCCCGGAGGCCAGGAAGGTCTGGGCAAGGCTGGCCAGGGGCAGGGGCCCTGCTGGGTCCTGCCCCTGGCCTACGGGGCCTCTGAGCACAACCGGCCCTCTCCCACTGGAAGACCTCCCCGGCTGCCTCCAAAGGCCGGTTTGAAAGCACTCCCGCCCACTGTTCCCAGCAGGCGCGCACAATGCTCCCAAGCCAGGGAGAAAAGCGCTTCGGGGTGGTGCTCTCTCCGGGCCCTTGCCCCTGAGCCTGGGGGCCAGGCAGGGGGTCCACACTCGCAGACCAAGGCAGAACCACATGCACATGTCTGTTCCTGCCCCCTGCACAGGCAGAGAGCTCGGGGTAGCCAGAGTCTGTCAGGCAGCTGCTGGGGTGGCCGCCTGTGTGCGAAGGGGCAGAGCCGACCTAGGGGCAAGTTGGGCCTCTTGCTCTCCCTGCTGCCCTGAGGCTGCTGGGCCAAAGAGGTCTTGGGCATCCAGCCCCTTGCTGGTCCCTTCCCTCTGACGAGGCCCTCTGAGTTCCAGCGCCTCGCAGTGTGGAGACAGCCCCTGCCAGCAACCTCCTCTCCAAGGAGGCCTCAACCGAGGCCTAGGCCCAGGAGAAAGGCACCAGTGAGGATGAGCCTGGGGAGGCGCCCGGGCATGTCTGGACCCAGTCCCCGCAGGCTGCCCCTTGGTGGGGCAGTACCCCCGGAGGCCAGGAAGGTCTGGGCAAGGCTGGCCAGGGGCAGGGGCCCTGCTGTGTCCTGCCCCTGGCCTACGGGACCTCTGAGCACAACCGGCCCTCTCCCACTGGAAGACCTCCCTGGCTGCCTCCAAAGGACGGTTTGCAAGCACTCCCGCCCACTGTTCCCACTAGGCGCGCACAATGCTCCCAAGCCCGGGAGAAAAGCGCTTCCGGGTGGTGCTATCTCCGTGCCCTTTCCCCTGAGCCTGGGGGCCAGGCAGGGGTTCCACACTCCCAGGCCAAGTCAGAACCACATGCACACGTCTGTTCCTGCCCCCTGCACCGGCAGAGAGCTTGGGGGAGCCAGAGTCTGTCAGGCAGCTGCTGGGCTGTCTGCCTGTGTGGGAAGGGGCAGAGCCGACCTAGGGGCAAGTTGGGCCTCGTGCTCTCCCTGCTGCCCTGAGGCTGCTGGGCCAAAGAGGTCTTGGGCATCCAGCCCCTTGCTGGTCCCTTCCCTCTGACGAGGCCCTCTGAGCACCAGCACCTCGCAGTGTGGAGACAGACGCTGCCAGCAAACTCCTCTCCAAGGAGGCCTCAACCGAGGCCTAGGCCCAGGGGAAAGGCACCAGCGGGGATGAGACTGGGGAGTCGCCCGGGCATGTCTGGACCCAGACCCCGCAACCTGCCCCTTGGTGGGGCAGTACCCCCGGAGGCCAGGAAGGTCTGGGCAAGGCTGGCCAGGGGCAGGGGCCCTGCTGGGTCCTGCCCCTGGCCTGTGGGGCCTCTGAGCACAACCGGCCCTCTCCCGCTGGAAAACCTCCCCGGCTGCCTCCAAAGGCCGGTTTGCAAACACTCCCGCCCACTGTTCACGCCAGGCACGCACAATGCTCCCAAGCCCGGGAGAAAAGTGCTTCGGGGTGGTGCTCTCTCCGGGCCCTTGCCCCTGAGCCTGGGGGACAGGCAGGGGAACACACTCCTAGGCCAAGGCAGAACCACATGCACACGTCTGTTCCTGTCCCCTGCACCGGCAGAGAGCTCGGGGGAGCCAGAGTCTGCCAGGCAGCTGCTGGGTTGGCTGCCTGTGTGGGAAGGGGCAGAGCCGACCTAGGGGCAAGTTGGGCCTCTTGCTCTCCCTGCTGCCCTGAGGCTGCTGGGCCAAAGAGGTCTTGGGCATCCAGCCCCTTGCTGGTCCCTTCCCGCTGACGAGGCCCTCTGAGCTCCAGCACCTTGCAGTGTGGAGACAGCCCCTGCCAGCAACCTCCTCTCCAAGGAGGCCTCACCCGAGGCCTAGGCCCAGGGGAAAGGCACCAGCGGGGATGAGCCTGGGGAGGCGCCCGGGCATGTCTGGACCCAGTCCCCGCAGCCTGCCCCTTGGTGGGGCAGTACCCCCGGAGGCCAGGAAGGTCTGGGCAAGGCTGGCAAGGGGCAGGGGCCCTGCTGGGTCCTTCTCATGGCCTGTGGGGCCTCTGAACACAACCGGCCCTCTCCCGCTGGAAGACCTCCCCGGCTGCCTCCAAAGGCCGATTTGCCAACACTCCCGCCCGCTGTTCCCGCCAGGCACGCAGAATGCTCCCAAGCCCGGGAGAAAAGCGCTTCGGGGTGGTGCTCTCACCGGGCCCTTGCCCCTGAGCCTGGGGGACAGGCAGTGGGTCCACACTCCAAGGCCAAGGCAGAACCACATGCACACATCTGTTCCTGCCCCTGCACCGGCAGAGAGATCGGGGGAACCAGAATCTGTCAGGCAGCTGCTGGGCTGGCCGTCTGTGTGGGAAGTGGCAGAGCCGAACTTGGGGCAAGTTGGGCCGCTTGCTCTGCCTGCTGCCCTGAGGCTGCTGGGCCAAAGAGGTCTTGGGCATCCAGCCCCTTGCTGGTCCCTTCCCTCTGACGAGGCCCTCTGAGCTCCAGCACCTTGCAGTGTGGAGACAGCCCCTGCCAGCAACCTCCTCTCCAAGGAGGCCTCACCCGAGGCCTAGGCCCAGGGGAAAGGCACCAGCGGGGATGAGCCTGGGGAGGCGCCCGGGCCTGTCTGGACCCAGTCCCCGCAGCCTGCCCCTTGGTGGGGCAGTACCCCCAAAGGCCAGGAAGGTCTGGGCAAGGCTGGCCAGGGGCAGGGGCCCTGCTGGGTCCTGCCCCTGGCCTGTGGGGCCTCTGAGCACAACCGGCCCTCTCCCGCTGGAAGACCTCCCCGGCTGCCTCCAAAGGCCGGTTTGCCAACACTCCCGCCCGCTGTTCCCGCCAGGCACGCACAATGCTCCCAAGCCCGGGAGAAAAGCGCTTCGGGGTGGTGTTCTCTCCGGGCCCTTGCCCCTGAGCCTGGGGGCAATGCAGGGGGAACACACTCCTAGGCCAAGGCAGAACCACATGCACACGTCTGTTCCTGTCCCCTGCTCCGGCAGAGAGCTCGGGGGAGCCAGAGTCTGCCAGGCAGCTGCTGGGTTGGCTGCCTGTGTGGGAAGGGGCAGAGCCGACCTAGGGGCAAGTTGGGACTCTTGCTCTCCCTGCTGCCCTGAGGCTGCTGGGCCAAAGAGGTCTTGGGCATCCAGCCCCTTGCTGGTCCCTTCCCGCTGACGAGGCCCTCTGAGCTCCAACACCTTGCAGTGTGGAGACAGCCCCTGCCAGCAACCTCCTCTCCAAGGAGGCATTAACCGAGGCCTAGGCCCAGGGGAAAGGCACCAGCGGGGATGAGCCTGGGGAGGCGACCGGGCATGTCTGGACACAGTCCCCGCAGCCTGCCCCTTGGTGGGGCAGTAGCCCCGGAGGCCAGGAAGGTCTGTGCAAGGCTGGCCAGGGGCAGGGGCCCCGCTGGGTACTGCCCCTGTCCTGTGGGGCCTCTTAGCACAACCGGCCCTCTCCCGCTGGAAGACCTCCCCGGCTGCCTCCAAAGGCCGGTTTGCAAGCACTCCCGCCGCTGTTCACGCCAGGCACGCACAATGCTCCCAAGCCCGGGAGAAAACCGCTTCGGGGTGGTGCTCTCTCCGGGCCCTTGCCCCTGAGCCTGGGGGCCAGGCAGGGGTTAACACTCCCAGGCCAAATCAGAACCACATGCACACGTCTGTTCCTGCCCCCTGCACCGGCAGAGAGCTCGGGGGAGCCAGAGTCTGCCAGGCAGCTGCTGGGCTGTCTGCCTGTGTGGGAAGGGGCAGAGCCGACCTAGGGGCAAGTTGGGCCTCTTGCTCTCCCTGCTGCCCTGAGGCTGCTGGGCCAAAGAGGTCTTAGGCATCCAGCCCCTTGCTGGTCCCTTCCCTCTGACGGGGCCCTCTGAGTTCCAGCACCTCGCAGTGTGGAGACAGCCCCTGCCAGCAACCTCCTCTCCAAGGAGGCCTCAACCGAGGCCTAGGCCCAGGGGAAAGGCACCAGCGAGGATGAGCCTGGGGAGGCGCCCGGGCATGTCTGGACCCAGTCCCCGCAGCCTGCCCCTTGGTGGGGCAGTACCCCCGGAGGCCAGGAAGGTCTGGGCAAGGCTGGCCAGGGGCAAGGGACCTGCTGGGTCCTACCCCTGTCCTGTGGGGCCTCTGAGCACATCCGGCCCTCTCCCGCTGGAAGACCTCCCCGGCTGCCTCCAAATGCCGGTTTGCCAACACTCCCTCCCACTGTTCCCACCAGGCGCGCACAATGCTCCCAAGCCCGGGAGAAAAGCGCTTCGGGGTGGTGCTCTCTCCGGGTACTTGCCCCTGAGCCTGGGGGCAAGGCAGGGGGAACACACTCCGAGACGAAGGCAGAACCACATGCACACGTCTGTTCCTTCCCCCTGCATCGGCAGAGAGCTCGGGGGAGCCAGAGTCTGTCAGGCAGCTGCTGGGCTGGCGGCCTGTGTGGGAAGGGGCAGAGCCGACCTAGGGGCAAGTTGGGCCTCTTGCTCTCCCTGCTGCCCTGAGGCTGCTGGGCCAAAGAGGTCTTGGGCATCCAGCCCCTTGCTGGTCCCTTCCCTCTGACGAGGCCCTCTGAGCTCCAGCACCTTGCAGTGTGGAGACAGCCCCTGCCAGCAACCTCCTCTCCAAGGAGGCCTCACCCGAGGCCTAGGGCCAGGGGAAAGGCACCAGCGGGGATGAGCCTGGGGAGGCGCCCGGACATGTCTGGACCCAGTCCCCGCAGCCTGCCCCTTGGTGGGGCAGTACACCCGGAGGCCAGGAAGGTCTGGGCAAGGCTGGCCAGGGGCAGCGGCCCTGCTGGGTCCTGCCCCTGGCCTACGGGACCTCTGAGCACAACCGGCCCTCTCCCACTGGAAGACCTCCCCGGCTGCCTCCAAAGGACGGTTTGCAAGCACTCCCGCCCACTGTTCCCACTAGGCGCGCACAATGCTCCCAAGCCCGGGAGAAAAGCGCTTCCGGGTGGTGCTATCTCCGTGCCCTTTCCCCTGAGCCTGGGGGCCAGGCAGGGGTTCCACACTCCCAGGCCAAGTCAGAACCACATGCACACGTCTGTTCCTGCCCCCTGCACCGGCAGAGAGCTTGGGGGAGCCAGAGTCTGTCAGGCAGCTGCTGGGCTGGCTGCCTGTGTGGGAAGGGGCAGAGCCGACCTAGGGGCAAGTTGGGCCTCGTGCTCTCCCTGCTGCCCTGAGGCTGCTGGGCCAAAGAGGTCTTGGGCATCCAGCCCCTTGCTGGTCCCTTCCCTCTGACGAGGCCCTCTGAGCACCAGCACCTCGCAGTGTGGAGACAGACCCTGCCAGCAACCTCCTCTCCAAGGAGGCCTCAACCGAGGCCTAGGCCCAGGGGAAAGGCACCAGCGGGCATGAGACTGGGGAGGCGCCCGGGCATGTCTGGACCCAGACCCCGCAACCTGCCCCTTGGTGGGGCAGTACCCCCGGAGGCCAGGAAGGTCTGTGCAAGGCTGGCCAGGGGCAGGGGCCCTGCTGGGTCCTGCCCCTGGCCTGTGGGGCCTCTGAGCACAACCGGCCCTCTCCCGCTGGAAAACCTCCCCGGCTGCCTCCAAAGGCCGGTTTGCAAACACTCCCGCCCACTGTTCACGCCAGGCATGCACAATGCTCCCAAGCCCGGGAGAAAAGTGCTTCGGGGTGGTGCTCTCTCCGGGCCCTTGCCCCTGAGCCTGGGGGACAGGCAGGGGAACACACTCCTAGGCCAAGGCAGAACCACATGCACACGTCTGTTCCTGTCCCCTGCACCGGCAGAGAGCTCGGGGGAGCCAGAGTCTGCCAGGCAGCTGCTGGGTTGGCTGCCTGTGTGGGAAGGGGCAGAGCCGACCTAGGGGCAAGTTGGGCCTCTTGCTCTCCCTGCTGCCCTGAGGCTGCTGGGCCAAAGAGGTCTTGGGCATCCAGCCCCTTGCTGGTCCCTTCCCGCTGACGAGGCCCTCTGAGCTCCAGCACCTTGCAGTGTGGAGACAGCCCCTGCCAGCAACCTCCTCTCCAAGGAGGCCTCACCCGAGGCCTAGGCCCAGGGGAAAGGCACCAGCGGGGATGAGCCTGGGGAGGCGCCCGGGCATGTCTGGACCCAGTCCCCGCAGCCTGCCCCTTGGTGGGGCAGTACACCCGGAGGCCAGGAAGGTCTGGGCAAGGCTGGCCAAGGGCAGGGGACCTGCTGGGTCCTGCCCCTGGCCTGTGGGGCCTCTGAGCACAACCGGCCCTCTGCCGCTGGAAGACCTCCCCGGCTGCATCCAAAGGCCGATTTGGCAACACTCCCGCCCGCTGTTCCCGCCAGGCACGCACAATGCTCCCAAGCCCGGGAGAAAAGCGCTTCAGGGTGGTGCTCTCTCCGGGCCCTTGCCCCTGAGCCTGGGGGCCAGGCAGGGGGTCCACCCTCCCAGGCCAAGGCAGAACCACATGCACACTTCTGTTCCTGCCCCTGCACCGGCAGAGAGCTCGGGGGAGCCAGGGTCTGTCAGGCAGGTGCTGGGCTGGCCGCCTGTGTGGGAAGGGGCAGAGCCGACCTAGGGGCAAGTTGGGCCTCTTGCTCTCCCTGCTGCCCTGAGGCTGCTGGGCAAAAGAGGTCTTGGGCATCCAGCCCCTTGCTGGTCCCTTCCCTCTGACGAGGCCCTCTGAGCTCCAGCACCTTTCAGTGTGGAGACAGCCCCTGCCAGCAACCTCCTCTCCAAGGAGGCCTCACCCGAGGCCTAGGCCCAGGGGAAAGGCACCAGCGGGGATGAGCCTGGGGAGGCGCCCGGGCATGTCTGGACCCAGTACCTGCAGCCTGTCCCTTGGTGGGGCATTACCCCCAAAGGCCAGGAAGGTCTGGGCAAGGCTGGCCAGGGGAAGGGGCCCTGCTGGGTCCTTCCCCTGGCCTGTGGGGCCTCTGAGCACAACCCGCCCTCTCCCGCTGGAAGACCTCCCCGGCTGCCTCCAAAGGCCGGTTTGCCAACACTCCCGTCCGCTGTTCCCGCCAGGCACGCACAATGCTCCCAAGCCCGGGAGAAAAGCGCTTCGGGGTGGTGCTCTCTCCAGGCCCTTGCCCCTGAGCCTGGGGGCCAGGCAGGGGGAACACACTCCCAGGCCAAGGCAGAACCACATGCACACGTCTGTTCCTGTCCACTGCACCGGCAGAGAGCTCGGGGGAGCCAGAGTCTCTCAGGCAGGTGCTAGTCTGGCGGCCTGGTGGGCAGGGGCAGAGCCGACCTAGGGGCAAGTTGGGCCTCTTGCTCTCCCTGCTGCCCTGAGGCTGCTGGGCCAAAGAGGTCTTGGGCATCCAGCCCCTTGCTGGTCCCTTCCCTCTGACGAGGCCCTCTGAGCTCCAGCACCTTGCAGTGTGGAGACAGCCCCTGCCAGCAACCTCTTCTCCAAGGAGGCCTCAACCGAGACCTAGGCCCAGGGGAAAGGCACCAGCAGGGAAGAGCCAGGGGAGGCGCCCGGGCATGTCTGGACCCAGTCCCCGCAGCCTGCCCCTTGGTGGCGCAGTACCCCTGGAGGCCAGGAAGGTCTGGGCAAGGCTGGCCAGGGGCAGGGACCCTGCTGTGTCCTGAACCTGGCCTACGGGGCCTCTGAGCACAACCGGCCCTCTCCCACTGGAAGACCTCCCCGGCTGCCTCCAAAGGCCGGTTTGCAAGCACTCCCGCCCACTGTTCCCACTAGGCGCGCACAATGCTACCAAGCCCGGGAGAAAAGCGCTTCGGGGTGGTGCTCTCTCCGGGCCCTTTCCCCTGAGCCTGGGGGCCAGGCAGGGGGTCCACACTCCCAGGCCAAGGCAGAACCACATGCACACGTCTGTTACTGCCCCCTGCACCGGCAGAGAGCTCGGGGGAGCCAGAGTCTGTCAGGCAGCTGCTGGACTGGCCGCCTGAGTGGGAAATGGCAGAGCCGACCTAGGGGCAAGTTGGGCCTCTTGCTCTCCCTGCTGCCCTGAGGCTGCTGGGCCAAAGAGGTCTTGGGCATCCAGCCCCTTGCTGGTCCCTTCCCTCTGACGAGGCCCTCTGAGCTCCAGCACCTTGCAGTGTGGAGACAGCCCCTGCCAGCAACCTCCTCTCCAAGGAGGCCTCAACCGAGGCCTAGGCCCAGGGGAAAGGCACCAGAGGGGATGAGCCAGGGGAGGCGCCCGGGCATGTCTGGACCCAGTCCCCGCAGCCTGCCCCTTGGTGGGGCAGTACCCCCGGAGGCCAGGAAGGTCTGGGCAAGGCTGGCCAGGGGCAGGGGCCCTGCTGGGTCCTTCTCATGGCCTGTGGGGCCTCTGAACACAACCGGCCCTCTCCCGCTGGAAGACCTCCCCGGCTGCCTCCAAAGGCCGGTTTGCCAACACTCCCGCCCGCTGTTCCCGCCAGGCACGCACAATGCTCCCAAGCCCGGGAGAAAAGCGCTTCGGGGTGGTGCTCTCTCCGGGCCCTTGCCCCTGAGCCTGGGGGCCAGGCAGGGGTTCCACACTCCCAGGCCACATCAGAACCACATGCACACGTCTGTTCCTGCCCCTTGCACCGGCAGAGAGCTCGGGGGAGCCAGAGTCTGCCAGGCAGCTGCTGGGTTGGCTGCCTGTGTGGGAAGGGGCAGAGCCGACCTAGGGGCAAGTTGGGCCTCTTGCTCTCCCTGCTGCCCTGAGGCTGCTGGGCCAAAGAGGTCTTGGGCATCCAGCCCCTTGCTGGTCCCTTCCCGCTGACGAGGCCCTCTGAGCTCCAGCACCTTGCAGTGAGGAGACAGCCCCTGCCAGCAACCTCCTCTCCAAGGAGGCCTCAACCGAGGCCTAGGCCCAGGGGAAAGGCACCAGCGGGGATGAGCCTGGGGAGGCGCCCGGGCATGTCTGGACCCAGTCCCCGCAGCCTGCCCCTTGGTCGGGCAGTACACCCGGAGGCCAGGAAGGTCTGGGCAAGGCTGGCCAGGGGCAGGGGACCTGCTGGGTCCTGCCCCTGGCCTGTGGGGCCTCTGAGCACAACCGGCCCTCTGCCGCTGGAAGACCTCCCCCGCTGCATCCAAAGGCCGATTTGGCAACACTCCCGCCCGCTGTTCCCGCCAGGCACGCACAATGCTCCCAAGCCCGGGAGAAAAGCGCTTCGGGGTGGTGCTCTCTCCAGGCCCTTGCCCCTGAGCCTGGGGGCCAGGCAGGGGGAACACACTCCCAGGTCAAGGCAGAACCACATGCACACGTCTGTTCCTGTCCACTGCACCGGCAGAGAGCTCGGGGGAGCCAGAGTCTCTCAGGCAAGTGCCAGTCTGGCGGCCTGGTGGGCAGGGGCAGAGCCGACCTAGGGGCAAGTTGGGCCTCTTGCTCTCCCTGCTGCCCTGAGGCTGCTGGGCCAAAGAGGTCTTGGGCATCCAGCCCCTTGCTGGTCCCTTCCCTCTGACGAGGCCCTCTGAGCTCCAGCACCTTGCAGTGTGGAGACAGCCCCTGCCAGCAACCTCCTCTCCAAGGAGGCTTCACCCGAGGCCTAGGCCCAGGGGAAAGGCACCAGCGGGGATGAGCCTGGGGAGGCGCCCGGGCATGTCTGGACCCAGTCCCCCAGCCTGCCCCTTGGTGGGACAGTACCCCCGGAGGCCAGGAAGGTCTGGGCAAGGCTGGCCAGGGGCAGGGGCCCTGCTGGGTCCTGCCCCTGGCCTACGGGACCTCTGAGCACAACCGGCCCTCTCCCACTGGAAGACCTCCCCGGCTGCCTCCAAAGGACGATTTGCAAGCACTCCCGCCCACTGTTCCCACTAGGCGCGCACAATGCTCCCAAGCCCGGGAGAAAAGCGCTTCCGGGTGGTGCTATCTCCGTGCCCTTTGCCCTGAGCCTGGGGGCCAGGCAGGGGTTCCACACTCCCAGGCCAAGTCAGAACCACATGCACACGTCTGTTCCTGCCCCCTGCACCGGCAGAGAGCTTGGGGGAGCCAGAGTCTGTCAGGCAGCTGCTGGGCTGGCTGCCTGTGTGGGAAGGGGCAGAAACGACCTAGGGGCAAGTTGGGCCTCGTGCTCTCCCTGCTGCCCTGAGGCTGCTGGGCCAAAGAGGTCTTGGGCATCCAGCCCCTTGCTGGTCCCTTCCCTCTGACGAGGCCCTCTGAGCTCCAGCACCTTGCAGTGTGGAGACAGCCCCTGCCAGCAACCTCCTCTCTAAGGAGGCCTCAACCGAGGCCTAGGCCCAGGGGAAAGGCACCAGCGGGGATGAGCCTGGGGAGGCGCCCGGGCATGTCTGGACACAGTCCCCGCAGCCTGCCCCTTTGTGGGGCAGTACCCCCGGAGGCCAGCAAGGTCTGGGCAAAGCTGGCCAGGGGCAGGGGCCCTGCTGGGTCCTGCCCCTGGCCTGTGGGGCCTCTGAGCACAACCGGCCCTCTCCCGCTGGAATACCTCCCCAGCTGCCTCCAAATGCTGGTTTGCAAGCACTCCCGCCCACTGTTACCACCAGGCGTGCACAATGCTCCCAAGCCCGGGAGAAAAGCGCTTCAGGGTGGTGCTCTCTCCGGGCCCTTGCCCCTGAGCCTGGGCCAGGCAGGGGGTCCACACTCCCAGGACAAGGCAGAACCACATGCACACGTCTGTTCCTGCCCCCTGCACGGGCAGAGAGCTCGGGGGAGCCAGAGTCGGTCAGGCAGCTGCTGAGCTGGCCGCCTGTGTGAGAAGTGGCAGAACCGACCTAGGGGCAAGTTGGGCCTCTTGCTCTCCCTGCTGCCCTGAGGCTGCTGGGCCAAAGAGGTCTTGGGCATCCAGCTCCTTGCTGGTCCCTTCCCTCTGACGAGGCCCTCTGAGCTCCAGCACCTTGCAGTGTGGAGACAGCCCCTGCCAGCATCCTCCTCTCCAAGGAGGCCTCAACCGAGCCCTAGGCCCAGGGGAAAGGCACCAGCGGGGATGAGCCTGGGGAGGCGCCCGGGCATGTCTGGACCCAGACCCCGCTGCCTGACCCTTGGTGGGGCAGTACCCCCGGAATCCAGGAAGGTCTGGGCAAGGCTGGCCAGCGGCAGGGGCCCTGCTGGGTCCTGCCCCTGGCCTGTGGGGCCTCTGAGCACAACCGGCCCTCTCCCGCTGGAAGACCTCCCCGGCTTCCTCCAAAGGCCGATTTGCCAACACTCCCGCCCGCTGTTCCCGACAGGCACGCACAATGCTCCCAAGCCCGTGAGAAAAGCGCTTCGGGGTGGTGCTCTCTCCGGGCCCTTGCCCCTGAGCCTGGGGTCCAGGCAGGCGGTCCACCCTCCCAGGCCAAGGCAGAACCACATGCACACGTCTGTTCCTGCCCCTGCACCGGCAGCGAGCTCGGGGTAGCCAGGGTCTGTCAGGCAGGTGCTGGGCTGGCCGCCTGTGTGGGAAGGGGCAGAGCCGACCTAGGGGCAAGTTGGGCCTCTTTCTCTCCCTGCTGCCCTGAGGCTGCTGGGCCAAAGAGGTCTTGGGCATCCAGCCCCTTGCTGGTCCCTTCCCTCTGACGAGGCCCTCTGAGCTCCAGCACCTTGCAGTGTGGAGACAGCCCCTGCCAGCAACCTCCTCTCCAAGGAGGCCTCACCCGAGGCCAGGGCCCAAGGGAAAGGCACCAGCGGGGATGAGCCTGGGGAGGCGCCCGGGCATGTCTGGACCCAGTCCCCGCAGCCTGCCCCTTGGTGGGGCAGTACCCCCAAAGGCCAGGAAGGTCTGGGCAAGGCTGGCCAGGGGCAGGGGCCCCGCTGGGTCCTGCCCCTGTCCTGTGGGGCCTCTGAGCACAACCGGCCCTCTCCCACTGGAAGACCTCCCCGGCTGCCTCCAAAGGCCGGTTTGCCAACACTCCCGCCCGCTGTTCCCGCCAGGCACGCACAATGCTCCCAAGCCCGGGAGAAAAGCGCTTCGGGGTGGTGCTCTCTCCGGGCCCTTGCCCCTGAGCCTGGTGGCAATGCAGGGGGAACACATTCCTAGGCCAAGGCAGAACCACATGCACACGTCTGTTCCTGTCCCCTGCACCGGCAGAGAGCTCGGGGGAGCCAGAGTCTGCCAGGCAGCTGCTGGGTTGGCTGCCTGTGTGGGAAGGGGCAGAGCCGACCTAGGGGCAAGTTGGGCCTCTTGCTCTCCCTGCTGCCCTGAGGCTGCTGGGCCAAAGAGATCTTGGGCATCCAGCCCCTTGCTGGTCCCTTCCCGCTGACGAGGCCGTCTGAGCTCCAACGCCTTGCAGTGTGGAGACAGCCCCTGCCAGCAACCTCCTCTCCAAGGAGGCCTTACCCGAGGCCTAGGCCCAGGGGAAAGGCACCAGCGGGGATGAGACTGGGGAGGCGCCCGGGCATGTCTGGACACAGTCCCCGCAGCCTGCCCCTTGGTGGGGCAGTAGCCCCGGAGGCCAGGAACGTCTGTGCAAGGCTGGCCAGGGGCAGGGGCCCCGCTGGGTCCTGCCCCTGTCCTGTGGGGCCTCTTAGCACAACCGGCCCTCTCCCGCTGGAAGACCTCCCCGGCTTCCTCCAAAGGCCGGTTTGCAAGCACTCCCGTCCGCTGTTCACGCCAGGCACGCACAATGCTCCCAAGCCCGGGAGAAAAGCGCTTCGGAGTGGTGCTCTCTCCGGGCCCTTGCCCCTGAGCCTGGGGGCCAGGCAGGGGTTAATGCTCCCAGGCCAAATCAGAACCACATGCACACGTCTGTTCCTGCCCCCTGCACCGGCAGAGAGCTCGGGGGAGCCAGAGTCTGCCAGGCAGCTGCTGGGCTGTCTGCCTGTGTGGGAAGGGGCAGAGCCGACCTAGGGGCAAGTTGGGCCTCTTGCTCTCCCTGCTGCCCTGAGGCTGCTGGGCCAAAGAGGTCTTGGGCATCCAGCCCCTTGCTGGTCCCTTCCCTCTGACGAGGCCCTCTGAATTCCAGCACCTCGCAGTGTGGAGACAGCCCCTGCCAGCAACCTCCTCTCCAAGGAGGCCTCAACCGAGGCCTAGGCCCAGGGGAAAGGCACCAGCGGGGATGAGCCTGGGGAGGCGCCCGGGCATGTCTGGACCCAGTCCCCGCAGCCTGCCCCTTGGTGGGGCAGTACCCCCGGAGGCCAGGAAGGTCTGGGCAAGGCTGGCCAGGGGCAAGGGACCTGCTGGGTCCTACCCCTGTCCTGTGGGGCCTCTGAGCACATCCGGCCCTCTCCCGCTGGAAGACCTCCCCGGCTGCCTCCAAATGCCGGTCCGCCAACACTCCCGCCCACTGTTCCCACCAGGCGCGCACAATGCTCCCAAGCCCGGGAGAAAAGCGCTTCGGGGTGGTGCTCTCTCCGGGTACTTGCCCCTGAGCCTATGGGCAAGGCAGGGGGAACACACTCCGAGACGAAGGCAGAACCACATGCACACGTCTGTTCCTTCCCCCTGCATCAGCAGAGAGCTCGGGGGAGCCAGAGTCTGTCAGGCAGCTGCTGGGCTGGCGGCCTGTGTGGGAAGGGGCAGAGCCGACCTAGGGGCAAGTTGGGCCTCTTGCTCTCCCTGCTGCCCTGAGGCTGCTGGGCCAAAGAGGTCTTGGGCATCCAGCCCCTTGCTGGTCCCTTCCCTCTGACGAGGCCCTCTGAGCTCCAGCACCTTGCAGTGTGGAGACAGCCCCTGCCAGCAACCTCCTCTCCAAGGAGGCCTCACCCGAGGCCTAGGCCCAGGGGAAAGGCACCAGCGGGGATGAGCCTGGGCAGGCGCCCGGACATGTCTGGACCCAGTCCCCGCAGCCTGCCCCTTGGTGGGGCAGTACCCCCGGAGGCCAGGAAGGTCTGGGCAAGGCTGGCCAGGGGCACGGGCCCTGCTGGGTCCTGCCCCTGGCCTACGGGACCTCTGAGCACAACCGGCCCTCTCCCACTGGAAGACCTCCCCGGCTGCCTCCAAAGGACGGTTTGCAAGCACTCCCGCCCACTGTTCCCACTAGGCGCGCACAATGCTCCCAAACCCGTGAGAAAAGCGCTTCCGGGTGGTGCTATCTCCGTGCCCTTTCCCCTGAGCCTGGGGGCCAGGCAGGGGTTCCACACTCCCAGGCCAAGTCAGAACCACATGCACACGTCTGTTCCTGCCCCCTGCACCGGCAGAGAGCTTGGGGGAGCCAGAGTCTGTGAGGCAGCTGCTGGGCTGGCTGCCTGTGTGGGAAGGGGCAGAGCCGACCTAGGGGCAAGTTGGGCCTCGTGCTCTCCCTTCTGCCCTGAGGCTGCTGGGCCAAAGAGGTCTTGGGCATCCAGCCCCTTGCTGGTCCCTTCCCTCTGACGAGGCCCTCTGAGCCCCAGCCCCTCGCAGTGTGGAGACAGACCCTGCCAGCAACCTCCTCTCCAAGGAGGCCTCAACCAAGGCCTAGGCCCAGGGGAAAGGCACCAGCGGGGATGAGCCTGGGGAGGGGCCCGGGCATGTCTGGACCCAGACCCCGCAACCTGCCCCTTGGTGGGGCAGTACCCCCGGAGGCCAGGAAGGTCTGGGCAAGGCAGGCCAGGGGCAGGGGCCCTGCTGGGTCCTGCCCCTGGCCTGTGGGGCCTCTTAACACAACCGGCCCTCTCCCGCAGGAAAACCTCCCCGGCTGCCTCCAAAGGCCGGTTTGCCAACACTCCCGCCCACTGTTCACGCCAGGCACGCACAATGCTCCCAAGCCCGGGAGAAAAGTGCTTCGGGGTGGTGCTCTCTCCGGGCCCTTGCCCCTGAGCCTGGGGGACAGGCAGGGGAACACACTCCTAGGCCAAGGCAGAACCACATGCACACGTCTGTTCCTGTCCCCTGCACCGGCAGAGAGCTCGGGGGAGCCAGAGTCTGCCAGGCAGCTGCTGGGTTGGCTGCCTGTGTGGGAAGGGGCAGAGCCGACCTAGGGGCAAGTTGGGCCTCTTGCTCTCCCTGCTGCCCTGAGGCTGCTGGGCCAAAGAGGTCTTGGGCATCCAGCCCCTTGCTGGTCCCTTCCCGCTGACGAGGCCCTCTGAGCTCCAGCACCTTGCAGTGAGGAGACAGCCCCTGCCAGCAACCTCCTCTCCAAGGAGGCCTCACCCGAGGCCTAGGCCCAGGGGAAAGGCACCAGCGGGGATGAGCCTGGGGAGGCGCCCGGGCATGTCTGGACCCAGTCCCCGCAGCCTGCCCCTTGGTGGGGCAGTACACCCGGAGGCCAGGAAGGTCTGGGCAAGGCTGGCCAGGGGCAGGGGACCTGCTGGGTCCTGCCCCTGGCCTGTGGGGCCTCTGAGCACAACCGGCCCTCTGCCGCTGGAAGACCTCCCCGGCTGCATCCAAAGGCCGATTTGGCAACACTCCCACCCGCTGTTCCCGCCAGGCACGCACAATGCTCCCAAGCCCGGGAGAAAAGCGCTTCGGGGTGGTGCTCTCACCGGGCCCTTGCCCCTGAACCTGGGGGCAATGCAGGGGGTCCACACTCCCAGGCAAAGGCCGAACCACATGCATACGTCTGTTCCTGCCCCCTGCACGGGCAGAGAGCTCGGGGGAGCCAGAGTCGGTCAGGCAGCTGCTGGGCTGGCCGCCTGTGTGAAAAGTGGCAGAACCGACCTAGGGGCAAGTTGGGCCTCTTGCTCTCCCTGCTGCCCTGAGGCTGCTGGGCCAAAGAGGTCTTGGGCATCCAGCACCTTGCTGGTCCCTTCCCTCTGACGAGGCCCTCTGAACTCCAGCACCTTGCAGTTTGGAGACAGCCCCTGCCAGCAACCTCCTCTCCAAGGAGGCCTCAACCGAGGCCTAGGCCCAGGGGAAAGGCACCAGCGGGGATGAGCCGGGGGAGGCGCCTGGGCATGTCTGGACCCAGTCCCTGCAGCCTGCCCCTTGGTGGGCAGTACCCCAGGAGGCCAGGAAGATCTGGGCAAGGCTGGCCAGGGGCAGGGGCCCTGCTGGGTGCTGCCACTGGCCAGTGGGGCCACTGAGCACAACCGGCCCTCTCCTGCTGGAAGAACTCCCCGGCTGCCTCCAAAGGCCGATTTGCCAACACTCCCGCCCGCTGTTCCCGCCAGGCACGCACAATGCTCCCAAGCCCGGGAGAAAAGCACTTCGGGGTGGTGCTCTCTCCGGGCCCTTGCCCCTGAGCCTGGGGGCCAGGCAGGAGGTCCACCCTCCCAGGCCAAGGCAGAACCACATGCACACTTCTGTTCCTGCCCCTGCACCGGCAGAGAGCTCGGGGGAGCTAGGGTCTGTCAGGCAGGTGCTGGGCTGGCCGCCTGTGTGGGAAGGGGCAGAGCCGACCTAGGGGCAAGTTGGGCCTCTTGCTCTCCCTGCTGCCCTGAGGCTGCTGGGCCGAAGAAGTCTTGGGCATCCAGCCCCTTGCTGGTCCCTTCCCTCTGACGAGGCCCTCTGAGCTCCAGGACCTTGCAGTATGGAGACAACCCCTGCCAGCAACCTCCTCTCCAAGGAGGCCTCACCCGAGGCCTAGGCCCAGGGGAAAGGCACCAGCGGGGATGAGCCTGGGGAGGCGCCCGGGCATGTCTGGACCCAGTCCCTGCAGCCTGTCCCTTGGTGGGGCAGTACCCCCAAAGGCCAGGAAGGTCTGGGCAAGGCTGGCCAGGGGCAGGGGCCCTGCTGGGTCCTTCCCCTGGCCTGTGGGGCCTCTGAGCACAACCGGCCCTCTCCCGCTGGAAGACCTCCCCGGCTGCCTCCAAAGGCCGGTTTGCCAACACTCCCGCCCGCTGTTCCCGCCAGGCACGCACAATGCTCCCAAGCCTGGGAGAAAAGCGCTTCGGGGTGGTGCTCTCTCCGGGCCCTTGCCCCTGAGCCTGGGGGCCAGGCAGGGGGTCCACCCTCCCAGGCCAAGGCAGAACCACATGCACACGTCTGTTCCTGCCCCTGCACCGGCAGCGAGCTCGGGGGAGCCAGGGTCTGTCAGGCAGGTGCTGGGCTGGCCGCCTGTGTGGGAAGGGGCAGAGCCGACCTAGGGGCAAGTTGGGCCTCTTCCTCTCCCTGCTGCCCTGAGGCTGTTGGGCCAAAGAGGTCTTGGGCATCCAGCCCCTTGCTGGTCCCTTCCCTCTGACGAGGCCCTCTGAGCTCCAGCACCTTGCAGTGTGGAGACAGCCCCTGCCAGCAACCTCCTCTCCAAGGAGGCCTCACCCGAGGCCTAGGCCCAGGGGAAAGGCACCAGCGGGGATGAGCCTGGGGAGGCGCCCGGGCATGTCTGGACCCAGTCCCCGCAGCCTGCCCCTTGGTGGGGCAGTACCCCCAAAGGCCAGGAAGGTCTGGGCAAGGCTGGCGAGGGGCAGGGGCCCTGCTGGGTCCTGCCCCTGGCCTGTGGGGCCTCTGAGCACAACCGGCCCTCTCCCGCTGGAAGACCTCCCCGGCTGCCTCCAAAGGCCGGTTTGCCAACACTCCGGCCCGCTGTTCCCGCCAGGCACGCACAATGCTCCCAAGCCCGGTAGAAAAGCGCTTCGGGGTGGTGCTCTCTCCGGGCCCTTGCCCCTGAGCCTGGGGGCAATGCAGGGGGAACACACTCCTAGGCCAAGGCAGAACCACATGCACACGTCTGTTCCTGTCCCCTGCACCGGCAGAGAGCTCGGGGGAGCCAGAGTCTGCCAGGCAGCTGCTGGGTTGGCTGCCTGTGTGGGAAGGGGCAGAGCCGACCTAGGGGCAAGTTGGGCCTCTTGCTCTCCCTGCTGCCCTGAGGCTGCTGGGCCAAAGAGGTCTTGGGCATCCAGCCCCTTGCTGGTCCCTTCCCGCTGACGAGGCCCTCTGAGCTCCAACACCTTGCAGTGTGGAGACAGCCCCTGCCAGCAACCTCCTCTCCAAGGAGGCCTTAACCGAGGCCTAGGCCCAGGGGAAAGGCACCAGCGGGGATGAGACTGGGGAGGCGCCCGGGCATGTCTGGACACAGTCCCCGCAGCCTGCCCCTTGGTGGGGCAGTAGCCCCGGAGGCCAGGAACGTCTGTGCAAGGCTGGCCAGGGGCAGGGGCCCCGCTGGGTCCTGCCCCTGTCCTGTGGGGCCTCTTAGCACAACCGGCCCTCTCCCGCTGGAAGACCTCCCCGGCTGCCTCCAAAGGCCGGTTTGGAAGCACTCCCGTCCGCTGTTCACGCCAGGCACGCACAATGCTCCCAAGCCCGGGAGAAAAGCGCTTCGGGGTGGTGCTCTCTCCGGGCCCTTGCCCCTGAGCCTGGGGGCCAGGCAGGGGTTAATGCTCCCAGGCCAAATCAGAACCACATGCACACGTCTGTTCCTGCCCCCTGCACCGGCAGAGAGCTCGGGGGAGCCAGAGTCTGCCAGGCAGCTGCTGGGCTGTCTGCCTGTGTGGGAAGGGGCAGAGCCGACCTAGGGGCAAGTTGGGCCTCTTGCTCTCCCTGCTGCCCTGAGGCTGCTGGGCCAAAGAGGTCTTGGGCATCCAGCCCCTTGCTGGTCCCTTCCCTCTGACGAGGCCCTCTGAATTCCAGCACCTCGCAGTGTGGAGACAGCCCCTGCCAGCAACCTCCTCTCCAAGGAGGCCTCAACCGAGGCCTAGGCCCAGGGGAAAGGCACCAGCGGGGATGAGCCTGGGGAGGCGCCCGGGCATGTCTGGACCCAGTCCCCGCAGCCTGCCCCTTGGTGGGGCAGTACCCCCGGAGGCCAGGAAGGTCTGGGCAAGGCTGGCCAGGGGCAAGGGACCTGCTGGGTCCTACCCCTGTCCTGTGGGGCCTCTGAGCACATCCGGCCCTCTCCCGCTGGAAGACCTCCCCGGCTGCCTCCAAATGCCGGTCCGCCAACACTCCCGCCCACTGTTCCCACCAGGCGCGCACAATGCTCCCAAGCCCGGGAGAAAAGCGCTTCGGGGTGGTGCTCTCTCCGGGTACTTGCCCCTGAGCCTATGGGCAAGGCAGGGGGAACACACTCCGAGACGAAGGCAGAACCACATTCACACGTCTGTTCCTTCCCCCTGCATCAGCAGAGAGCTCGGGGGAGCCAGAGTCTGTCAGGCAGCTGCTGGGCTGGCGGCCTGTGTGGGAAGGGGCAGAGCCGACCTAGGGGCAAGTTGGGCCTCTTGCTCTCCCTGCTGCCCTGAGGCTGCTGGGCCAAAGAGGTCTTGGGCATCCAGCCCCTTGCTGGTCCCTTCCCTCTGACGAGGCCCTCTGAGCTCCAGCACCTTGCAGTGTGGAGACAGCCCCTGCCAGCAACCTCCTCTCCAAGGAGGCCTCACCCGAGGCCTAGGCCCAGGGGAAAGGCACCAGCGGGGATGAGCCTGGGCAGGCGCCCGGACATGTCTGGACCCAGTCCCCGCAGCCTGCCCCTTGGTGGGGCAGTACCCCCGGAGGCCAGGAAGGTCTGGGCAAGGCTGGCCAGGGGCACGGGCCCTGCTGGGTCCTGCCCCTGGCCTACGGGACCTCTGAGCACAACCGGCCCTCTCCCACTGGAAGACCTCCCCGGCTGCCTCCAAAGGACGGTTTGCAAGCACTCCCGCCCACTGTTCCCACTAGGCGCGCACAATGCTCCCAAGCCCGTGAGAAAAGCGCTTCCGGGTGGTGCTATCTCCGTGCCCTTTCCCCTGAGCCTGGGGGCCAGGCAGGGGTTCCACACTCCCAGGCCAAGTCAGAACCACATGCACACGTCTGTTCCTGCCCCCTGCACCGGCAGAGAGCTTGGGGGAGCCAGAGTCTGTGAGGCAGCTGCTGGGCTGGCTGCCTGTGTGGGAAGGGGCAGAGCCGACCTAGGGGCAAGTTGGGCCTCGTGCTCTCCCTTCTGCCCTGAGGCTGCTGGGCCAAAGAGGTCTTGGGCATCCAGCCCCTTGCTGGTCCCTTCCCTCTGACGAGGCCCTCTGAGCACCAGCCCCTCGCAGTGTGGAGACAGACCCTGCCAGCAACCTCCTCTCCAAGGAGGCCTCAACCAAGGCCTAGGCCCAGGGGAAAGGCACCAGCGGGGATGAGCCTGGGGAGGCGCCCGGGCATGTCTGGACCCAGACCCCGCAACCTGCCCCTTGGTGGGGCAGTACCCCCGGAGGCCAGGAAGGTCTGGGCAAGGCAGGCCAGGGGCAGGGGCCCTGCTGGGTCCTGCCCCTGGCCTGTGGGGCCTCTTAACACAACCGGCCCTCTCCCGCAGGAAAACCTCCCCGGCTGCCTCCAAAGGCCGGTTTGCCAACACTCCCGCCCACTGTTCACGCCAGGCACGCACAATGCTCCCAAGCCCGGGAGAAAAGTGCTTCGGGGTGGTGCTCTCTCCGGGCCCTTGCCCCTGAGCCTGGGGGACAGGCAGGGGAACACACTCCTAGGCCAAGGCAGAACCACATGCACACGTCTGTTCCTGTCCCCTGCACCGGCAGAGAGCTCGGGGGAGCCAGAGTCTGCCAGGCAGCTGCTGGGTTGGCTGCCTGTGTGGGAAGGGGCAGAGCCGACCTAGGGGCAAGTTGGGCCTCTTGCTCTCCCTGCTGCCCTGAGGCTGCTGGGCCAAAGAGGTCTTGGGCATCCAGCCCCTTGCTGGTCCCTTCCCGCTGACGAGGCCCTCTGAGCTCCAGCACCTTGCAGTGAGGAGACAGCCCCTGCCAGCAACCTCCTCTCCAAGGAGGCCTCACCCGAGGCCTAGGCCCAGGGGAAAGGCACCAGCGGGGATGAGCCTGGGGAGGCGCCCGGGCATGTCTGGACCCAGTCCCCGCAGCCTGCCCCTTGGTGGGGCAGTACACCCGGAGGCCAGGAAGGTCTGGGCAAGGCTGGCCAGGGGCAGGGGACCTGCTGGGTCCTGCCCCTGGCCTGTGGGGCCTCTGAGCACAACCGGCCCTCTGCCGCTGGAAGACCTCCCCGGCTGCATCCAAAGGCCGATTTGGCAACACTCCCGCCCGCTGTTCCCGCCAGGCACGCACAATGCTCCCAAGCCCGGGAGAAAAGCGCTTCGGGGTGGTGCTCTCACCGGGCCCTTGCCCCTGAACCTGGGGGCAATGCAGGGGGTCCACACTCCCAGGCAAAGGCCGAACCACATGCATACGTCTGTTCCTGCCCCCTGCACGGGCAGAGAGCTCGGGGGAGCCAGAGTCGGTCAGGCAGCTGCTGGGCTGGCCGCCTGTGTGAAAAGTGGCAGAACCGACCTAGGGGCAAGTTGGGCCTCTTGCTCTCCCTGCTGCCCTGAGGCTGCTGGGCCAAAGAGGTCTTGGGCATCCAGCACCTTGCTGGTCCCTTCCCTCTGACGAGGCCCTCTGAACTCCAGCACCTTGCAGTTTGGAGACAGCCCCTGCCAGCAACCTCCTCTCCAAGGAGGCCTCAACCGAGGCCTAGGCCCAGGGGAAAGGCACCAGCGGGGATGAGCCAGGGGAGGCGCCTGGGCATGTCTGGACCCAGTCCCTGCAGCCTGCCCCTTGGTGGGCAGTACCCCAGGAGGCCAGGAAGATCTGGGCAAGGCTGGCCAGGGGCAGGGGCCCTGCTGGGTGCTGCCACTGGCCAGTGGGGCCACTGAGCACAACCGGCCCTCTCCTGCTGGAAGACCTCCCCGGCTGCCTCCAAAGGCCGGTTTGCCAACACTCCCGCCCGCTGTTCCCGCCAGGCACGCACAATGCTCCCAAGCCTGGGAGAAAAGCGCTTCGGGGTGGTGCTCTCTCCGGGCCCTTGCCCCTGAGCCTGGGGGCCAGGCAGGGGGTCCACCCTCCCAGGCCAAGGCAGAACCACATGCACACGTCTGTTCCTGCCCCTGCACCGGCAGCGAGCTCGGGGGAGCCAGGGTCTGTCAGGCAGGTGCTGGGCTGGCCGCCTGTGTGGGAAGGGGCAGAGCCGACCTAGGGGCAAGTTGGGCCTCTTGCTCTCCCTGCTGCCCTGAGGCTGTTGGGCCAAAGAGGTCTTGGGCATCCAGCCCCTTGCTGGTCCCTTCCCTCTGACGAGGCCCTCTGAGCTCCAGCACCTTGCAGTGTGGAGACAGCCCCTGCCAGCAACCTCCTCTCCAAGGAGGCCTCACCCGAGGCCTAGGCCCAGGGGAAAGGCACCAGCGGGGATGAGCCTGGGGAGGCGCCCGGGCATGTCTGGACCCAGTCCCCGCAGCCTGCCCCTTGGTGGGGCAGTACCCCCAAAGGCCAGGAAGGTCTGGGCAAGGCTGGCGAGGGGCAGGGGCCCTGCTGGGTCCTGCCCCTGGCCTGTGGGGCCTCTGAGCACAACCGGCCCTCTCCCGCTGGAAGACCTCCCCGGCTGCCTCCAAAGGCCGGTTTGCCAACACTCCCGCCCGCTGTTCCCGCCAGGCACGCACAATGCTCCCAAGCCCGGTAGAAAAGCGCTTCGGGGTGGTGCTCTCTCCGGGCCCTTGCCCCTGAGCCTGGGGGCAATGCAGGGGGAACACACTCCTAGGCCAAGGCAGAACCACATGCACACGTCTGTTCCTGTCCCCTGCACCGGCAGAGAGCTCGGGGGAGCCAGAGTCTGCCAGGCAGCTGCTGGGTTGGCTGCCTGTGTGGGAAGGGGCAGAGCCGACCTAGGGGCAAGTTGGGCCTCTTGCTCTCCCTGCTGCCCTGAGGCTGCTGGGCCAAAGAGGTCTTGGGCATCCAGCCCCTTGCTGGTCCCTTCCCGCTGACGAGGCCCTCTGAGCTCCAACACCTTGCAGTGTGGAGACAGCCCCTGCCAGCAACCTCCTCTCCAAGGAGGCCTTAACCGAGGCCTAGGCCCAGGGGAAAGGCACCAGCGGGGATGAGACTGGGGAGGCGCCCGGGCATGTCTGGACACAGTCCCCGCAGCCTGCCCCTTGGTGGGGCAGTAGCCCCGGAGGCCAGGAACGTCTGTGCAAGGCTGGCCAGGGGCAGGGGCCCCGCTGGGTCCTGCCCCTGTCCTGTGGGGCCTCTTAGCACAACCGGCCCTCTCCCGCTGGAAGACCTCCCCGGCTGCCTCCAAAGGCCGGTTTGCAAGCACTCCCGTCCGCTGTTCACGCCAGGCACGCACAATGCTCCCAAGCCCGGGAGAAAAGCGCTTCGGGGTGGTGCTCTCTCCGGGCCCTTGCCCCTGAGCCTGGGGGCCAGGCAGGGGTTAATGCTCCCAGGCCAAATCAGAACCACATGCACACGTCTGTTCCTGCCCCCTGCACCGGCAGAGAGCTCGGGGGAGCCAGAGTCTGCCAGGCAGCTGCTGGGCTGTCTGCCTGTGTGGGAAGGGGCAGAGCCGACCTAGGGGCAAGTTGGGCCTCTTGCTCTCCCTGCTGCCCTGAGGCTGCTGGGCCAAAGAGGTCTTGGGCATCCAGCCCCTTGCTGGTCCCTTCCCTCTGACGAGGCCCTCTGAATTCCAGCACCTCGCAGTGTGGAGACAGCCCCTGCCAGCAACCTCCTCTCCAAGGAGGCCTCAACCGAGGCCTAGGCCCAGGGGAAAGGCACCAGCGGGGATGAGCCTGGGGAGGCGCCCGGGCATGTCTGGACCCAGTCCCCGCAGCCTGCCCCTTGGTGGGGCAGTACCCCCGGAGGCCAGGAAGGTCTGGGCAAGGCTGGCCAGGGGCAAGGGACCTGCTGGGTCCTACCCCTGTCCTGTGGGGCCTCTGAGCACATCCGGCCCTCTCCCGCTGGAAGACCTCCCCGGCTGCCTCCAAATGCCGGTCCGCCAACACTCCCGCCCACTGTTCCCACCAGGCGCGCACAATGCTCCCAAGCCCGGGAGAAAAGCGCTTCGGGGTGGTGCTCTCTCCGGGTACTTGCCCCTGAGCCTATGGGCAAGGCAGGGGGAACACACTCCGAGACGAAGGCAGAACCACATGCACACGTCTGTTCCTTCCCCCTGCATCAGCAGAGAGCTCGGGGGAGCCAGAGTCTGTCAGGCAGCTGCTGGGCTGGCGGCCTGTGTGGGAAGGGGCAGAGCCGACCTAGGGGCAAGTTGGGCCTCTTGCTCTCCCTGCTGCCCTGAGGCTGCTGGGCCAAAGAGGTCTTGGGCATCCAGCCCCTTGCTGGTCCCTTCCCTCTGACGAGGCCCTCTGAGCTCCAGCACCTTGCAGTGTGGAGACAGCCCCTGCCAGCAACCTCCTCTCCAAGGAGGCCTCACCCGAGGCCTAGGCCCAGGGGAAAGGCACCAGCGGGGATGAGCCTGGGGAGGCGCCCGGGCATGTCTGGACCCAGTCCCCGCAGCCTCCCCATGGTGGGGCAGTACCCCCAAAGGCCAGGAAGGTTTGGGCAAGGCTGGCCAGGGGCAGGGGCCCTGCTGGGTCCTGCCCCTGGCCTGTGGGGCCTCTGAGCACAACCGGCCCTCTCCCGCTGGAAGACCTCCCCGGCTGCCTCCAAAGGCCGGTTTGCCAACACTCCCGCCCGCTGTTCCCGCCAGGCACGCACAATGCTCCCAAGCCCGGTAGAAAAGCGCTTCGGGGTGGTGCTCTCTCCGGGCCCTTGCCCCTGAGCCTGGGGGCAATGCAGGGGGAACACACTCCCAGGCCAAGGCAGAACCACATGCCCACGTCTATTCCTGTCCCCTGCACCGGCAGAGAGCTCGGGGGAGCCAGAGTCTGCCAGGCAGCTGCTGGGTTGGCTGCCTGTGTGGGAAGGGGCAGAGCCGACCTAAGGGCAAGTTGGGCCTCTTGCTCTCCCTGCTGCCCTGAGGCTGCTGGGCCAAAGAGGTCTTGGGCATCCAGCCCCTTGCTGGTCCCTTCCCGCTGACGAGGCCCTCTGAGCTCCAACACCTTGCAGTGTGGAGACAGCCCCTGCCAGCAACCTCCTCTCCAAGGAGGCCTTAACCGAGGCCTAGGCCCAGGGGAAAGGCACCAGCGGGGATGAGCCTGGGGAGGCGCCCGGGCATGTCTGGACCCAGTCCCCGCAGCCTGCCCCTTGGTGGGGCAGTAGCCCCGGAGGCCAGGAAGGTCTGTGCAAGGCTGGCCAGGGCAGGGGCCCCGCTGGGTCCTGCCCCTGTCCTGTGGGGCCTCTGAGCACAACCGGCCCTCTCCCGCTGGAAGACCTCCCCGGCTGCCTCCAAATGCCGGTTTGCAAGCACTCCCGTCCGCTGTTCACGCCAGGCACGCACAATGCTCCCAAGCCCGGGAGAAAAGCGCTTCGCGGTGGTGCTCTCTCCGGGCCCTTGCCCCTGAGCCTGGGGGCCAGGCAGGGGTTAACACTTCCAGGCCAAATCAGAACCACATGCACATGTCTGTTCCTGCCCCCTGCACCGGCAGAGAGCTCGGGGGAGCCAGAGTCTGCCAGGCAGCTGCTGGGCTGTCTGCCTGTGTGGGAAGGGGCAGAGCCGACCTAGGGGCAAGTTGGGCCTCTTGCTCTCCCTGCTGCCCTGAGGCTGCTGGGCCAAAAAGGTCTTGGGCATACAGCCCCTTGCTGGTCCCTTCCCTCTGACGAGGCCCTCTGAGTTCCAGCACCTCGCAGTGTGGAGACAGCCCCTGCCAGCAACCTCCTCTCCAAGGAGGCCTCAACCGAGGCCTAGGCCCAGGGGAAAGGCACCAGCGGGGATGAGCCTGGGGAGGCGCCCGGGCATGTCTGGACCCAGTCCCCGCAGCCTGCCCCTTGGTGGGGCAGTACCCCCGGAGGCCAGGAAGGTCTGGGCAAGGCTGGCCAGGGGCAAGGGACCTGCTGGGTCCTACCCCTGTCCTGTGGGGCCTCTGAGCACATCCGGCCCTCTCCCGCTGGAAGACCTCCCCGGCTGCCTCCAAATGCCGGTTTGCCAACACTCCTGCCCACTGTTCCCACCAGGCGCGCACAATGCTCCCAAGCCCGGGAGAAAAGCGCTTCGGGGTGGTGCTCTCTCCGGGTACTTGCCCCTGAGCCTGGGGGCAAGGCAGGGGGAACACACTCCGAGACGAAGGCAGAACCACATGCACACGTCTGTTCCTTCCCCCTGCATCAGCAGAGAGCTCGGGGGAGCCAGAGTCTGTCAGGCAGCTGCTGGGCTGGCGGCCTGTGTGGGAAGGGGCAGAGCCGACCTAGGGGCAAGTTGGGCCTCTTGCTCTCCCTGCTGCCCTGAGGCTGCTGGGCCAAAGAGGTCTTGGGCATCCAGCCCCTTGCTGGTCCCTTCCCTCTGACGAGGCCCTCTGAGCTCCAGCACCTTGCAGTGTGGAGACAGCCCCTGCCAGCAACCTCCTCTCCAAGGAGGCCTCACCCGAGGCCTAGGCCCAGGGGAAAGGCACCAGCGGGGATGAGCCTGGGGAGGCGCCCGGACATGTCTGGACCCAGTCCCCCAGCCTGCCCCTTGGTGGGGCAGTACCCCCGGAGGCCAGGAAGGTCTGGGCAAGGCTGGCCAGGGGCAGGGGCCCTGCTGGGTCCTGCCCCTGGCCTACGGGACCTCTGAGCACAACCGGCCCTCTCCCACTGGAAGACCTCCCCGGCTGCCTCCAAAGGACGGTTTGCAAGCACTCCCGCCCACTGTTCCCACTAGGCGCGCACAATGCTCCCAAGCCCGGGAGAAAAGCGCTTCCGGGTGGTGCTATCTCCGTGCCCTTTGCCCTGAGCCTGGGGGCCAGGCAGGGGTTCCACACTCCCAGGCCAAGTCAGAACCACATGCACACGTCTGTTCCTGCCCCCTGCACCGGCAGAGAGCTTGGGGGAGCCAGAGTCTGTCAGGCAGCTGCTGGGCTGGCTGCCTGTTTGGGAAGGGGCAGAGCCGACCTAGGGGCAAGTTGGGCCTCGTGCTCTCCCTGCGGCCCTGAGGCTGCTGGGCCAAAGAGGTCTTGGGCATCCAGCCCCTTGCTGGTCCCTTCCCTCTGACGAGGCCCTCTGAGCACCAGCACCTCGCAGTGTGGAGACAGACCCTGCCAGCAACCTCCTCTCCAAGGAGGCCTCAACCGAGGCCTAGGCCCAGGGGAAAGGCACCAGCGGGGATGAGACTGGGGAGCTGCCCGGGCATGTCTGGACCCAGACCCCGCAACCTGCCCCTTGGTGGGGCAGTACCCCCGGAGGCCAGGAATGTCTGGGCAAGGCTGGCGAGGGGCAGGGGCCCTGCTGGGTCCTGCCCCTGGCCTGTGGGGCCTCTGAGCACAACCGGCCCTCTCCCGCTGGAAAACCTCCCCGGCTGCCTCCAAAGGCCGGTTTGCCAACACTCCCGCCCACTGTTCACGCCAGGCACGCACAATGCTCCCAAGCCCGGGAGAAAAGTGCTTCGGGGTGGTGCTCTCTCCGGGCCCTTGCCCCTGAGCCTGGGGGACAGGCAGGGGAACACACTCATAGGCCAAGGCAGAACCACATGCACACGTCTGTTCCTGTCCCCTGCACGGGCAGAGAGCTCGGGGGAGCCAGAATCTGCCAGGCAGCTGCTGGGTTGGCTGCCTGTGTGGGAAGGGGCAGAGCCGACCTAGGGGCAAGTTGGGCCTCTTGCTCTCCCTGCTGCCCTGAGGCTGCTGGGCCAAAGAGGTCTTGGGCATCCAGCCCCTTGCTGGTCCCTTCCCTCTGACGAGGCCCTCTGAGCTCCAGCACCTTGCAGTGTGGAGACAGCCCCTGCCAGCAACCTCCTCTCCAAGGAAGCCTCACCCGAGGCCTAGGCCCAGGGGAAAGGCACCAGCGGGGATGAGCCTGGGGAGGCGCGCGGGCATGTCTGGACCCAGTTCCTGCAGCCTGTCCCTTGGTGGGGCAGTACCCCCAAAGGCCAGGAAGGTCTGGGCAAGGCTGGCCAGGCGCAGGGGCCCTGCTGGGTCCTTCCCCTGGCCTGTGGGGCCTCTGAGCACAACCGGCCCTCTCCCGCTGGAAGACCTCCCCGGCTGCCTCCAAAGGCCGGTTTGCCAACACTCCCGCCCGCTGTTCCCGCCAGGCACGCACAATGCTCCCAAGCCCGGGAGAAAAGCGCTTCGGGGTGGTGCTCTCTCCAGGCCCTTGCCCCTGAGCCTGGGGGCCAGGCAGGGGGAACACACTCCCAGGCCAAGGCAGAACCACATGCACACGTCTGTTCCTGTCCACTGCACCGGCAGAGAGCTCGGGGGAGCCAGAGTCTCTCAGGCAAGTGCCAGTCTGGCGGCCTGGTGGGCAGGGGCAGAGCCGACCTAGGGGCAAGTTGGGCCTCTTGCTCTCCCTGCTGCCCTGAGGCTGCTGGGCCAAAGAGGTCTTGGGCATCCAGCCCCTTGCTCGTCCCTTCACTCTGACGAGGCCCTCTGAGCTCCAGCACCTCGCAGTGTGGAGACAGACCCTGCCAGCAACCTCCTCTCCAAGGAGGCCTCAACCGAGGCCTAGGCCCAGGGGAAAGGCACCAGTGGGGATGAGACTGGGGAGGCGCCCGGGAATGTCTGGACCCAGACCCCGCAGCCTGCCCCTTGGTGGGGCAGTACACCCGGAGGCCAGGAAGGTCTGGGCAAGGCTGGCCAGGGGCAGGGGCCCTGCTGGGTCCTGCCCCTGGCCTGTGGGGCCTCTGAGCACAATCGGCCCTCTCCCGCTGGAAGACCGCCCCGGCTGCCTCCAAAGGCCGGTTTGCAAACACTCCCGCCCACTGTTCACGCCAGGCATGCACAATGCTCCCAAGCCTGGGAGAAAAGCGCTTCGGGGTGGTGCTCTCTCCGGGCCCTTGCCCCTGAGCCTGGGGGACAGGCAGGGGGAACACACTCCCAGGCCAAGGCAGAACCACATGCCCACGTCTGTTCCTGCCCCGTGCACGGGCAGAGAGCTCGGGGGAGCCAGAGTCGGTCAGGCAGCTGCTGGGCTGGCAGCCTGTGTGGGAAGGGGCAGAGCCGACCTAGGGGCAAGTTGGGCCTCTTGCTCTCCCTGCTGCCCTGAGGCTGCTGGGCCAAAGAGGTCTTGGGCATCCAGCCCCTTGCTGGTCCCTTCCCTCTGACGAGGCCCTCTGAGCTCCAGCACCTTGCAGTGTGGAGACAGCCCCTGCCAGCAACCTCCTCTCTAAGGAGGCATCAACCGTGGCCTAGGTCCAGGGGAAAGGCACCAGCGGGGATGAGCCTGGGGAGGCGCCCGGGCATGCCTGGACCCAGTCCCCGCAACCTGCCCCTTTATGGGGCAGTGCCCCCGGAGGCCAGGAAGGTCTGGGCAATGCTGGTCAGGGGCCGGGGCCCTGCTGGGTCCTGCCCCTGGCCTGTGGGGCCTCTGAGCACAACCGGCCCTCTCCCGCTGGAAGACCTCCCCGGCTGCCTCCAAAGGCCGGTTTGCAAGCACTCCCGCCCGCTGATCCCGCCAGGCACGCACAATGCTCGCAAGCCCGGGAGAAAAGCGCTTCGGGGTGGTGCTTTCTCCGTGCCCTTTCCCCTGAGCCTGGGGGCCAGGCAGGGGTTCCACACTCCCAGGCCAAGTCAGAACCACATGCACACGTCTGTTCCTGCCCCCTGCACCGGCAGAGAGCTCGGGGGAGCCAGAGTCTGTCAGGCAGCTGCTGGGCTGGCTACCTGTGTGGGAAGGGGCAGAGCCGACCTAGGGGCAAGTTGGGCCTCTTGCTCTCCCTGCTGACCTGAGGCTGCTGGGCCAAAGAGGTCTTGGGCATCCAGCCCCTTGCTGGTCCCTTCCCTCTGACGAGGCCCTCAGAGCTCCAGCACCTCGCAGTGTGGAGACAGACCCTGCCAGCAACCTCCTCTCCAAGGAGGCCTCAACCGAGGCCTAGGCCCAGGGGAAAGGCACCAGCGGGGATGAGCCTGGGGAGGCGCCCGGTAATGTCTGGACCCAGTCCCCGCAGCCGCCCCTTGGTGGGGCAGTACCCCCGGAGGCCAGGAAGGTCTGGGCAAGGCTGGCCAGTGGCAGGGGCCCTGCTGGGTCCTGCCCCTGGCCTGTGGGGCCTCTGAGCACGACCGGCCCTCTCCCGCTTGAAGACCTCCCCGACTGTCTCCAAAGGCCGGTTTGCGAACACTCGCGCTCGCTGTTCCCGCCAGGCACGCACAATGCTCCCAAGCCCGGGAGAAAAGCGCTTGGGGTGGTGCTCTCACCGGGCCCTTGCCCCTGAGCCTGGGGGCAATGTAGGGGGAACACACTCCCAGGCCAAGGCAGAACCACATGCACACGTCTGTTCCTGCCCCCTGCACCGGCAGAGAGCTCGGGGGAGCCAGAGTCTGCCAGGCAGCTGCTGCGTTGGCTGCCTGTGTGGGAAGGGGCAGAGCCGACCTAGGGGCAAGTTGGGCCTCTTGCTCTCCCTGCTGCCCTGAGGCTGCTGGGCCAAAGAGGTCTTGGGCATCCAGCCCCTTGCTGGTCCCTTCCCGCTGACGAGGCCCTCTGAGCTCCAGCACCTTGCAGTGTGGAGACAGCCCCTGCCAGCAACCTCCTCTCCAAGGAGGCCTTAACCGAGGCCTAGGCCCAGGGGAAAGGCACCAGCGGGAATGAGACTGGGGAGGCGCCCGGGCATGTCTGGACACAGTCCCCGCAGCCTGCCCCTTGATGGGGCAGTATCCCCGGAGGCCAGGAAGGTCTGGGAAAGGCTGGACAGGGGCAGGGGCCCTGCTGGGTCCTGCCCCTGTCCTGTGGGGCCTCTGAGCACAACCGGCCCTCTCCCGCTGGAAGACCTCCCCGGCTTCCTCCAGAGGCCGGTTTGCAAGCACTCCCGCCCGCTGTTCCCGCCAGGCACGCACAATGCTCCCAAGCCCGGGAGAAAAGTGCTTCTGGGTGGTGCTCTCACCGGGCCCTTGCCCCTGAGCCTGGGCCAGGCAGGGGGTCCACACTCCCAGGCCAAGGCAGAACCACATGCACACGTCTGTTCCTGCCCCCTGCACGGGCAGAGAGCTCGGGGGAGCCAGAGTCGGTCAGGCAGCTGCTGAGCTGGACGCCTGTGTGAGAAGTGGCAGAACCGACCTAGGGGCAAGTTGGGCCTCTTGCTCTCCCTGCTGCCCTGAGGCTGCTCGGCCAAAGAGGTCTTGGGCATCCAGCTCCTTGCTGGTCCCTTCCCTCTGACGAGGCCCTCTGAGCTCCAGCACCTTGCAGTGTGGAGACAGCCCCTGCCAGCAACCTCCTCTCCAAGGAGGCCTCAACCGAGCCCTAGGCCCAGGGGAAAGGCACCAGCGGGAATGAGCCTGGGGAGGCGCCCGGGCATGTCTGGACCCAGACCCCGCTGCCTGACCCTTGGTGGGGCAGTACCCCCGGAAGCCAGGAAGGTCTGGGCAAGGCTGGCCAGGGGCAGGGGCCCTGCTGGGTCCTGCCCCTGGCCTGTGGGGCCTCTGAGCACAACCGGCCCTCTCCCGCTGGAAGACCTCCCCGGCTTCCTCCAAAGGCCGGTTTGCCAACACTCCCGCCCGCTGTTCCCGCCAGGCACGCACAATGCTACCAAGCCCGCGAGAAAAGCGCTTCGGGGTGGTGCTCTCTCCGGGCCCTTGCCCCTGAGCCTGGGGGCCTGGCAGGGGGTCCACCCTCCCAGGCCAAGGCAGAACCACATGCACACGTCTGTTCCTGCCCCTGCACCGGCAGCGAGCTCGGGGTAGCCAGGGTCTGTCAGGCAGGTGCTGGGCTGGCCGCCTGTGTGGGAAGGGGCAGAGCCGACCTAGGGGCAAGTTGGGCCTCTTTCTCTCCCTGCTGCCCTGAGGCTGCTGGGCCAAAGAGGTCTTGGGCATCCAGCCCCTTGCTGGTCCCTTCCCTCTGACGAGGCCCTCTGAGCTCCAGCACCTTGCAGTGTGGAGACAGCCCCTGCCAGCAACCTCCTCTCCAAGGAGGCCTCACCCGAGGCCTAGGCCCAGGGGAAAGGCACCAGCGGGGATGAGCCTGGGGAGGCGCCCGGGCAGGTCTGGACCCAGTCCCCGCAGCCTGCCCCTTGGTGGGGCAGTACCCCCAAAGGCCAGGAAGGTCTGGGCAAGGCTGGCCAGGGGCAGGGGCCCTGCTGGGTCCTGCCCCTGGCCTGTGGGGCCTCTGAGCACAACCGGCCCTCTCCCGCTGGAATACCTCCCCGGCTGCCTCCAAATGCTGGTTTGCAAGCACTCCCGCCCACTGTTACCACCAGGCGCGCACAATGCTCCCAAGCCAGGGAGAAAAGCGCTTCAGGGTGGTGGTTTCTCCGGGCCCTTGCCCCTGAGCCTGGGCCAGGCAGGGGGTCCACACTCCCAGGCCAAGGCAGAACCACATGCACACGTCTGTTCCTGCCCCCTGCACGGGCAGAGAGCTCGGGGGAGCCAGAGTCGGTCAGGCAGCTGCTGAGCTGGCCGCCTGTGTGAGAAGTGGCAGAACCGACCTAGGGGCAAGTTGGGCCTCTTGCTCTCCCTGCTGCCCTGAGGCTGCTGGGCCAAAGAGGTCTTGGGCATCCAGCCCCTTGCTGGTCCCTTCCCTCTGACAAGGCCCTCTGAGCTCCAGCACCTTGCAGTGTGGAGACAGCCCCTGCCAGCAACCTCCTCTCCAAGGAGGCCTCAACCGAGCCCTAGGCCCAGGGGAAAGGCACCAGCGGGGATGAGCCTGGGGAGGCGCCCGGGCATGTCTGGACCCAGACCCCGCTGCCTGACCCTTGGTGGGGCAGTACCCCCGGAAGCCAGGAAGGTCTGGGCAAGGCTGGCCAGCGGCAGGGGCCCTGCTGGGTCCTGCCCCTGGCCTGTGGGGCCTCTGAGCACAACCGGCCCTCTCCCGCTGGAAGACCTCCCCGGCTTCCTCCAAAGGCCGATTTGCCAACACTCCCGCCCGCTGTTCCCGCCAGGCACGCACAATGCTCCCAAGCCCGGGAGAAAAGCGCTTCGGGGTGGTGCTCTCTCCGGGCCCTTGCCCCTGAGCCTGGGAGCCAGGCAGGGGGTCCACCCTCCCAGGCCAAGGCAGAACCACATGCACACGTCTGTTCCTGCCCCTGCACCGGCAGCGAGCTCGGGGTAGCCAGGGTCTGTCAGACAGGTGCTGGGCTGGCCGCCTGTGTGGGAAGGGGCAGAGCCGACCTAGGGGCAAGTTGGGCCTCGTGCTCTCCCTGCTGCCCTGAGGCTGCTGGGCCAAAGAGGTCTTGGGCATCCAGCCCCTTGCTGGTCCCTTCCCTCTGACGAGGCCCTCTGAGCACCAGCACCTCGCAGTGTGGAGACAGCCCCTGCCAGCAACCTCCTCTCCAAGGAGGCCTCAACCGAGGCCTAGGCCCATGGGAAAGGCACCAGCGGGGTTGAGACTGGGGAGGCGCCCGGGCATGTCTGGACACAGACCCCGCAACCTGCCCCTTGGTGGGGCAGTACCCCCGGAGGCCAGGAAGGTCTGGGCAAGGCTGGCCAGGGGCAGGGGCCCTGCTGGGTCCTGCCCCTGGCCTGTGGGGCCTCTGAGCACAACCGGCCCTCTCCCGCTGGAAAACCTCCCCGGCTGCCTCCAAAGGCCGGTTTGCAAACACTCCCGCCCACTGTTCACGCCAGGCACGCACAATGATCCCAAGCCCGGGAGAAAAGTGCTTCGGGGTGGTGCTCTCTCCGGGCCCTTGCCCCTGAGCCTGGGGGACAGGCAGGGGAACACACTCCTAGGCCAAGGCAGAACCACATGCACACGTCTGTTCCTTCCCCCTGCACCGGCAGAGAGCTCGGGGGAGCCAGAGTCTGCCAGGCAGCTGCTGGGTTGGCTGCCTGTGTGGGAAGGGGCAGAGCCGACCTAGGGGCAAGTTGGGCCTCTTGCTCTCCCTGCTGCCCTGAGGCTGCTGGGCCAAAGAGGTCTTGGGCATCCAGCCCCTTGCTGGTCCCTTCCCGCTGACGAGGCCCTCTGAGCTCCAGCACCTTGCAGTGTGGAGACAGACCCTGCCAGCAACCTCCTCTCCAAGGAGGCCTCAACCGAGGCCTAGGCCCAGGGGAAAGGCACCAGCGGGGATGAGCCTGGGGAGGCGCCCGGGCATGTCTGGACCCAGTCCCCGCAGCCTGCCCCTTGGTGGGGCAGTACACCCGGAGGCCAGGAAGGTCTGGGCAAGGCTGGCCAGGGGCAGGGGACCTGCTGGGTCCTGCCCCTGGCCTGTGGGGCCTCTGAGCACAACCGGCCCTCTCCCGCTGGAAGACCTCCCCGGCTGCATCCAAAGGCCGATTTGCCAACACTCCCGCCCGCTGTTCCCGCCAGGCACGCACAATGCTCCCAAGCCCGGGAGAAAAGCGCTTGGGGTGGTGCTCTCACCGGGCCCTTGCCCCTGAGCCTGGGGGCAATGCAGGGGGAACACACTCCCAGGCCACGGCAGAACCACATGCACACGTCTGTTCCTGCCCCCTGCACCGGCAGAGAGCTCGGGGGAGCCAGAGTCTGCCAGGAAGCTGCTGGGTTGGCTGCCTGTGTGGGAAGGGGCAGAGCCGACCTAGGGGCAAGTTGGGCCTCTTGCTCTCCCTGCTGCCCTGAGGCTGCTGGGCCAAAGAGGTCTTGGGCATCCAGCCCCTTGCTGGTCCCTTCCCTCTGACGAGGCCCTCTGAGCTCTAGCACCTTGCAGTGTGGAGACAGCCCCTGCCAGCAATCTCCTCTCCAAGGAGGCCTTAACCGAGGCCTAGGCCCAGGGGAAAGGCACCAGCGGGGATGAGACTGGGGAGGCGCCCGGGCATGTCTGGACACAGTCCCCGCAGCCTGCCCCTTGGTGGGGCAGTATCCCCGGAGGCCAGGAAGGTCTGGGCAAGGCTGGCCAGGGGCAGGGGCCCTGCTGGGTCCTGCCCCTGTCCTGTGGGGCCTCTGAGCACAACCGGCCCTCTCCCGCTGGAAGATCTCCCCGGCTTCCTCCTGAGGCCGGTTTGCAAGCACTCCCGCCCGCTGTTCCCGCCAGCCGCGCACAATGCTCCCAAGCCCGGGAGAAAAGCGCTTCGGGGTGGTGCTCTCTCCCGGCCCTTGGAAGACCTCCCTGGATGCCTCCAAAGGCTGGTTTTCAAGAACTCCCTCCCGCTGACCCGCCAGCCGCACACAATGCTCCCAAGCCCGGGAAAAAGCATTTTGGGCTAGTGCTCTCTCCGGGCCCTTGGAAGACCTTCCCGGCTGCCTACAAAGGCCGGTTTGCAAGCACTCCCACTCGCTGTTCCCGCCAGCCACGCACAATCCTCCAAAACCCCGGAGAAAAGCGCTTCGGGGTTCTGTTCTCTCCGTGCCCATGGAAGACCTCCCGGGGTGCCCCCAAAGGCCGGTTTGGAAGCACTCCCACTCGCTGTTCCCGCCATTCGCGCAAATGTTCCAAGCCCGGGAGAAAAGCGCTTCTGGGTGGTGCTCTCTCCTGGCCCTTGGAAGACCTCCCCGGCTGCCTCCAAAGGCCGGTTTGCAAGCACTCCTGCCTGCTGTTCCCACCAGCCACGCACAATGCTCCCAAGCCCGGGAGAAAAGCATTTTGGGGTGGTGCTCACACCGGGCCCTGGAAGACCTCCCCGGCTGCCTCCAAAGGACGGTTTTCAAGCACTCCTGCCTGCTGTTCCCGCCACCCACGCACAATGCTCCCAAGCCCGGGAGAAAAGCGCTTCGGGGTGGTGCTCTCTACAGGCCCTTGGAAGACCTCCCCGGCTGCCTCCAAAGGCCGGTTTGCAAGGACACCTTCCTGCTGTTATCGTCAGCCACGCACAATGCTCCCAAGCCCGGGAGAAAAGCATTTTGGGGTGATGCTCACTTCGGGCCCTTGGAAGACCTCCCCGGCTGCCTCCAAAGGCCAGTTTGCAAGCACTCCTGCCTGCTGTTCCCGCCAGCCGCGCACAATGCTCCCAAGCCCGGGAGAAAAGCGCTTCAGGGTGGTGCTCTCTCCGGGCACTTTCAAGACCTCCCCGGCTGCATCCAAAGGCAGGTTTGTAAGTACTCATTCCCGCTGCTTCCGCCTGCCACGCACAATGCTCCCAAGCCCGGGAGAAAAGCATTTTGGGGTGGTGATCAGTCAGGGCCCTTGGAAGACCTCCCCGGCTGCCCCCAAAGGCCGGTTTGGAAGCACTCCCACTCGCTGTTCCCGCCATCCGCGCAAATGTTCCAAGCCCGGGAGAAAAGCGCTTCGGGGTGGTGCTCTCTCCTGGCCCTTGGAAGACCTCCCCGGCTGCCTCCAAAGTCCGGTTTGCAAGCACTCCCGCCCGCTGTTCCCGCCAGCCGCACACAATGCTCCCAATCACGGGAGAAAAGCGCTTCGGGGTGGTGCTCTCTCCGGGCCCTTGGAAGACCTCCCCGTCTGCCTCCAATGGCCGGTTTGCAAGCACTCATGCCCGCTGTTCCCACCAGCCGCGCACAATGCTCCCAAGCCCGGGAGAAAAGCTTTTTGGGGTGGTGCTCACACCGGGCCCTGGAAGACCTCCCTGGCTGCCTCCAAAGGCCGGTTTTCAAGCACTCCTGCCTGCTGTTCCCGCCACCCGCGCACAATGCTCCCAAGCCCGGGAGAAAAGCGCTTCGGGGTGGTGCTCTCTACAGGCCCTTGGAAGACCTCCCGGCTGCCTCCAAAGGCCAGTTTGCAAGGACTCCTTTCTGCTGTTCCCGCCAGCCACGCACAATGCTCCCAAGCCCGGGAGAAAAGTGCTTCGGGGTGGTGCTCTCTCCGGGCCCTTGGAAGACGTCCCCGGCTGCCTCCAAAGGCCAGTTTGCAAGCACTCATGCCCGTTGTTCCCAACAGCCGCGCACAATGCTCCCAAGCCCGGGAGAAAAGCATTTTGGGGTGGTACTCTCTCCGGGCCCTTGGAAGACCTCCCCGGCTGCCTCCAAAGGCCGGTTTGCAAGCACTCATGTCCGTTGTTCCCAACAGCCGCGCACCATGCTCCCAAGCCCAGGAGAAAAGCATTTTGGGGTGGTGATCAGTCCGGGCCCTTGGAAGACCTCCCCGGCTGCCTCCAAAGGACAGTTTGCAAGCACTCATGCCCGCTGTTCCCGCCAGCCGCGCACAATGTTCCCAAGACCGTGAGAAAAGCGCTTCGGGGTGGTGTTCTCTCCGGGACCATGGAGGACCTCCCCGGCTGCCCCCAAAGGCCGGTTTGCAAGCACTCCACTCGCTGTACCCGCCAGCCACACACAATGTTCCAAAACCCCGGAGAAAAGCGCTTCGGGGTGGTGCTCTCTCCGGGCCCTTGGAAGACTTCTCTGGCTGCCTCCAAAGGCCGGTTTGCAAGAATTCCCTCCCGCTGTCCCACCAGCCGCACACAATGCTCCAAAACCCGAGAGAAAAGCGCTTCGAGGTGGTGCTCTCTCCGGGCCCTTGGAAGACCTCCCCGGCTGCCTCCAAAGGCCGGTTTGCAAGCACTCCTGCCTGCTGTTCCCACCACACGCGCACAATGCACCCAAGCCCGGGAGAAAAGCGCTTCGGGGTGGTGCTCTCTCCGGGCCTTTGGAAGACCTCCCCGGCTGCCTCCAAAGTCCGGTTTGCAAGCACTCATACCCGCTGTTCCCGGCAGCTGCGCACAATGCTCCCAAGCCCGGGAGAAAAGTGCTTCGGGATGGTGCTCTCTCCGGGCCCTTGGAAGACCTCCCCGGCTACCTCCAAAGGCGGGTTTGCAAGTACTCATTCCCGCTGTTCCCGGCAGCTGCGCACAATGCTCCCAAGCCCGGGAGAAAAGCATTTTGGGGTGGTGCTCTCTCCGGGCCCTTGGAAGACCACCCCGGCTGCCTCAAAAGGCCGGTTTGCAAGCACTCATGCCCGCTGTTCCCGCCAGCCGCGTACAATGCTCCCAAGCCCGGGAGAAAAGCATTTTGGGGTGGTGCTCACTCCGGGCCCTTGAAAGACCTCCCCGGCTGCCTCCAAAGTCCGGTTTGCAAGAACTCATGCCCGCTGTTCCCGCCAGCCGCGCACAATGCTCCCAAGACCGGGAGAAATGCGCTTCGGGGTGGTGTTCTCTCCGTGCCCATGGAGGACCTCCCCGGCTGCCCCCAAAGGCCGGTTTGCAATCACTCCCACTCACTGTTCCCGCCAGCCACGCACATGCTCCAAAACACGGGAGAGAAGCGCTTTGGGGTGGTGCTCTCTCCCGGCCCTTGGAAGACTACCCCGGCTGCCTCCAAAGGCCGGTTTGCAAGAACTCCCTCCCGCTGTTCCCGCCAGCCGCACACAATGCTCCCAATCACGGGAGAAAAGCGCTTCGGGGTGGTGCTCTCTCAGGGCCCTTTGAAGACCTCCCCGGCTGCCTCCAATGGCCGGTATGCAAGCACTCATGCCCGCTGTTCCCACCAGCCGTGCACAATGCTCCCAAGCACGGGAGAAAAGCATTTTGGGGTGGTGCTCACTCCTTGCCCTTGGAAGACCTCCGCGCCTGCCTCCAAAGGCCGGTTTGCAAGCACTCCTGCCTGCTGTTCCCGCCACCCGCGCACACTGCTCCCAAGCCTGGGAGAAAAGCGCATAGGGGTGGTGTTCTCTCCGGGCCCATGGAGGACCTTCCTGGCTGCCCCCAAAGGCCGGTTTGCAAGCATTCCACTAGCTGTTCCCGCCAGCCATGCAAATGCTCCCAAGCCGGGGAGAGAAGCATTTTGGGGTGGTGCTCTCTCCGGGCCCTTGCCCCTGTGCCTGGGGGCCAGGCAGGGGGTCCACACTCCCAGGCCAAGTCAGAACCACATGCACACGTTTGTTCCTGCCCCCTGCACCGGCAGAGAGCTCGGGGGAGCCAGAGTCGGTCAGGCAGCTGCTGAGCTGGCCGCCTGTGTGAGAAGTGGCAGAACCGACCTAGGGGCAAGTTGGGCCTCTTGCTCTCCCTGCTGCCCTGAGGCGGCTGGGCCAAAGAGGTCTTGGGCATCCAGCCCCTTGCTGGTCCCTTTCCTCTGACGAGGCCCTCTGAGCTCCAGCACCTTGCAGTGTGGAGACAGCCCCTGCCAGCAACCTCCTCTCCAAGGAGGCCTCAACCGAGCCCTAGGCCCAGGGGAAAGGCACCAGCGGGGATGAGCCTGGGGAGGCGCCCGGGCATGTCTGGACCCAGTCCCCGCAGCCTGCCCCTTGGTGGGGCAGTACACCCGGAGGCCAGGAAGGTCTGGGCAAGGCTGGCCAGGGGCAGGGGACCTGCTGGGTCCTGCCCCTGCCCTGTGGGGCCTCTGAGCACAACCGGCCCTCTGCCGCTGGAAGACCTCCCCGGCTGCATCCAAAGGCCGATTTGGCAACACTCCCGCCCGCTGTTCCCGCCAGGCACGCACAATGCTCCCAAGCCCAGGAGAAAAGCGCTTCAGGGTGGTGCTCTCTCCGGGCCCTTGCCCCTGAGCCTGGGGGCCAGGCAGGGGGTCCACCCTCCCAGGCCAAGGCAGAACCACATGCACACTTCTGTTCCTGCCCCTGCACCGGCAGAGAGCTCGGGGGAGCCAGGGTCTGTTAGGCAGGTGCTGGCCTGGCCGCCTGTGTGGGAAGGGGCAGAGCCGACCTAGGGGCAAGTTGGGCCTCTTGCTCTCCCTGCTGCCCTGAGGCTGCTGGGCAAAAGAGGTCTTCGGCATCCAGCCCCTTGCTGGTCCCTTCCCTCTGACGAGGCCCTCTGAGCTCCAGCACCTTGCAGTGTGGAGACAGCCCCTGCCAGCAACCTCCTCTCCAAGGAGTCCTCACCCGAGGCCTAGGCCCAGGGGAAAGGCACCAGCGGGGATGAGCCTGGGGAGGCGCCCGGGCATGTCTGGACCCAGTCCCTGCAGCCTGACCCTTGGTGGGGCAGTACCCCCGGAAGCCAGGAAGGTCTGGGCAAGGCTGGCCAGCGGCTGGGGCCCTGCTGGGTCCTGCCCCTGGCCTGTGGGGCCTCTGAGCACAACCGGCCCTCTCCCGCTGGAAGACCTCCCCGGCTTCCTCCGAAGGCCGATTTGCCAACACTCCCGCCCGCTGTTCCCGCCAGGCACGCACAATGCTCCCAAGCCCGGGAGAAAAGCGCTTCGGGGTGGTGCTCTCTCCGGGCCCTTGCCCCTGAGCCTGGGGGCCAGGCAGGGGGTCCACCCTCCCAGGCCAAGGCAGAACCACATGCAGACGTCTGTTCCTGCCCCTGCACCGGCAGCGAGCTCGGGGTAGCCAGGGTCTGTCAGGCAGGTGCGGGGCTGGCCGCCTGTGTGGGAAGGGGCAGAGCCGACCTAGGGGCAAGTTGGGCCTCTTTCTCTCCCTGCTGCCCTGAGGCTGTTGGGCCAAAGAGGTCTTGGGCATCCAGCCCCTTGCTGGTCCCTTCCCTCTGACGAGGCCCTCTGAGCTCCAGCACCTTGCAGTGTGGAGACAGCCCCTGCCAGCAACCTCCTCTCCAAGGAGGCCTCACCCGAGGCCTAGGCCCAGGGGAAAGGCACCAGCGGGGATGAGCCTGGGGAGGCGCCCGGGCATGTCTGGACCCAGTCCCCGCAGCCTGCCCCTTGGTGGGGCAGTACCACCAAAGGCCAGGAAGGTCTGGGCAAGGCTGGCCAGGGGCAGGGGCCCTGCTGGGTCCTGCCCCTGGCCTGTGGGGCCTCTGAGCACAACCGGCCCTCTCCCGCTGGAAGACCTCCCCGGCTGCCTCCAAAGGCCGGTTTGCCAACACTCCCGCCCGCTGTTCCCGCCAGGCACGCACAATGCTCCCAAGCCCGGTAGAAAAGCGCTTCGGGGTGGTGCTCTCTCCGGGCCCTTGCCCCTGAGCCTGGGGACAATGCAGGGGGAACACACTCCTAGGCCAAGGCAGAACCACATGCACACGTCTGTTCCTGTCCCCTGCACCGGCAGAGAGCTCGGGGGAGCCAGAGTCTGCCAGGCAGCTGCTGGGTTGGCTGCCTGTGTGGGAAGGGGCAGAGCCGACCTAGGGGCAAGTTGGGCCTCTTGCTCTCCCTGCTGCCCTGAGGCTGCTGGGCCAAAGAGGTCTTGGGCATCCAGCCCCTTGCTGGTCCCTTCCCGCTGACGAGGCCCTCTGAGCTCCAACACCTTGCAGTGTGGAGACAGCCCCTGCCAGCAACCTCCTCTCCAAGGAGGCCTTAACCGAGGCCTAGGCCCAGGGGAAAGGCACCAGCGGGGATGAGCCTGGGGAGGCGCCCGGGCATGTCTGGACCCAGTCCACGCAGCCTGCCCCTTGGTGGGGCAGTAGCCCCGGAGGCCAGGAAGGTCTGTGCAAGGCTGGCCAGGGGCAGGGGCACCGCTGGGTCCTGCCCCTGTCCTGTGGGGCCTCTGAGCACAACCGGCCCTCTCCCGCTGGAAGACCTCCCCGGCTGCCTCCAAATGCCGGTTTGCAAGCACTCCCGTCCGCTGTTCACGCCAGGCACGAACAATGCTCCCAAGCCCGGGAGAAAAGCGCTTCGCGGTGGTGCTCTCTCCGGGCCCTTGCCCCTGAGCCTGGGGGCCAGGCAGGGGTTAACACTCCCAGGCCAAATCAGAACCACATGCACATGTCTGTTCCTGCCCCCTGCACCGGCAGAGAGCTCGGGGGAGCCAGAGTCTGCCAGGCAGCTGCTGGGCTGTCTGCCTGTGTGGGAAGGGGCAGAGCCGACCTAGGGGCAAGTTGGGCCTCTTGCTCTCCCTGCTGCCCTGAGGCTGCTGGGCCAAAGAGGTCTTGGGCATCCAGCCCCTTGCTGGTCCCTTCCCTCTGACGAGGCCCTCTGAGTTCCAGCACCTCGCAGTGTGGAGACAGCCCCTGCCAGCAACCTCCTCTCCAAGGAGGCCTCAACCGAGGCCTAGGCCCAGGGGAAAGGCACAAGCGGGGATGAGCCTGGGGAGGCGCCCGGGCATGTCTGGACCCAGTCCCCGCAGCCTGCCCCTTGGTGGGGCAGTACCCCCGGAGGCCAGGAAGGTCTGGGCAAGGCTGGCCAGGGGCAAGGGACCTGCTGGGTCCTACCCCTGTCCTGTGGGGCCTCTGAGCACATCCGGCCCTCTCCCGCTGGAAGACCTCCCCGGCTGCCTCCAAATGCCGGTTTGCCAACACTCCCGCCCACTGTTCCCACCAGGCGCGCACAATGCTCCCAAGCCCGGGAGAAAAGCGCTTCGGGGTGGTGCTCTCTCCGGGTACTTGCCCCTGAGCCTGGGGTCAAGGCAGGGGGAACACACTCCGAGACGAAGGCAGAACCACATGCACACGTCTGTTCCTTCCCCCTGCATCAGCAGAGAGCTCGGGGGAGCCAGAGTCTGTCAGGCAGCTGCTGGGCTGGCGGCCTGTGTGGGAAGGGGCAGAGCCGACCTAGGGGCAAGTTGGGCCTCTTGCTCTCCCTGCTGCCCTGAGGCTGCTGGGCCAAAGAGGTCTTGGGCATCCAGCCCCTTGCTGGTCCCTTCCCTCTGACGAGGCCCTCTGAGCTCCAGCACCTTGCAGTGTGGAGACAGCCCCTGCCAGCAACCTCCTCTCCAAGGAGGCCTCACCCGAGGCCTAGGCCCAGGGGAAAGGCACCAGCGCGGATGAGCCTGGGGAGGCGCCCGGACATGTCTGGACCCAGTCCCCCAGCCTGCCCCTTGGTGGGGCAGTACCCCCGGAGGCCAGGAATGTCTGGGCAAGGCTGGGCAGGGGCAGGGGCCCTGCTGGGTCCTGCCCCTGGCCTACGGGACCTCTGAGCACAACCGGCCCTCTCCCACTGGAAGACCTCCCCGGCTGCCTCCAAAGGACGGTTTGCAAGCACTCCCGCCCACTGTTCCCACTAGGCGCGCACAATGCTCCCAAGCCCGGGAGAAAAGCGCTTCCGGGTGGTGCTATCTCCGTGCCCTTTGCCCTGAGCCTGGGGGCCAGGCAGGGGTTCCACACTCCCAGGCCAAGTCAGAACCACATGCACACGTCTGTTCCTGCCCCCTGCACCGGCAGAGAGCTTGGGGGAGCCAGAGTCTGTCAGGCAGCTGCTGGGCTGGCTGCCTGTTTGGGAAGGGGCAGAGCCGACCTAGGGGCAAGTTGGGCCTCGTGCTCTCCCTGCTGCCCTGAGGCTGCTGGGCCAAAGAGGTCTTGGGCATCCAGCCCCTTGCTGGTCCCTTCCCTCTGACGAGGCCCTCTGAGCACCAGCACCTCGCAGTGTGGAGACAGACCCTGCCAGCAACCTCCTCTCCAAGGAGGCCTCAACCGAGGCCTAGGCCCAGGGGAAAGGCACCAGCGGGGATGAGACTGGGGAGCTGCCCGGGCATGTCTGGACCCAGACCCCGCAACCTGCCCCTTGGTGGGGCAGTACCCCCGGAGGCCAGGAAGGTCTGGGCAAGGCTGGCGAGGGGCAGGGGCCCTGCTGGGTCCTGCCCCTGGCCTGTGGGGCCTCTGAGCACAACCGGCCCTCTCCCGCTGGAAAACCTCCCCGGCTGCCTCCAAAGGCCGGTTTGCCAACACTCCCGCCCACTGTTCACGCCAGGCACGCACAATGCTCCCAAGCCCGGGAGAAAAGTGCTTCGGGGTGGTGCTCTCTCCGGGCCCTTGCCCCTGAGCCTGGGGGACAGGCAGGGGAACACACTCATAGGCCAAGGCAGAACCACATGCACACGTCTGTTCCTGTCCCCTGCACCGGCAGAGAGCTCGGGGGAGCCAGAATCTGCCAGGCAGCTGCTGGGTTGGCTGCCTGTGTGGGAAGGGGCAGAGCCGACCTAGGGGCAAGTTGGGCCTCTTGCTCTCCCTGCTGCCCTGAGGCTGCTGGGCCAAAGAGGTCTTGGGCATCCAGCCCCTTGCTGGTCCCTTCCCTCTGACGAGGCCCTCTGAGCTCCAGCACCTTGCAGTGTGGAGACAGCCCCTGCCAGCAACCTCCTCTCCAAGGAGGCCTCACCCGAGGCCTAGGCCCAGGGGAAAGGCACCAGCGGGGATGAGCCTGGGGAGGCGCCCGGGCATGTCTGGACCCAGTCCCTGCAGCCTGTCCCTTGGTGGGGCAGTACCCCCAAAGGCCAGGAAGGTCTGGGCAAGGCTGGCCAGGGGCAGGGGCCCTGCTGGGTCCTTCCTCTGGCCTGTGGGGCCTCTGAGCACAACCGGCCCTCTTCCGCTGGAAGACCTCCCCGGCTGCCTCCAAAGGCCGGTTTGCCAACACTCCCGCCCGCTGTTCCCGCCAGGCACGCACAATGCTCCCAAGCCCGGGAGAAAAGCGCTTCGGGGTGGTGCTCTCGCCAGGCCCTTGCCCCTGAGCCTGGGGGCCAGGCAGGGGGAACAGACTCCCAGGCCAAGGCAGAACCACATGCACACGTCTGTTCCTGTCCACTGCACCGGCAGAGAGCTCGGGGGAGCCAGAGTCTCTCAGGCAAGTGCCAGTCTGGCGGCCTGGTGGGCAGTGGCAGAGCCGACCTAGGGGCAAGTTGGGCCTCTTGCTCTCCCTGCTGCCCTGAGGCTGCTGGGCCAAAGAGGTCTTGGGCATCCAGCCCCTTGCTGGTCCCTTCCCTCTGACGAGGCCCTCTGAGCTCCAGCACCTCGCAGTGTGGAGACAGACCCTGCCAGCAACCTCCTCTCCAAGGAGGCCTCAACCGAGGCCTAGGCCCAGGGGAAAGGCACCAGTGGGGATGAGACTGGCGAGGCGCCCGGGCATGTCTGGACCCAGACCCCGCAGCCTGCCCCTTGGTGGGGCAGTACACCCTTAGGCCAGGCAGGTCTGGGCAAGGCTGGCCAGGGGCAGGGGTCCTGCTGGGTCTTGCCCCTGGCCTGTGGGGCCTCTGAGCACAATCGGCCCTCTCCCGCTGGAAGACCGCCCCGGGTGCCTCCAAAGGCCGGTTTGCAAACACTCCCGCCCACTGTTCACGCCAGGCATGCACAATGCTCCCAAGCCTGGGAGAAAAGCGCTTCGGGGTGGTGCTCTCTCCGGGCCCTTGCCCCTGAGCCTGGGGGACAGGCAGGGGGAACACACACCCAGGCCAAGGCAGAACCACATGCACACGTCTGTTCCTGCCCCGTGCACCGGCAGAGAGCTCGGGGAAGCCAGAGTCGGTCAGGCAGCTGCTGGGCTGGCAGCCTGTGTGGGAAGGGGCAGAGCCGACCTAGGGGCAAGTTGGGCCTCTTGCTCTCCCTGCTGCCCTGAGGCTGCTGGGCCAAAGAGGTCTTGGGCATCCAGCCCCTTGCTGGTCCCTTCCCTCTGACGAGGCCCTCTGAGCTCCAGCACCTTGCAGTGTGGAGACAGCCCCTGCCAGCAACCTCCTCTCTAAGGAGGCCTCAACCGAGGCCTAGGTCCAGGGGAAAGGCACCAGCGGGGATGAGCCTGGGGAGGCGCCCGGGCATGCCTGGACCCAGTCCCCGCAACCTGCCCCTTTGTGGGGCAGTGCCCCCGGAGGCCAGGAAGGTCTGGGCAATGCTGGTCAGGGGCCGGGGCCCTGCTGGGTCCTGCCCCTGCCCTGTGGGGCCTCTGAGCACAACCGGCCCTCTCCCGCTGGAAGACCTCCCCGGCTGCCTCCAAAGGCCGGTTTGCAAGCACTCCCGCCCGCTGATCCCGCCAGGCACGCACAATGCTCGCAAGCCCGGGAGAAAAGCGCTTCGGGGTGGTGCTTTCTCCGTGCCCTTTCCCCTGAGCCTGGGGGCCAGGCAGGGGTTCCACACTCCCAGGCCAAGTCAGAACCACATGCACACGTCTGTTCCTGCCCCCTGCACCGGCAGAGAGCTCGGGGGAGCCAGAGTCTGTCAGGCAGCTGCTGGGCTGGCTACCTGTGTGGGAAGGGGCAGAGCCGACCTAGGGGCAAGTTGGGCCTCTTGCTCTCCCTGCTGACCTGAGGCTGCTGGGCCAAAGAGGTCTTGGGCATCCAGCCCCTTGCTGGTCCCTTCCCTCTGACGAGGCCCTCAGAGCTCCAGCACCTCGCAGTGTGGAGACAGACCCTGCCAGCAACCTCCTCTCCAAGGAGGCCTCACCCGAGGCCTAGGCCCAGGGGAAAGGCACCAGCGGGGATGAGCCTGGGGAGGCGCCCGGTAATGTCTGGACCCAGTCCCCGCAGCCGCCCCTTGGTGGGGCAGTACCCCCGGAGGCCAAGAAGGTCTGGGCAAGGCTGGCCAGTGGCAGGGGCCCTGCTGGGTCCTGCCCCTGGCCTGTGGGGCCTCTGAGCACGACCGGCCCTCTCCCGCTTGAAGACCTCCCCGACTGTCTCCAAAGGCCGGTTTGCGAACACTCGCGCTCGCTGTTCCCGCCAGGCACGCACAATGCTCCCAAGCCCGGGAGAAAAGCGCTTGGGGTGGTGCTCTCACCGGGCCCTTGCCCCTGAGCCTGGGGGCAATGCAGGGGGAACACACTCCCAGGCCAAGGCAGAACCACATGCACACGTCTGTTCCTGCCCCCTGCACCGGCAGAGAGCTCGGGGGAGCCAGAGTCTGCCAGGCAGCTGCTGCGTTGGCTGCCTGTGTGGGAAGGGGCAGAGCCGACCTAGGGGCAAGTTGGGCCTCTTGCTCTCCCTGCTGCCCTGAGGCTGCTGGTCCAAAGAGGTCTTGGGCATCCAGCCCCTTGCCGGTCCCTTCCCGCTGACGAGGCCCTCTGAGCTCCAGCACCTTGCAGTGTGGAGACAGCCCCTGCCAGCAACCTCCTCTCCAAGGAGACCTTAACCGAGGCCTAGGCCCAGGGGAAAGGCACCAGCGGGAATGAGACTGGGGAGGCGCCCGGGCATGTCTGGACACAGTCCCCGCAGCCTGCCCCTTGATGGGGCAGTATCCCCGGAGGCCAGGAAGGTCTGGGCAAGGCTGGACAGGGGCAGGGGCCCTGCTGGGTCCTGCCCCTGTCCTGTGGGGCCTCTGAGCACAACCGGCCCTCT